>NC_136501.1:106797615-106882615 GCF_053919585.1 Euprymna scolopes | reverse complement strand
GAACCTTTACCTTAATTGACGAACATTCCCGAGTATTTGGATAAAAATAGCAAGAGTATAATTCTTTTCCTTTCTTTCTTTTTTTCAATTTTTGGAGACGATTGTCAGCGATTGTAAACCAACAAATTTAATCAAGATACAAAAAGAAAAAAAAAAACTTAATGAAAATACAACAAAAAACCCTCAATATTTTAAGATTTTAAGTTTCTAATAAAAATTTTAGTAAATCGATCCCCATTATTCAAAGCACTTAAAGAAAGTAAGGATTCATATACTTGTCGGTATGTTTTTTAAAAATATTTTGAGAAGATTATTATTGATTCGACATAAAGATTCTGTATTTTCTTTGTGCCCAAAAAATTAATATTTAAAGATTTTTAGGGTGGCTAAGTTTCTAATATAATATAAGTATATAAAGAAGTCCGTGATTTTCTCACAATGTTTTTTTTTTAAAGTAAAAAATGACTCATGCGTGGATATACATCTCTACACTTATTTCACTCTAAATACTTTAAGTGAGTGAAAAAACCCCATTAGTCAATGAAAAAATATACGTCAAATTCAAATAAAACACTTTAATTTCATATATATGCATATATATATATATATATATATATATATATATATATATATATATATATATATATATATATATATATATATGAAAGTAAAGTGTAATTAAACTTACGCATAAAATTATACCTTCGTATATATATATACATATATATATATATATATACGAATATATATATATATATACGAAAGTATAATTTTATGCGTAAGTATAATTATATATATATATATATATATATATATATATATATATATATATATATATATATATATATATACACGAAAGTATAATTTTATGCGTAAGTATAATTTCATGCGTAAACTAAGTATTTATATCAACGGTGTTCTATACACAGGTAGAGCTAGGTAGTAAATTAGAAAAATATATATACCAATTCACCTGACGAATCCTAGTGTGGATGAAATGCGGAATATTCTCTGTAGCTTAATTGCAATATATATTTTTCTAACTTTATATATATATACATATATATGTATATATATATATATATATATATATATATATATATATATATATATATATATATATATATAAGTGACAACCCACTAAATAGCGTGAATTTGAGACAGGCGACCTTACGGATGCCGATGCAATAACATTTCGTATTTCAAATATTAGCGAAAGTTAACAACTTTGTACATGCAAGACTGGAGTCGTCTTTTGCGCGCCTTTTTGTCTCAGATAAAATAAGAAATACATGATTCATTATACCCTCCTTAATGCTGTAGCTGAGGCATATATTTCAATTTGTACACGCGTGTCTTGTTTAGGCGCCTTCTCCAAGATAAGGTCGGCTTCATCATTCTTTAAAAGTGAACATGTAAAAAGAAAGACGACGATAGTATCATTAAACGATTCCATTAAATGGCCGGTGTTTGTCTTTCAGGCGAGCTAATCTGGCAGGATAGGCAGTAAGCCATGCGTAGAATCGCAACGAAGATAAGCGGCTGATCAGGGCGTCAGATATTGACAAGCACACGCAGACCTCGGAACTAGCGCCTATTTTACTCTCTTGTTTGCGCGGATCTAATCGAAAGTGGTAGGAGTGAGAAGAGACACGACTCCATTTTCAAAGAACATGAATGGCGCTCAATATTCAACGCAAATGTTGCTGTTACGTGGATATTTGTATGAACATTGGAATTACAATTGATGCCGGATGGAATCGATTGAGCTAATTTGATTATGTATGCACCCCTATTGCCTTATCTGAGTGTTTGCCTTACTTTTAATAAACGTGCACGATTATTTTGCCTTTTAAATATTACTATCACACACACACACACACACACACACACACACACACACATATATATATATGAATACATATATAATACATATATATACATATATAAAATATATATTTATATATATATACATATATATATGTATTTATATATACATAACTCTCTATATATATATATATTTATATACATATATTTGTATATATATATATATATATATATATATATATATATATATATACATTTATAGATACGAAGAGCGTTCAATACGTTTTATGACTTTTATTATATATATACATATATGTATATATACACACATATGTATATATATATATATATATATATATATATATATTTGATACACATATTTATATATACATTGTCCACCCATCTATCAATCTATTTATCTATCTATCTATCTATCTACTTATCTATCTTTCGCTCTCTTTCTCTCTCTCTCTATATATATATATATATAAATATATATATATATAAATATATATATATAAATATATATATATATATATAAATATATATATATACACATATAAATAAGGTGTCTATAATAAGTTTCAATACATTATATATATAATAATACTTTATATATATATAGCTGTGTATATGTACCTGAAATCATAAAATTGTCCAGTCAAATAATAGAATGTACAGCAACACCATACTGAATTTTCAAGTGGCCAAGACGATTTTAAATTCTTAACAAGGAAATATTAGCTCATGAATTTAAAATCATATATATGAATGGTGTTGCTGTACATTCTATTAGTTGACTGAACAATTTTTATGATTTCAGGTACAAATACACAGCTGCAGCCGGAATCGAGATACAGCCAATGAAACCTGATTTTCACAGCTGGTGAATTTCAAAAGTCTTATCAGTATGTGAGGAAAAAGCTTAAATTTTGTTCTAATACGGGAACAATTCTCCTAACATATACCCCGGATATCTTTGCACTAAGCGAGACTAACCTACTATTCTTAAATTGTGTTTTAATACGGGAACATGCAGCAGAGCAGAAACGAATGTAATGTTTCGGATTGCTGTTAGACCATCTTGACTTCATCGAGTATCGGTATCTTGATTGGTATAAGAGAATCCAAGAAATATAGGGAGTTTTGGAGGGATTATAATATGTGTGGGAGGAGTAAGGGAGTCAATTTATTGTGTACCAAGGGGTTTATATTTGAGACATATATAACGGGGTACTCAGAACAAATGACGATGGGATGATTCTGGGGGACTACCTATTAATACGGACTGGGATATATATGCAACTCTTCTTATAGACATATACAGGGGGATGAGACACATTATTGATGATGGAGGAGAGGACACATCACTTGGAAGGGGTTAAAAAGGTTGTTATAAGATGAGTATAGAAACACATTTACCTTTATGTTATAAGGAATGACGACACTAGACAACAGTTACGAACATAGTTGGTTCCTTTATTTTTCAATCGACCGATTGGTGATGTCAGGAATTCAAACTTTGATTTACATGATCCATTTTTCCTCCCTTCGCTTCAAAGGGGCCCTTCTCTCCGACTGACTATCTCTCATCAATTCTTCACTCATCAACTGACGTCTAACTTCGAACCCTTAGATTCTCATATTAAGAAATCTCCTTTGTTTATGACGTCAGAAGTGTGGTTTCCAAACGTGACAAATTTCCACGTGGCTTGTCCAAATGCATATTTGGCAAACAAAAGAAGCCTCATTTCTAAATCTTTTTTAAACAATATATTTAAACTCATATTTTGCGTTACTTTTAAATGTCATATTTATTATCCAGATTTCTAAAAGAATGGGCAATCGACCCTTTTTCCAACATAAACAACATGTAATTATTTATAATAGAATTAAAAATGGGCTTAATTGCTAACACTCCATTTTTTATTATAATCTTTAAAATTTGCGTACAAGTTTCGATTCTATGCTTATCCTATTATCATGTTCAATTATATATTATCTCTTCTTACTTATATGAGAAGGGACAGCCTTTTTATGTAACAAGAATACCTGAGTTATATTCCAAAACAAAACAACAACACACGTGTGTCTATAGATACAAAAAGTCCACAATTTGACGCCAGTTTGGAAACAATTTTTCAAGGGGAATTGAAGATACAGAATGTTTGTTCGAAGTTTGGTCAAGTGTGTGTCAATAGATCTACCTGTGTTACAAGCTACGCATTACATTTGTTTCGAGATGATGCTGTGTTTAGAACTAAGATTTTGATGAATTCAGAGTGGGGAAGATATGTGTTTTTGTAGATGGCTGAGGTTACATCCTCATTTTCAAATCGGTCTAACATAGTATTTTACGTTGTTTTGGGGCAAGTGTATTTCCGTCATAGACTACGAAGTTGGTTTGATATGTACCACAAATTTACTAGCATCCGCCTTCGCGTATGACATCTTTAAAAACGAAGCTTTCTTCACCATTTTGTTATAGTTAGAGAATGATTACACGGCTTATAATCGTTAAGTATCAGCGCATTATTTAACAAATCCTCAACTCATGTTAAACACAAGAAACAAAGGCGGTTTTTCTGCGAATAACTACGCTGGCAGTAACTCGGCTGTTTTTTTCAGGAAAATGATTTTCATTTTCGTCGTGATCAAGGACGTTCACACTTGTAAATGTATATTTATTGTATTTATTTGCTTCCCCACAAAAGCAAATTAGGCTCAAGGTCGTTTTTAATGTGGGGTAAAAACCAGCTCTCCTAACAGTTGGCAAAAATGGGGCACTCTGATAAACAAAAATAATAGAAATAGGAGGTTTAAAGTCAATTACTTCGGGCCTAGTCTCCGATGAATATCAACGAAGTTAACTGGACCATGTGCAAGTTATAGTGATCATCAATTTTGCAAGATGCTATAGTCACCCCAACTTCCTAAACCGCCGATTATTTACGTTGCTCTTGTAAATAAGTGATTATATTATTTTACAAGAGGAAATATGTAAATTACAACACATGTAATTATCATCATCTAGACGATTTTATAACGATCTAATGCCATTTCTCTGCATGCCATCACAACATATAAGTCATTTATATTCATGGGTGGTCAATATACCCAACTATATACACTCTATAGTCAAAAAGAATTTAAAAAATCGATGCTGATTTCTCAAATTCTTACATTCTTTTTCTCTAAGTAAAATCTTGAGAAAACTGTCGATATAATTGCTCCCTCCTTGTGGACATCTTCAGAACATATTAATAGCAGCTGTTTTTGCACTCATTTGCCCCCCCATTAATTTTCCTTTACAATATATTATTGACAATCTAGGTGCTAAGATTAGATAACGAGTATTGCTGATATACAGAATTGTACTGGTCGGAAAAAAATGGAAATTGCAAGATTAGTTTGCACATTGAATGCTAGGGATGTGACGTCAACCGGAATTAAAATGATCTAGAAACAGATTCGCCTTCTACGTTACCGTGCAAACAACTTAAATATGTTTTTTTTTACATGGAGTTCATCATTTACCAAGGCCCAAGGGTCACTCAGGGATAAGGGTTATTGTGTTGCAGTAATCAATGGGATAGTGTAGTAATAGTATTGGAGAATTGATAAAGTGCCATTACTTAAGGGGCGGGTCATCAGGATTTTTTTTTGTGTTGGACTTGAAGACATCCAGGATGAAGTCGGAAGCGAAACAGACCAGCGGAACAGAGTTCTAAGAAACAAGCTTTGTTCATGGAATCTACGTTTAGATTTAGGTACAGATAAGGAGTAGGGGAAATTATTGACGGTGGTTTCAGCTAGTCGGGTGTTTCTTGAAAAAGATTGGCGAGGGGGGACCAGAGAATAGAGCTCAGACGATCACTTGCCATGGGAATAACGATAGAACAAATATAGGCTCTCTACGTCTCTTCTGTGGGAAAGAGGTTGCTGGATTGTGGGCGAATTGTTGATTGTCTATTATAATCGTACTAAGAAAGATTTGATAAATCTGTATTTCGCCGATCACGCCTTCTCTTAATTATTCTTATGCCAACTTAACCAAATATAACGTCAGGAAGAAAACATATTACACGGAATTCATGGCTGAACAAATCATCAATTTCTTTAAATACACCAGAACGTATCTTACGTCTAAAGAGCATCTGACGTGGACTCTAACTCCCTACATGTAGATGCTTACTCGAAATCAAGTCAGATTTTTTTTATTGAAAATATAACCGCCATAGTTTTGAAACATTTGCAAAGCACACTGGAGTAATATGCAAACTCATTAACTGTAGAGATTTTTAAATAGTCTTAGTCTAAGCGACTCATTTTTCAGTCACTTTATGTTAGGATTCCAGCACTGCTCCATGCTAACCGACTTTTTTTTTAAACGGTGGTCACCACTTATAAAGGACCGGAAGCCACTCAGGGATAAGGGTTATTGCAAGTACAGTACGTTAGTGTGGAGATTTAATGAAATGCTTACTTAAGGGGGTGGTTCATTGGGAATTTGTTTACGTTGGATTGAAGACATCCAGGTTGTTGTCAGGTTGGAAGCAGGCAGACAGAACAGAGTTCCACAGGCGTGCAGTTCTAAGAAAGAAGCTTTGTTCACGGAATCTACATTTTGATTTAGGCACAGATAAAGACTGGGGAATATTTTGTACAATGGATTCAGCTAGACTGGTGTTTTTCGTGAAATATTGAAGTTCAGAAGAGCACCTGCCATGGAAATAACGATAAAACAAGGATACGCTCGTAACGTCACTTCTGTGGGAGCGAGGTTGCAGGGTACAGAAAAGGGCATCCCCCACTAAGCCACGAAGTCTATTTTGTACTCTGTCAAGGCAGGATAGGCTGGTTTTTGTATCTCCTGCCCAGATATGGCAGCAGTATTCCATCCTTGGAGGTACTTGTACAAGAACGAAGTAATTTTAATGCTATTTTGTTATAAACATGTGTCCTTATCCATAGTAGATACTTACATTTAAGTTTTTGTTTAGAACAGCAACAAAGGTGATTGAAGATTGACGCTTATAAAACATCAGCGCAATCTGGCTACAGAGTTAAAAATGTGAAATCAACATAGTTAGACTCTCGACTTTGTTAGGATATTGTATTTAATGCTTAACCTGATGACTCTGTTGAGTCACAAGTAACAAATTATACTTCCCGTAATGATAGCTGCGAGTGAAATTGTGAGCCAAGGATTGCGCAAGTTCCAGCCACACCTTTTCTGAATCGGCACACATTGAGACAAGTGGTACAGAGAAGACGATTGGAAACAATGCCGGGTTAAGCGGAGAGCAGATCCAGTTCCTGGAATTACCATATCGTCACTAATATTAGTATGTCAAGGCTCAATAATTATTATCTAAGGTATCTCCTTTATGTTAAAAATAAAAGAAACTAATTATATTTTTAATGTAAATGTATCCGTTACTAACATATACATACATTCAATTATAACAGCTATCGTACCGTAAAGTCGCCAACAGAAAATTCTAACATAGACAAATAAACAGAGGGAACTGACAACATAATAGCCTTAGAACCCAGTTTGATGTACCAACTTGGGGAGCTGAGGATACTGTGTCTTGTACGTCACCGCCATTCAAGACATATTCCTCCAGTATAGGTTCCCCAAGTAACACCTCCGGAAAGATATAGTTTTACAGGGCAATTTCTTCAGTCACATCGAATTGCAATAACAAATGCTAATAATGCGTGCGCTATGGATAGCGTTGAGATATATTTTATAATCTGGAACTGAGAATTTACTTAGGTACGATTTAAATAGTTCTTATAATATTACAGGCTATTTCGCTTTTATTTGTTGCATAAAATATGCACGATTTTGACAACATATCAGCTCTCTGAGCCCCTCCATGAGACACCTTCTGTTTTTTTTTCTCAGGGGGGGGGGCTGAGTTATATGTCCTGTATGTCAGGCCAGTTCCCAAACATAGCTACGGTATGGACACCCCAAGTAATACCATTCGGCAAATTATATTTTCAGAAACAATTGCTTAAATCACATTGGATAACAAAGTAACAAAAAAAAAACATACAGCTTTATCATGAGTAGGATATTAAAAATAACGATATCCTACCGATATTGTTTATAATCTGGAACTGATTTATTTATATACGATTCAACCCCCTCTTGTTCTATCACTTTGTATCCCGCCTTCATCTGATGCATAAAATACATAATACTGTTTATAGTTTGGGAGCTATTATGTGCCGTGCGTTGCACCTAACAGCCTTTACAGAAACATTCCTGCAGTATATGTAACACCCCCGGCAAATGATAGTTTAACAAAGTAATTTCTTCGGACAAGTAATAAACTCTTAATTCTTGATGCACTATCGATATCTGAACGATATCTGGAACTGATAATATATTTATATAGCATTTCATTAACTCTCATATTATCACTTTGTATTCCGCCTTTATCTCGTGCATAAAATACACACAATTATTGATGATATAATTAGATGGGAAACGTTTGAAGGCTTTTTTTCCCCCATTTTATCAATTCTCCTACGCGCATTATTACATAATTAAGATAAAAACATAACAATTTTCAAAAAGAAAGACAAATCTTTGCTTGAATTAATGGCGCATTTGCGGAGAATGTCTTGCTTAAATGATGTTGGCGTAATGCGATTAATTGTGATCTTAAAATATTGATTAATCTCATTTTGATTTCGTCCAAATGACGTTATGAATACAGAAACAGAATTAGTGTCATTTCGATCAAAATTAGAGAGAATTGCATCTTGTCGCTTGCTTTATAGCAACTGCGCCAAATTCTCAGGGCATGAATATGAATACAGTATATGAAGCGCTACGTAAATGTTTATTAAAACCAATTTTATTAATCTAGTTTTCGTTTCTTTAGCTGATGTATGAACGTATACGACATCGTATGCGCTATCATACTAGCTTATGACATACCAACTTTAGTGACGCAGTGTAGTTCGGTGTAAAATGAGTTCAAGTTGTTGTGTGATTGTCATACCCGTTCAATAGCTGTAAATCAACTGCGCTAAAACTGTAGCTTTAAATTGCACCGGTATCGATATGTTCTCCTGACACCTAGGATAAATCTTATTTAGGAATTTAGTTACTGTTACTTAAGTTGCAGTGCGGGAGTATAGAAATCGGGTACAGACTTATACTATCTTACTTTATCTTGCGTGGTCTATGATCAAATATTCTCAAATTGTATTTTAAATATTTATATACTCAATAAACACGCCTGCTTCGTCAGTCTATGCATATAAGCAAAAAAAAAAACATTATGTGTTTTTTTTTCAGAAGTAAACCAGTCGTGTATAAAAAATGAAAACATCATAAAGTTGAAATCTTCAAAATTAAATGTGAATACTCGATTTAATAAATTGTAATTTGAACACATAAGAAACAAAATATAAAATCAAACTGGACGAAAAAAAACGAGCAATAAACGTTACTGCTTATAAATGATTAAATGTTATTTTTGCATAGCTTAATTTTTAAGGTGATTGTTTAAGAATGTCTTTATATTAAAAATTCCTGAATTATACTACGAATACTTTCAATTACACAAAGAAAAGTATTTTATTTAGCGTAAAAATATTATCTTCTCAATGCAAGAAAATCAATATAAGGTTTATGTTCTTTGAATTCGATTTAAAATGATACAGTTTCTAATAGTTTTACACTATATTATATATACTTTATATCATATTAATGAGCGTTTCTTGCTCTATCTAATCCTGTAATGTCAATCGTTTTAAACAATTCTGCCTTCTTTTAAGAACGTTGAATACAAGATAGAAAAATCTAATTCTCACACTTTTATTTCAAATCAAGCTAGGTCAAATGTCTACTGAAACAACTACCGATATGAATTGAGCGTTCGGGTTTAGAACCACAACTGAACGCACAGAACAATGGTTGTTTAAATAATTTTGTGGTGGAGACAAACGTCTTGAAGATGATGAGTTAGTGGTCGATCATAGAATGCGAACAACGATAAATTATGAACCTTTGTCTAGGCTAATACACGTACAAATTTAGGAACACGTGCTTTTCAATTAGGCATAAGGTCTGTGAAAATTTAAAGAGGTGTCTCACGAATTAAACGGCAACCAAAGAAACGCTGTCATAAGTGTAATCATCCAATCTCGTATGCAAAAAAGAACGACGCATTTTGCGACCGGGGTATGACATGTGAGGAAAAATGGGTTCTTTAGAACAACTGAGGAATCTCAGCTCAGAAGTTAGACACCAAAGAAGTTCCAAGACACTTCTCGGAGTCAGAGTTGCACCAAAAGAGGGGCATGCTGTTTGTTTGATTGTCTGCAACCAGTCTCATCCATGACAGTGTTTCTTTTAATGCAGATGAAAACATTACGGCGAAAAAGGCCCGACCCACGAATTAATGAAATGCATCAGCATTAGTCGACAGAAAAAAACCCAATTGTCCGCCATGACAATGTACGGCCGAACGTTGTTAAGACTAATCTGCAGAAGTTGAACGAATTCGGTAATGGAACTCGGGCCTATTATATATATATATATATATATATATATATATATATATATATATATATATATATATATATAAATAATTATATATATATATATGTATGTATGTATATATATATATATATATATATATATATATATATATAGGTGTGTGGGTGCATGTGTATATATATATATGTTGTCGAAGAATGTAAAAATATATTATACTTTATAAACTAAAATTTTTTATAACTATTTATGTATAATATAATTATATATGTACATTAGGGAAGTATACATTTATATGTCATATATTTGCATAATTTTGTATATTATCATGAACAAACTATAAATATATATATATATATATATATATATATATATATATATATATATATATATATAAACTGTCGCTGTTCCGATCAGTAGCTCAGCTATACTGTCGCTAATGATTCACAGGTAACAACTGAAATAGAGGGGAAAAAACATTTTAAAACAAAGCCTGAGAAATCATGGATTACACAACAAAATGCGAGAATGAACAATAATATAGTTTGGATTGAACTTAGAACATAAATTGCTAGTTTTTAAAACTGGAAAAGTAAAAGACAAGAAGTTCTAGTAAAAAATAATAAAAAAGTTAAACTTAAAATATAGCCGTATTATAAATTAATTATGTAATGTAAAATTGAGTTCTTAATTCTAAATGCTGCATTATTTAAAGTTATATAAATTTATTATATTTTTTATTAGAATATCTTGTCTTTTTTTTTCAAGTTTAAACAACAACTCCTTTAACTGTTCCATGCTGAATAATCTTAACCATATTACTTTTCATGACCGCATTTTCTATGTAATAATAATATACATTTATATGTATAAATATTTTATAATTATATATGTATATTATTTGATTTTTATTTTATATCCTATATTTACATAATTTTATATTGTATTATGATCCAGTTATGATCGGGCCTATTATATATATATATATATATATATATATATATATATATATATATATATATATATATATATATATATATATATATGTGTGTGTGTATGGGGGGTATATATAAGTGTGTGTGTGCATGTGTGTGTATATATATATATGTTGTCGAAGAATGTAAAAATATATTATACTTTATAAACTAAAAATTTATATATTATCATGGACAAACTATATATGTATACATTTATATTTTATATTTATATATTTTAACATTTATTTTTATATATTTTATGATGATGTAGATATATTTTTTTAAATTAATGCTATCTTTAATATTTAAGAATTGTGCTTTTTTATCTTATTATTAATGTTCCGTTGAGATAAGCGAGACTAACTTCTAACTAATACGTATCTGGGTTAAATTTGATGCTATATGCTTAATGCAACCTCCTGAAAAAAAGTACATATTGAATTTGCGGAAATCTGTATTCTTCAAGGATCTGTCCAATCCTTTATATATTTCCAATTTAATCTGATTTATATATTAAACCTCATATATATTTTACCTTTATTCTTTCAGTCAGTGGGTAAATTGGTAAGGAAAAAAAATATTTCGGCTTATCATAGATTTGTGTTCATTCGCTATTAATAAAAAAGCACGCATTATATAAACTATGATTACAGAATCTACATATATAATTTCCCGAATTCGATTTCGTTATATTCGTCTAATGCGTTTAATAAATATATTTATGCTCAGGTTTTTGCGAATGTGTTTTTAATATTATTTCCTTGTTGTTTAATTTTGGTAAGCGGGAAACATGTTAGACCTTAAAACTTTGCCTACCAAAACGGGAATATATGTCCCTAGGTCAGAACTTTAAATTGAAAAACAAGCGCCAGAGCAGAAGTGAACTTTATCTCGCAAATATGCTTTAGCAGCGCCGTTTGCCTTCTTAGGTAGCTGATTAAGAATTAATCAAACCCACCTCATAAAGATTATTACATGTCTTAAAAAATACACCGCGATGAAGGACACACCTTCAAGAACTGCCGTCAGCATGGGTAAAAAGCCATGCCAATAATAACTAATAGTTTTTGACTTTCGCGACGTTTTTATTTCAAATGGCATTGTCGGTGTTATATTAGAACCGCAGTAAAAATGGACTACACCATAATATTAGTTAAATGAACTATATCCTAATATTAGATACATAACTATATCTAAATATTAGAAAATAACTATATCTTAATATTAGATAAATAACAATATCTTAATATTAGATAAATAACAATATCTTAATATTAGATAAATAACAATATCTTAATCTTAGATAAATAACTATATCTTAATATTAGATAAATAACAATATCTTAATATTAGATAAATAACAATATCTTAATATTAGATAAATAACAATATCTTAATATTAGATAAATAACTATATCTTAATATTAGATAAATAACAATATCTTAATATTAGTTAAATAACTATATCTTAATATTAGTTAAATAACTATAACTTAATCTTAGTTAAATAACTATATCTTAATATTAGATAAATAACAATATCTTAATATTAGTTAAATAACTATATCTTAATATTAGTTAAATAACTATAACTTAATCTTAGTTAAATAACTATATCTTAATATTAGATAAATAACTATATCTTAATATTAGATAAATAACAATATCTTAATATTAGTTAAATAACTATATCTTAATATTAGTTAAATAACTATAACTTAATCTTAGATAAATAACTATATCTTAATATTAGATAAATCACTATATCTTTATATTAGTTAAATAACAATATCTTAATATTAGTTAAATAACTATATCTTAATATTAGTTAAATAACTATATTTTAATATTAGTTGAATAACTATACCTTAATATTAGTTAAATAACTATATATGTATATTAGTTAAATAACTATATATTTATATTAGTTAAATAACTGTATGTAATATTTGGTAAATAACTATATCTTAATATTAGATAAATAACTATAACTTAATATTAGTTAAATAACTACATCTTAATATTAGTTAAATAACTATATATTAATATTAGTTAAATAACTATATCTGAATATTATTTAAATAATTATATCTTAATATTAGTTAAATAACTATATCTTAATATTAGTTAAATAAGTATAGCTATATTTTATATATATAACTATATCTTAATATTAGATAAATAACTATGTCTTAATATTAAATAAATAACTATGTCTTAATATTAGTTAAATAACTATATCTAAATTTTAGTTAAATAACTATGTCTTAATATTAGTTAAATAACTATATCTTAATATTAGATCAATAACTATGTCTTGATATTAGTTAAATTATTATATCTTAATATTAGTTAAATAACTATATCTTAATATAAGTTAAATAACTATATCTTAATATTAGATAAATAACTATATCTTTATATTAGAAAAATAACTATACCTTAATGCATTGATCCACATTTGTCAAATAATTACCGCCTGTGTACGTGTCTCTTTGGACAGTACACTGTGTTCATAGGCGTAATTTTAGGGTCATTATTTACATGCGACCAAAAGTTCGTGCACATCGATTGGTATGGGTTGAATGACGAGCATCCTCTCTTTATAGTATGCGTTAGCTATTTTGCACTTTTAGTATTGTTCAATCAGGTATGATTTACGAAAACATTAGTGAAACCATCCTATTTAGATTAGCATATATTAGGATAATACATTTTTGTTTTATATTTTATTTTTAATAGACGCTGTTTTATCAATTAAACTGTGTCTTTAGCATATGGAGCTGCCTTTTGTTCAATAGGCTCCTTACTCTCTCATTATGGACTTTGAATTATTCCACTTAGCAACACTAACGGTAATAGCATTTTATACTACTAAATAAACAAACTAAATTAATAACCAGAACCAAAGCAGAATTAATATAAAAAAATCAATATTCAATTTTCAATTTAAGACATATTACACATTACAAAAATAAACTTCTATTTTGCCTGAGAGACATTTCTATTATATTCATTAATGTTATCTTTCTATTAACAAAAGAAAGCCCGAATGTCAATATGTCAACGGCTACACGAGCGGAAAGTGTGACTTGGTGGGGAGTGGTATGGACAAGTCGGCGGAAGGACACTTCCTTGCAAGAGAAATAGAGGCCATTAGCAATATCATTAGATTCGCAGTTAATGACTCAACGGTAATTGCCCGTTTGCTAATTAAGAAGTGGGGGGAACTCCTAATGAACTGATGGCCTATTGTAATCGACTGACACATAGCCCTCGTTTTGAAATAAAAATCGAAAAAATTTTTTTAGCAATCTTCATAATAAAGCTATCTTCAAATGTTGAGTAGAAAATGTCGAATATTTGAACACGATTTTACGATTCGAAAACCTTTATAGCATTAGTCTGATAGGAGCTTGCTAGTAATGCTCGGTAGTGTCTCTTTATTTTATTATTCATGCAGGTTTTCATAAAGGCTCAATTTTCGGAGCAACAGTTTACTCTTTCTAAAGAAATCATTATTCAGGAACGTAAGAAATATGCTAATTATACCGCTCTCTATTCTGTTATTTTCTTCTGAATTTTTTTAGATGAGGATTGATTATTAGCAATATTTGGATACATCGGACTATCGTTTTCATCTTCAGTGCAAAGACACATAGCGCACTATATAGAGTCCTTGTAAAAACTTACACTCCTGGAAATTGAAGGTTCAATCGTAAAATTCGGCGACCTAACTTTGCACTTGCGAGTCTTTTTGTTTTTTATATAGGCATCATCACTTCTGAAGGCCCAGATACCACTCGAGGATAAGGGTTAGTCAATTGGGCAGTATAGTAATCGCTAGTAATGGAAATTCGGTAAATTTGTAAAATTAAGTGAACGGCTCATCAAAAACTTGATTACGTTGGACTTGAAGACAATCAGATTGTAGTCAACTGAAAAGCAAGAAAACGAAAGACAGTTCAACAGACGTACAGTTCTAAAAAAATAAGCTGTAATCTAAGTTAAGGTTTAGGCACAGATAAAGGGTGCGTGAATTATGATATTTTCACCTAAACGAGTGTTTCTTGTGAAAGTTTTGCGAGGGAGACCAAAGATTGAAGCTCAGTCGAGCACTTGCCATGAAAATAACGATAAAGCAGAGACAGACTTGTAACATATCTTCTTGTAGATAAAGGATAATTAGGACTTCTACTCAGCCATAGCTAAGGGAACGATAGTATACTTTACCGTCGATGAAATAAATGGTCATTGAAAATTCTCAAGGTCGACAAGTAGATTTCGAAGTTTTACAGGGTCTACGTAATCTACTTCGGATCAGGTAAAATATGTAGCTCATCTAGATGTTTACGTCGGTTTAGTTATCATGTTAGGTACGAAATTTCTTATTTCGTTTAATCATGTTAAGACTCGAATATTATCTTTCAATCGTTGGCGTATCTCTTTCGCCCTTCGACTCTTAGTATATAAATGTCATGGAGTAAAAATCGACGAAAAACTTTCTTTATTTTAAATCTTTCTTAGGGTTTATATATTAAATACATCGCTACTTCTGCTTCTTATTGAGTGGATTGTCTATTTCGTTTTAACAGAAGCTACTCATTATCGCTATTGATATACCACTAGACTATGTGATAATTATTTTTTTCATATTTGTGTTGCTAAATTTCTGTACGTTTCGATTGTACTTGATAAAATGCAGTAACTAATTTGCAATTTAATTTTCGTAACCACATTTTCGTCGCTGCAATTTTTCTCTCATAAACGTTCTCAGTCTTGCTCTCATTTAAAAAAAATTATATTACGGCATGTGTTCTTCAGAAATGC
Organism: Euprymna scolopes; assembly: GCF_053919585.1. Classification (NCBI taxonomy): domain Eukaryota; kingdom Metazoa; phylum Mollusca; class Cephalopoda; order Sepiida; family Sepiolidae; genus Euprymna; species Euprymna scolopes. Next base: position 106,866,451 of record NC_136501.1, on the reverse strand, counting down.
ATTTCCTCCCTTCTTCAATTCCTACAGCTCGTTGGACTCGTTGGTATAGTTGTCCTGATATATTCGCAGTTGTAAATATCTTATCTTATCTTATAAAATATATTTTTAGTCATCGACATACAGTCCTGTTTCGTTGTTTCACAACTCATCAGTGCCGCTAGACTAACACCTATCCCAAGCCGAGGATCGAACCTAGAACCGTCGTGATGGCAGTCGGCAGTTCGACCCCCCTGACTACGGAAGCGGTGGCCGCAATAATCTGTCCGAATGTCTATTTAAATAAACATCCGTCCGCCACTCGTAGAGTGCTCAAACGTTTGTTAGTAAACAAACCGCGAGCTTCGCATTTCTTAATACAGTTTCTTATTTCAGTACTTTCTCTGCCAAAACTGTAGGTTTGTGGAACTTGCTTTCTGCTGACTGTTGGTGTTTTAGTACTAAGGTCAACTATATATTTTTTTTTTTAGGATAATACTGTTTTATTCTTGTTAACTGTTGCCATAAAGGGGGTCACATTAAATTTCTGGAGCGATTTTAAAATTAACTCGTCCAACTACCACTACTGGAAAAACCTTTCCGATGGTTTCTGTTTGTGTCTAACCTAAAGAGACATATAAGAAAATTTCATTTTATTCCCTTCCCTTCTGACTAGAATACGGTTGTTTTTAAGGTCAATGTAAATATATCTCGTAAGGCTGTACGCGAAACAATTAAATTATACAAAATTTCAATGATTATTGTCCTCCATTCTGATGTCTAACCTTCATCTTTGATAAGAAGTGAGGTCGTAATAAAAGAAAGACGATACTAAACTATTTATTTTGTTTGACTATACTTTTTCGCTCATTTATATCTGAACCCGAAATAATATTATTTTTTACCCATTGGATGAGAGCACATTTATGGTCATCTCATCACTTTCTTGTGAAGCCTTAGGAAACTGCAAGACAGCGATAATGTCGTATGTCTTTATAACATTCTAATCCACGGTGCTCGATGAGCAGCCACCTAATTTGAAAGCATGTCCGCGTGGCCTTCCGTCGTTCGTACAGATATGATCGTGCTGCATAAATCCAGAGATGCAGTGAAACTTTTTCCATTCTTAGTTTTATTTTATTCGTTTCCGGCAAGCGCGAGTATTAGCATACAAACTACAAGTATCAGAAAATCTCATCACATACATGACTTCAGACGTTGGCTTATATTAGAGGATGTAAATGGCGGAATGCTTTATGAGCAACGGAGCGACCTCGCATTTTATGTAGATACAGTTGGAGTTTATTATAATTAACACATTCTTAATAATAAAATATTAAAATCATGAATCTACTATTCGAAATGATTACATAAGGATAAAATGTGTGTATTAGAGAGACTACAACCCTCGTTTTTAAAGCTCGCAAGGTCTAGGTAAATCTAATCTCCGAGTTTATCAATCCGTATTATATTTGTACCTTTGAACTGCATATGTAATTTATCGAACGTGATTCGCTTTGCGTGTATGCGTTCAAATATTTTGCATCTTTTATGTAGAAATTGTGATCTATATATAACCTTATAAATTTTAGATTTCTAACGTAGACATAATAGTATATGCATATATATATATATATATATATATATATATATATTGAGTAATAATTTATAATTAAAAATTAAAAATAGACTCTGCTCTTTAGACTCTGTTTCTAATCCCCTAAATACACACACACACACACATATATATATATACATGTATATATATATATATATATATATGTGTGTGTGTGTGTGTGTGTGTGTGTGTGTGTGTGTGTGTGTGTGTGTGCGTGTGTGTGTACATTAGTCCTCGCGCTAAAGAGCAGGACACAAAATGATTTAAATAATTATAATAATAATAATAATAATAATAATAATAATAATAATAATAATAATAATAATAATAATAATATTATTAATAATAAAAATAGATTAACAATAACAAATACGTTCGCTGGCGAGGATTACTATTGACCTTTACAAGTTATACAGTCCTTTTTAAATTTTCATCTCTATTCTTCTCGTTATGTACTGAATACATGTTAATGAAATCTATATGAAATATAATCCTTATTATATTTTAAAGATTTGCTATTCCGAAAGAAGTTTTAAAAAATGTAATCTAAAAAGTTTTTTTAAAAGATTTTGTTAAAATATTTTCAGATTTTCTCATTATTCAGACCTAATAAAGATTAAAATAATGAGAAAATTTGAATTTGATTTAACAAAAACTAATTCGAGGTGGTTGCAAAAATGAGTTGGGTGAAAGGAGAAATACAAACTTAAACAGGGAGAATATTAAGACCTGTAATAATACAAAGAGCGGAGTGTAAAAATGAGTATATATACACATGAAAATAATTAAGTACGTATTTCACATTGTTGGAAAGTTTACTTTAATATATTTATTAATTCTTCTGTAGAATATCTTTCACAAAGTTTATGACATGCATTTGCATATAATATTGTATTTCTTTGTTTTCGTTTTTTACATTGGTATCACTATGTACTAAGGCCAAGAGGACACTCAAAAGTAAGGCGCAAAGAGGGCACAGTAGATAATTGTACAATATAGTACTCGTTAGTAATGGAAATTCCGTAAATTTGTTAACGGAACGACTCATCAAAAAAGTTCTTTAAGTAAGACCAGCTGGAAAGCAGGAAACCGGAAGACAATTTCATAGGCACGCAGTTCTAAGAAAGAAGATTTGTTTATGATAAATATATAAAAGCCAAGTACGGCCAAGGATGGAATACTGTTGCCATATCTGGGCAGGAGCTGCCAAAAACAGCCTATCATGCCTTGACAGAGTACAAAATAGACTTCGTGGTTTAGTGGGGGATGCCCTTTTCTCTACCCTGCACCCCCTCTCCCACAGAAGAGACGTTGCGAGCCTATCCTTGTTTTATCGTTATTCTCATGGCAGGTGCTCGTCTGAACTCCAATCCCTGGTCCCCCCTCGCCAATCTTTCACGAAAAACACCCGTCTAGCTGAATCCACTGTGAAAAATTTCCCCCACTCTATATCTGTGCCTAAATCAAAACGCGGATTTCATGAACAAAGCTTCTTTCTTAGAACTGCACGCCTGTGGAACTCTGTTCCGTCTGCCTGCTTCCCTCCGGACTACAACTTGGATGTCTTCAAGTCTAATGTTAACAAATTCCTAATGAACCGCCCTCCTAATTAAACACTTCATCAAATCTCCTCACTAACGTAATTTACTTGCAATAACCCTTATACCTGAGTGGCTTCCGGGCCTTGATAAGTGGTGATCACTGTGTAAAAAAAAAAAATACATTTAGTTTTAGGCACAGATAAAGAGTGGGGGAATTTATTCATAGTGTTTTCTGCTAGACGAGTGTTTCTTGTGAAAGTTTTGCGAGGGGGAACCATACATTGGAGCTCAGCCAAGCAATTGCTATGAAAATAATGATAAAGAGAGATATATTACCAACTTCTCTTCTGTGTGAAAGAGGTTGCAGGAGAAAGAAAAGGGCGTCCCCTCCAAGGCAACAAATTCGATTTTGAACTCTATCAAGGCAAAATAAGTCCTTTCAAGCAGCTCCTGTCCAGATGTGGCAACAGTAGTCCATCCTGGGACGTACCTGGATCTTATATTTTACATTTTTTTTTACATTTTCAACATATTAATATGAAAATATTGCGTATCCAAAACGTAGTTTCCACTTTTATACTTTATATTTCTATTAATATTTTCAAAAATATTACAATATATGCACATGAAAATAATTAAGTACATAGAGAATTGCGCCAGCAGTGAGATATCTACTTCATAGATAGATCTCTAAGTTAAATGTGAAATCTGATCTTCCTTTACACATTTAAATGATTAAAAATAGCATACCTTCCTTTATTGTTTCATAAACACACAAGTTTTAGAAACAAAAACATTCATATAAATGTAAAAAATACATTTATTACTTTTATTAATAACACAAGACGTGTTAAAACTAAAATTGTCTGAATTTGTTTCCTTCCTGAGACGAAATGCACCTTGCATTGATGTTTTTTTTTGTTTTTGTTTTTCTACTTCCTTTTACAAACTTCATTATGTACTGCAAAATTCAAAACAAAACAACAGTTCACCTTTTTCTTCTGTCAATTTCCTCTTTCTCCTTCTGTCTTCCCCGCTATTTGGCAGATTTTCTAACTTAAAATGTACGAAACATTAATACTGTTAGACTATTCGGCATCTCATTGCCATACTAATTCACCTTATGCAAAGCAGCGGAATAAAACGATAAGATATACTACGTCTCAATCTATCCACTCAACACAAACCAGCGATTGAAGATACAAAGAGCTTGAAGAATCTACAAAATAATGTGATGCAACATGAATATCTTTTCCAAAATAACTGGATTCGGAATTAAATAATCCCAAAAGTGTTGATTTACTGTAAAACAACACACCCACTCCAAACAAAACCAGACAAAACTCTTTAAATAAATACCTGAAGATGAACAGATGTTGAAGCATAAAACGGTTTTTAATATATTGGAGTCGACATTAAATACCCCGAAAATGTTTGATATGACAAAAAAAAAAAAAAAAAACGAAAACTAAAATACATTTTGAAATAAATTATTTTTATATAGTTTCATATTTCTTAAAATGCTTAGTGACTTCTGATCCTTTTCATATTTTGGCTAAACTATGTACCTGAACTTTTGATATTCACTTTTTTTAACATATTCGTATGAGATTAAAAAGAACGTTTGTTTCTCTTAATAAATGCTATTCGCGCTTTAAAACTTGCATTTAACAGTTCTTCAGACATGACTGATATTGTTGCGCTGTTTACAAATACAATCGCATTAACCGTTTTTTAAGTGAGTCTGCAATGCTGATTAAGACAATTTGTTAGAAAGGAATTTGCAAATTTTTTTTCTTTTCATAATTTATTCCTACGGCTGAATCTGTCATAACGCATTTGTTACCAATATTTACAGGAAAATTAGTATTTCCTGTGGGTTGAAGTCAATGATCTCTTGCTCTGGACAAAATTAATGAATGTCCAGTGTTGACTAATGTTATTAGCGAATCGCGTTTAGACTTGTTTTAAGTGGCAAATTTTCAAATTGTCCGCCTGTCGTTCGGAATTTTTATCTTGTTTTTTTTTTTTTGTTGTTTAATGCTGCATTTTCTGATTTCTCCAGTTGATATTTTGTTTCCTATTCTGACGCCGAAATATTTCTTTATAAAACCAATCACCTACTGTTCCTGATTTTGACATCTTATTTTAGAGACAACGTTAACTTCATCGGTCACTCGTAAGAAATTATATATTGCGGTATATATATATATATATATATATATATATATATATATATATATATATATATATATATATATATATATGCAATAAATCCTTTGCTAAACATCCTTTACGAATACGTTTATTTTTACACATGCGCTCGATTAAGTAACCTTAAAATGCAGTATCTTTTATGCACACGTACGCGGTTACAGGTGTTTATTCCGGTCGTCGCTTTTTAATCTATTATCTGGGATACACTTTCACTTAGTGATTGCGGTTTGATTATAATCAATTAATTAATAGCGAAACAAATATTGTCCGGAAAAATAAACAGTTTAAAAGAAAAAGGAAACGTATATTTAATTATTCGTTTTATTAGCTGTTTATTTTTTTTAAATAGTGTCTCGTTTTTTTTTTAATACATTGTGATATGAGCCTAGGTTTGAACTTGAAAAAGACATAAAATTGTCCATTTAGCTAAAAATGACTTATAGAATTCGATTTATCGCCCAGCGAACTTATAAGTCATCTAAATATTTTTTAAGATCTCCAGGAAAAGAAAACAAATCTGATTTGGAAAATTTGTTTGATGTATGTAGTTAACATATTTTAATATTTATTCATAAAAAACATTAAAAAACGTGCAACCTATATATATATATATATATATATATATATATATATATATATATATATATATATATATATATTTCCACCTTAGGGAGAATAGAACTTTTACAATTGATTTTTCCCAGTACCCTTACGAGTGCGCCACAGATCCTTGTGGACAATTCTTGTACGAATTTTAGGTCCTAAAATTATTTTTATTTCTAGTTGTAAATATCACCATTTATTCATACCTATCTCTATAATTATACTTGTATATAATAATGTATATATGGCTTGACCATTACTCCTGATCTTAAATGGAACACGTACATCAAATATGTTGCCAAGGCCGCTGGAAAAATGGTTGGATCTTTCTATCGATCCGGTAGATATCTCACTGCTGATGCTATTCTCTATCAATATAAGAGCCAGGTACGCCCAAGGATGGAATACTGTTGCCACATCTGGGCAGGAGCTGCTAGACAGGACTTGGCCTGCCTTGATAGAGTTCAAAATAGACTTCGTAGCCTCGTAGGAGATGTCCCTTTCTCTTCCTTGCAACCTCTATCTCACAGAAGAGATGTTGCGAGTTTGTCTCTGATGTATCGTTATTTTCATGGAAAGTGTTCGACTCAGCTTCAATCTATGGCCCCCCTCGCCAAACTTTCACAAGAAACACTCGTCTAGCTGTAAACACTATCAATAATTCCCCCCACTTTTTATCTGTTCCTAAACCTAAACGTAGATTCAATGAACAAAGCTGCTTTCTTCGAACTGCACGCCTCTGGAATTGTCTTCCGTTTTCCTGCTTTCCGGCTGACTACAATATGGTTGTCTTCAAGTCTAACGTAAATAAGTTATTGATGAGCCGTTCCATATAAGTTATCAAATTTATCAAATTTTCATTACTAATGATTACTATATTGTCCAATTTCTACTGTACACTCTTTAACCCTTATCCTTGAGTGGCCTCTTGGCCTTGATAATGTGGTGATGCCTATGTAAAAAAATAAAGATAAAAAAATAAGTATATATAAATAAACCACCCGGACCGTTGTCTTAAACTAACCCTAAATTCCATAAGCAAAGAAAATATGTAGACTGAGCATGTGTGGAATCTGATCTGCGGCCCTGTTATCCAACTGACTACAACATTGTCGCCTTAAAGCCCAATGATTAAAAAAGGGTCCTGTTGAACTCCTTTACCTAACAAAATAATTTCTACCGTGTTCAAGTCAGAGACTATTAAAAGGTGTTGTCTTAGGGACTACTGTATAATCTATATCCAATGGATGTCAGGCCTTTATAATAACATTTGTAAGCCACCGGTACATTAACTACGCATGAAATGACAGCTTTTTTTTTTAAATTCTAATAATCATAGACCAGCGGAGAGAAACAGAAAATGAAACCACAGAATAGATATTCATAAGTTATATACGGAACTCAATAGAGCGAATAATAATACAGTATATTTGTGACTCCATATTGTTTTCCCCCTTATTCTGGCTGTATTAAATGCTTGTAGTTCATTATGCCATTATATCTTGTGTCATATCCTATTATTTTCAAATCAAAATAACAAGTTTATAAAGGAATGGTGTACTCCATGTGTTCATTTCTCTGTTATATCCAACACGTTTCCATAAAGTTAATACAATTAGGTTATATATATATATATATATATATATATATATATATATATATATATATATATACACACGTATACATGTATATATATATATTATATATATATATATATATATATATATATATATATATATATATATATATATATATATATACGGGGGATGTGCATACGTTTATGGTGGTAATTTGTCTGTGAGTATATACGTTTATTTTCCATACAGAAACATGATAGAAAAATCTGACAAGTAATTGACAGGAGCAATGGAATAAAATATATATTTCCGGATAAAAACAAAATTCAACGAACACCTCAAACTAAATTGAATGATGCAACTATATATAATATATATATATAATACACATACACACATATATATGCACACGTATACACACACACACATATATATAATATAAAGCTGTGTGTGCGTGGGTGTGTGGGTGTGTGTGGGTGTCTGGTCACGAATAGGCTCCTATATGGTTGACTATTTTCAAAAAGTGGTTACATATAATGATAGAAGATGTATCGAGACACAAGAATGGATATGTTTGATCTGGCAGAACGGTGGTTCATTAAAATTGTGGGGTCTGCGTTCGCGCCTGATCCACAAAGTATAGAAATAAACAAATTAAAAATTAAAAAAAAAACGTGTACAAGTGTTTTTGATAAAGATATACATAAAGAATACTTTGATAAGTATATTTTAACTTAAATAGAGATGATATAATAGAATGGAAATATGCACAAAATTCAATAAAGACTTTTCATATCTATCTGCATAAGTATACTTTGATAATTGTGTTTCAGTTTGAAGTAATATGGTATAATAAAATTATGGGGTGTTTGTTCGCACATGACCTCCATAGAATGGAAATATGTCACAAAGTTTTACAATCTTTTTTAATATAGTCAGCAGAATATTGTGATAAGTGGTTCAGTTTGAACAGGTATGGTATATCTATTTTATTTTTATTTTCATCATATTTTGCTTTGGTGTTGATACCCTCAAATTCGCAGCTATATTTTCCTTAATCTTTATCATACTTTAATAAATCACAGTCCATTTTCTGTAGGCTGTTTTTGTAACCCAGTCAACGACGGGTACTTTTGCTAGTATATATATATATATATATATATATATATATATATATACATATATATATATATATATATATATATATATATATATATATGCATGTGTGTATGTAGTATCATTATGACTATTTAAAGCCACTTTGTATTTGCGTCTCTGTGGAATTTCGCTTTGTATGTGTGTATCCGTGGTGTTTTTAATGGCTATACCGATTTAAAAAAATAACACAAATGTGCATTATGTGACTTGGAATCTTCTAAGGTATGTTTTTTCAGACTGTCTTCAATAAGTATCGATAATCACTAACAAAAAAATCAGAAAAACAAAATGTGATATCCCTGAAGTTAATTCTTTAGACAGCCTAATATTTAAAATTTATTATGATAGATTAATTTGCCACACGCAGTAAGACGCGACATGTAATAATCTCTGCACTAATAGGAGCACTCGACAAATAAAATCAACTAAAGGTAATTAGATATGACGTATGCATGTTCGAAATGAATTATTTTCTTTAGAGTACAAAGGAAAATTATACTTACTATTAACATTTTACACTTTAGTTTAGGGGCATATGTGAACTAATTTTAAAATACACCTCTCCTGTTTGTTTACATTTATGTGTGTATGTATGTATGCATGTATGTATGTATGTATGTATGTATGTATGAATTTAAGTGTGTCAGGTCATGTCATATGCTACTGGTACCATGTAACCCAGTACTACCTGCCTTATTGTCGGGTCACCGGCGACTGAACTGGTTCTCCCACCAGACTTTTTTGGTGAGGAGGGCGGCTAGTCTCCCTGAAGGATTACAAACAAGACCTTCCAAAGGGCGAATGAACTCTTTTTCTGGGTCAACGGCCAACTAGCACCGTGTATATTTGTGTGTGTATATGTGTATTGGGGTGGAGAGGGCTCCCGTAAGCCGTGGGGAAGGCAACCTTTCTAGGAGAAGCAAATCTCTGATTTAAAAAAACCATAAAACGGAAGACCATTACCCGCATTAAGCTGGTCTGCAGTTTAATTTGTTGCTGGCTATCTTGCTATTGCTTGTTGCTGGATCTCAACATTTTGAACCGAGAGAGAGACTTAGCTGTCGTACAAAGCTAAGACTCTGTAACATCATCTTTGTATAGATACTCCCTCAGGTATTTGGGCTCATGGATTTTAAATGTCTGAGGGAGTGGCACTCGTCTGACAAGACATTGCAATCATCATGTACGAATTTATGTTTTTTTTTTAAATTTTTGCCTAACACTTTTGACAGAACCGACATATTTTCACACGATCGGTATTGTTTTGAAGCGTGCCTTCCGGACTTCAAATATCGAAAAATTGGCTAAAATAATAATCCTTTCACACTCACCTGGACAATTTTTGCAAACAGGTTAGTTTTTTCGCCAATATATTCATAATTTTCCCTCTCTTTTCGATTGACTAACCTTAATTTAAATCTTCGCCACTTCTGATGTTGCAAAGACGCAACCTTTTATATGTTTTTTTTCTCATTTACGATACAGGTTCGAGCCTTCCTGCTTACTACCATTTTTATTTTTGCTCAACATACACCCCCCACACACACACACTCAGACAACGCCGGCCACTCAGACTAGTAATTTCATAAATGACAAAGTATATATCTCTACAGTGCAATTTAAAATATATAATATTGTAAACAAATCACCAGGCTTCTGAACCTTTTTCTAAGTGCATCTCAATTGGTTCCCTTACAAGAGCAGGAAATTAATAATTTTAAATAAAAAATGTGCGATCAACCGATTTGGATTGCAATAAAATATGGGAGAGTCAAACAGTTATGATCTTATCTGATTTATTGATAAATTATTTACCTTGTTTTAAAAGATTCAGCATCAACCAAGATTTAGTGTTTATATTAATTCACAACGTTCGAATTATACAAGGTCTTACGTAAGAGAAAAATAGTTATCTACTTGTCTGGATTGTATTTGAAATTATGAATGTTGTTCGAATAACAATTTGGGGGGGAGGTGGACAGTGAAGTGTACACTTTTTTATATACCAATGTTTTAATATCAATAATCTCTGGTGTTGTTGTACAATACCAGTAGATAAAAAAGAGAAAAATAGCAAAAGTAAATGTCGAGAGAGAAAATGTCATTCAAATTTTGATAGTATTTTTGCGTTTTGATGAGTTCATTTTATTCCTAAAATAAGTAAAATATCTTAACAGTAAAAGGTATATTTTGTATCTACATGTATATGCATATATGTATGTGTGTGTGTTTGTGTATGTGTGTGCATATGTGTCTATGTATGTATCTCTCTCCATATATATATATATGTATATATATACATATATGTATGTGTATATATATATATATATATATATTTATATATATATATATATATATATATATATATATATATATATATATATATATATACATGCATGCATTTCTAATATTAAACAACGTTGCATTTAATGTCTTTGTTTCAAGGGGAGGACATATAATGAAACACTATAAATATTAGAATATTAAAATGAATATTTGAACAAAGGCATTTACTAATAAAGAAGAATTCTAAACCCAATAACATTAACGCTAGAATAAACACATAAATATAGAAACTATACAAATTATAAAAACAGGAAAGAATAACTAATAGGAAAACATTGTAAATTAAAACTAAAACAAAATATTAAAAAAAAAAACGAAAATAACAGAAATTTTGGTTTGCACGGTACCTAAGGTGGTCAACTTTTAAAAACGTGGAGATGGATTTTTCGTTTCTTCAAACGTAAACACCAGATTTATTCTGTACAAATTGATAGGGATAGGAGACTTTCATGAACACATAAAATCATAAAATTGGCATCCCATAACGAAACGAATATAATGAAACAATCCAAGATAGAATAAACAAAAGTTACAAAAAAAGAAAAAAATGTAAGTCCTTGAATTTCAACTAGGTTTTTTACTATATATGCTCTGGACGTATAATTAGTTATATTGAGCTTTACTATAAATTAACGGTGGTTAAGTTATGATCATAACAGTCTTCACCTGTTAAACGAAAACAATATATATTGAAATTAACAATATTTCATAAATAAAAATTTGTGATATATATATATATATATATATATATATGTGTGTGTGTGTGTGCTTGCATTTTAAGTTGATAATTATATGTTCATATACTATCGTTATTTTCATTGCAATTTCCTCTGTGCACTTTTCCAATTGAACCGTATCTTCTTATCTGTCTTAATTTAAAAGCAAATTCCATGAACAAACATTATTACTAGAAACGCCAGCACCGTGTATCCTTCTATTTCTTAATTTTGTCAAATTCCTCATATGTCATTATTCTGATACAGAGAGTAAATTTCTATTTACTGGTTCAAAACTATTCCATCCAACACTTGTCGGTACCACCTTTTTTGACATTTGTATAATTTTTGTGACTCCTTACATTAAGATTCTGAAACAATTTTTATAACACACTGTGCACCTGTAAAACTCGGTTCCAATGGCCTGTTTTCCAGCTTATAACAATACGGTAGTCTTCAAATGCAATGGAAACTTTTGATTTGCACTGTCAACTTAAGTAAGTTATTCTAATCAAGTTTCTCCAATAACGATCAATATGCCATTGTCTCGCTTATTTCCATACATTAATAAACTCTAATCCTCGATTTTCCTCTCGGTCTTGATATATTAGGCTTCCTTGTTAAAAAATAACACAAAAAATTAAGCTGATATTTTTCTTTGTAGGACCAATAATTTGTGTTTGAATAATATCCACTACCTTTAAAAGGCCACCTTTCGGGCATGCAGGAAGTATTGTTACCACATCTGGGGGGGGGCTCTACCAAACGCTTAAACCAACTCCCATTCGCTGTCCAATTGACTTAGTATTGAATATTTCTGCCTGTTTTACTCATGTTTTGTTGAAATGTGCTCCGATGAACGCATTGCAGTTATGCCCCCCTTTGGCGTACATAACCCCAAACAACCCGCTTATCAACACAAATTTACCCCTTCACTGTTAAGGGCCCTAAATGCCAGAAAGCTTTCTACTCTGATATTTTCTTCCATCGAACAGGTTGACTTTAGAACTCCCCTCTTGCTTACTGTTTCCCTGGCTGTACGTATATGCGGACGTTTAAATGTAACGTAAACAAATATCTTAATAATTTTCCATGCATGCTTCCAAATAGTAGACCCTTACGTCCAAGTGACGATATGTCCTGTTAAGGGTGAATGTGATTAAAAAAAAAACACTATTCAATGCCTGCGTTCAATCTCGAAAGACAAACGGTGCTCTTTGCAGGGCTAGCTTTGCGTGTCACTTTGTGGCAAGTATTACGCCATCCACAATCTCGACTCTCCTGACTCGGCACTGAGTTTAGTAAAAAGAAGTCCCGGACGATTGGAAACAATGCCGAGAGAAGCAAGAGTGCATACACCACTTGAAAGTTCTAATAAGTCACCCATCTCGCACTGGTCAGGTTTATCGTTAATTAACTTCCGTGATCCGACGGGAACCGGTATGCCAAACGTTACTATGCCGGATAAACCAATAAAATGCAGCAAATATGAGTTTATCAATATTGCTATTGTATTTTAAATGTTAACCTGATACGAATGCAATAAGTTAAGTATTAATAACATACTCAGAATATAATACTTTGCTACACTGTTTAATCAATATAAAAACATCAGATTCTTTGAAATTACATTTAATTTAATCGTTCAGTCCAGCTTGTTTAGTTTCTTTCTTTCGAATTTGCATATTTTATTTAAAGTTTCTCTTACATTTTTTATCGTTAAAGAACCGGCACATGTGGAAATTACCAGAAGTTCCTTTCCCACAGCAATTACGGAAATTATCACATGTTACAATAATAATATTCTAAAATGAGTCAGGACTATCGTTTACGTATACGTCTCTGCCAGATTTGACATTTAAAACCAAATGTTTCAAAATAAACTAAATATCAAGCGGTTTGTCCCCAAAAAAAGCAACTACTTATACTTTTTCAAAGAGTAACTGAGGGACTACATAATGAAGAATAAAGCGAAATCTGGTATAGATTCTGGTTTATTCATTTGTTTCTCATTAAATCTGTTCTTGAATGTTGAAATGTATATGCATATATATACATATATATATATACATATATATATGTATATGTGCGTGTGTGTGTATAGATGTGTGTATACGTGTGCGTATGCGTGTGCTATTGTGTATGTGTGTGTGTGCGCGTGTGTGTGTGTTGTCTCATTGCCTCAACGTGTTTGTTTGCTGGCAATTACATACCCGCTCAAATTGCTATTCCGGAAAAAACTACTGGAGCAACAGCAAGAGTTTACATGTGGAGTAACTTGTTCTCTCACTTCAGTACTTTGTACGCAAATGGGTGTGGTTTTCATCAAAGAGGTATTCGAAAAAGAGGAAATAGACTCAGTAATTTTCACAAAAGAAAGTATTACGAAAACAGGACTTGGGTGCTATCAGCCAGAAGTGAAACCAAGAGCAAAAAGCAAAAAAAAAGAAAAAATGCTTTGTGCTGGGCGCAAACTTGCATAACATAAGTTAGTAAGATGTTGTCACGTTGCAAATTTAGCTTTTTAAAACGAAAGAACGAAACGATGATTTGCACATACACGGTTTGCAAACTGTGTCAAAAGCAAAGCTTTTATTTGACCCCCCCAGTTCTTGGTTAAGTCAACTATTTGCAATCTAATGTTTACTTGATTAATATATTGATACTATGTGTGTGTATATTCATTTAAATAGTTGTTTTTCTATAATGTGTATTACGTTAAATCTGCTTGCGCGCATGTCAATTACAATAGAAATATTTTAAAAGTGAGTCTGGATTTTAAATATACAGTTCAATACGGAACGATACTTTCCATTTAAAACATTCTTATAAACTAACAGCGCAAATGTTGTTCTCGGTAGAAAGAACTTTACTGTCTCCAACGATATAATCAGCAGCAATATTTCAACCTAGTTTAGGACAGCAGTCTGACTTTTAAAAACAATCAAGAATATATAGATATTAAAGGTGTCTGTCCCGGAAATAATCAGAGAAAAATCTCACAGACACATCGGAAATGGAGCAGATATCGAGCTTAATTTTTTTTTAAATGCATTCTTGCTATTACAGCCAGAACACTTTTGGGAATGAACAAAAAAAAAATAGCGTGAAAAAAAAATCAAATAAATATAATATCGAATTCGAAATACATTAATGTGTAACCTAATACACTACTAATAAAGGAATGGAAAAAGAACAGAAAACAACAAATATTGGATAAAATGAAGGACTAGACATTAGTAAGAGAGAGGTATATTTAATGAAAACAGAACGGTAAGAACGCATAATACTAAAATTAATTATCTTAAAATATATATAAAATTAGAATACATATGCATATACATACACATAAACACGCACACACACGAACATGCATACAATATATATATATATATATATATATATATATATATATATATATATATATGTATATATATATAAATTAAAAAAAATGATATTTATTTTCATATAAAGTACCCTTCTTTCTATTTAAATGAGAACATACATTATTAGAGATGGATCTTGGAATTGCATTAATCCGCAAAAGATTCAGCTAATCTGTATATGTTAAAATTCATATTAATAATCCCATATAATTTTTTTTGGTTTTCTATTACTTGCAATTATATTCATGCAGATATTCTACGTGATTTATACGTGCGTAATATTTGCGTAAACAACATATCAAAAGCGCAAACACCATTCTGTATATATTTTCCTACTCGTATATGTGTTTGTTTAAAAAATGCCTACAAACTTCTCTATTATATTTTGGTCTAAGACATGAAGCTTAAAGCATAGGATCATTCGAACCAATTCGAAATCTTACATTTGAATGTTAGCTGGGGAAAATTGGTGCAAAAGTGTGAAAATTAACAAAAAATCAAGCAATATCTATTGGTTCATATTTAAAAAAAAAAGAATATCATAAGCTAACTATTATGGTTTCGATTCTCAGTTGTGGCGGACTATGCATTTAAAAAAAAAATAAAACCCATTTTTACTAGATATTGGGTCCACAATAAGCGTATTTTATGTAATAAAAAAGCTGAACGTCTGTGTGTGTATCTGGTCACGAATAGGCTCCTGTATTGTTGACTATTATAGAAAACTGCTCACCTAAAATTATAGAAGATGTATCCAGACAAAGAAATAGGTATGTTTGATCTGGCATACTGATGATTCATTAAAATGTTGGGGTCTGCATACGCGTCTGTTCCACAAAGTATGGAAATAAACATTTGAAATTTATAAAAAAACGTTTACAAGTGTTTTTCATATAGATGTACATAATAAGACTTTGATAAGTATGTTTTAACTTTAATAGGGGCAGTATAATACAATTGTGGGATCTGAGTTCGCGCCTGGCCTCCATAGAATGGAAATAGGCACCCACTTAAATAAAGATAAAGTTAGCTGTTAAATGGAACCTGTTGAATATCGAGCATTGATCCGGTTTTTGTATTTGAAATGACGCACACCAAAGTAGACTTTTGATGAAATGAAAGAAACTAATGGCGATAATGCCCCATCATATGACCTTGTAAAACGCTTGCATCGTGAATTCCGTGATGTCCGGAAGTCTGTGGAAACCGCTCCCAGAGTTGGCCGCCCTCCTTCTGCCATTGATGAGGCATCTGCTCGTCAATTTGAGGCTGCCATTTTGGAAGATCGGCGCATTACTATTCGTCAAATAGCCCAAGATGTCATGATATGGTACAGGGTCTGTGGAAACTATCATTCATGCCCATTTGCATATGCATAAGGTGTCTACAAGATTGATTCCCAGGTGGCTAACACCATTCCCGAAACGAGAACGCGTAGAGTGCTCGAGGAAGAATTTGAAGATGTACTAAGAAGATGAGTCAAAGTGTTTTCAAAAACTGAATACACAGGAGCAAATCTGCGTCCATCACTATGATTCAGAGACCAGAGGCCAGTCGATGCATTAGAAGCACTTAGAATCACCACCTTCAAAGAAGGCAAGGGTTCGGGCCTCCGCTGGTAAGGTCCTGCTTACAGTCTTCTTTACCTCTATTTAGCTTCTGCCAGCTCCTGTCCCGACGTACTTGGCTTTTATATAGTTAGAGACGGAGTAGTGATGACATATTTCCTGGCAAAGGGTACCACAATTGCAGGATCCTATTATGCTTCACTTTTGAGGAAATTAAGGCGAGCTATCAAAATCAAGAGGCAGGGCAAGATCAGCAAATGTACCCTCCTCCTGCAGGACACCGCTCCGGTCCACACCTCGCGTGTAACCAGATCAGAAGCACGGGCTAGTGGTTATAAAATCACTCCATCCTCCCTACTCTCCTGGTCTTACACCCTCTGACTTTAACCTCTTCACAGCCATTAAGTTGTTTTTGATAGGAAAGCGTTTCCCAGAAGATGCAGCCTTGATTTCTGAAGTCACATCGTGGTTGGAGGAGAAAAACGGTATCCAAAGCTGCATCAAACGATGGGAGAAATACATAACTCTTGGTGGTTCCTATTGAGAGAAAGACTAAGAATTGTGCCAAGTTTCGTTGCTCTACTGCTATTGGAAGTGGGGCAGAGATATTACTTATTGCACGCCCCTGGTCCCATTGGTTTTCATGGGATAATTGGTGTGCTTTCCGCTTTGTAACAAAATTGAGTGTATAATTTTAAATCTTAGCTTAATGGTTTTAGAAGGAGGTTTGATAAAGGGATGTTGTTGGGATGTGAGATTGAGGAAGGCGAGGGAAGTACGATCTGATGTGGTCAAGCTGTAACATCGATTTAACTGTTAATTTGTTAATTTATTGGGTGTTTATTGACCTAAGTTTTGACTTTTGTCTAAAGTAATATTAAGTTTTCTCTCATTCAATATCCTCTGATGTTGAGCGCGTTGTACAATTGGGGGGGTACTATAAATGCTCCAAAAACCAAGCTTCCATCTTTACATAATTAACGCTCTGAACCCCATCTGGCATCAATTAAAATTGATGTATCGTTTTGGAGAGGCTCCATGTTTTGACAAGCGTCTAGGGTGACCTTTACTCCTAATCTGAAATGCAACACGTACGTCAAATCTGTTGCCTAGGTCATTGGAAAAAATGGTGAGAACCTTCTAGGGCTCCAGTAGATATTTAACTGCTAATGCAATTCTCTAACTATATACAAGCCAAGTACGTCGGGACAGGAGCTGGCAGAAGCTAAATAGAGGTAATTGTTAATCAACACTGCTGTGAAACATTTAAATTGATATAACTGTTTGTTTTGGAAATTCCCGAAGAAGTGATTCATGGTATAAAAGTAAACAAAAAAATAAATCTTGATCATTAAAGTGTAGGGTTTGGTAACGCGAGATAGCACATTGATTCAGCAATTGAAGAAAGTGTAATGACTTACTGATAAAATAATATTCGGCTGAAAGAGGAAAAGTAAAAAAAATATGTAGTTTATGAGATAAAATACACCCAAAGACGAAATACACACGAGCAACCCCCACACAGATATATATATATATATATATATATATATATATATATACATATATATATACACACATATATATATATAAGTAGGTTGTAGTTTGCTTGAAGCATTGTTGAAGAAAATTATAAGGTAAAATTAAAAGCCAAGAACAATGCGAGATTTTTTTTTTATACAGAGTAAAATTAAATGCAAACAAAAGAAATAAAGTTCTTTTTTTTTGTTTTTTCTTTTTCACACAAATTTTAACTCTAAACAACAGGTTTTTTTTTCCTGTTGTATTCAATGGTGATATAAATCTCAATATATTTCAGACTTATTAGTCCATTTTCAAGAGAAGACAGCGGAAGAGTGTTCAAAATTGGAAAAGTAGCCGCTGAGTTCTCCACGTGATACCGCGAAATATAGAACAAAAAATGACGTTATGAGAACGTTAAAATAAATCAGTTGATGTTTGAAATACTTGTTGCGTGTGTGAATCAAGGGAGATGACTATTCAAGCAAGGTTTTTTTTTTTAAATCATTGTTTTTCTTATGTTTTAAACTTATATTATTTGTAAAGTTTACGCATAAATGTATACTTTCGTACATTAATTTTATGTGAGTAACTGAAGTAGTTATATATATATATATATATATATATATATATATATATATATATATATATATATATATATATATATATATATATATATGAGATACATTTAGTTTGCTTGAACCAGTGCTGGTAGATAGGTGTGTAAGTTATCATAACGCTTTAATTTCACAGAGAAACGTATTTTTTTTATTTCTACGACTTCAGAACCAAAATTGTATATTAAAAAAATTATTTTATTTAAAACTAATAAAAAAAAAGAAGCCCATATTTAAATCTATGTTTAACATCGCTCTCAATTACATCCCGCCATAAACCGACTGACGATAACCGTCAATTAAGTTTGGTTTTATTGTTTATTTAGCATGTAAACACAATGTTTACTAATTATATTACGTTTCTGTCGATGGTGTATCTCGTGACATCAGTAAACCTGAGATTTGTCGAACATTATTTTAAGCGAGAGATGTTCTTAATATAGTTATGGAGCAGTTAAAGGCTGGTCAATACGTAATTGTAAGATAAACGAACTGGAAACACCATTTTCCAAGATACCTATGTAATTGATAAAGTAATTGAACAAATCATTTGATACATTATTTGGAAAGTTACAGCTAAATCAATATTAATGCGATTTCGAATAGAGATGCAGTGTTAACACATCAGTAAACTCTATGAATCCTATTTCTCTCTCTTTCCCTCTCTCTCTCTCTATATATATATATACATATATACAATTGTATTTATATATATATATATATATATATATATATATATATATATATATATATGAAATAACAAAACTCTGCACAACATACAATAGGACATTAACAAAAAAGAAAATACTTCCTTACAAACTTAACAACAAAAACAAACATCTTCTATGGGCTACCCAAAATACACAAATCTAACCAGGTAAGACAACCCATCAACATACAGAAGAACCCCAACCCCCAACGACCTCACATTCAGACCCATAGTAGCAGGACCATCATGCCTAACAAACAGACTTAGATATACTATTACATCCCTTCACCAATCTAGTCAGAAGTTTTGTAAGAGATTACACACACTTCCTTAGTTCCCTACCACAAACAGTAGACGATGGGACTATACTAGCCACATTCGATGTTAGCAGCCTATATAGCAGTATCCCACACAATCTACGAAAACAAGCTCTCGCATATTGGATCGACAAACATACACAGATCTTACACCCCAGATTAAATAAACAATTCGTGATTGATAGCATCGACATAATCCTCAATAACCACTCCTTCCAATTCAATAAAGACAACTACATCTAACTACTAGGCACAGCAATGGGTACTAAAATGACACCGATATATGCCACCCTTACACTCGCCTTCCTAGAAGAGACCCTTTATAAAAGAATAGAGCAAAAGTACGGGCAAAATATAAAAACACTCTTCATAAAATCTTGGAAAAGATACCTAGACGACTGCTTTATCCTCTGGAGAACCTCATGGGGGGATATCAAAGAACTCCACACTTTGCTACAAAATCTACACCCAAAAATAAACATCACACTTGAACTAACCCCCACACAACTACCTTTCCTAGACATCCTAGTAACAATAAAAAACAACAACATAATCACAGACATCTACCACAACCAACAGACACTCAACAATACCTCCACTTCAAAAGCAACCATCCTAAAAACTGTCTAAAATCAATACCCTACACCCTATCACGTAGAGTCTGCACCATAATAACAGACAGGCACCTCCGTTCAACTAGACTGAATTAACTACAAATAACACTGCGAAAAAGAGGATATCCACTACCACTAATACAGAAAGGTATTGAACTGGCTTAAAAATTCCAATAGACCAACTAATAACCCGAAAAAAACACAACAAAGAACACATTTTAGCATACATCTCTACACAGAACACAAAAACCCAGAATTATTCACACAGATAACAAAAACACTTATCCTTCTCAATCAGAACGACAAACTTAACAACATACTTAAAACAACAAAAATAATAAAAAGCAAACGCCAACACAAAAACTTAAAACATATCCAAACTTCCTCAAAACTCGTCCCACACACTACAAGAGGGGTTACAAAATGCAGCAAACCGCGATGTGGAGTATGTGATTTAATAATAGAAGGTCACACATACACATTCAAAAACCCAGCACAAATATTCAAAATAATAAAAGGATCTAAATTGCACCTCCAGAAATCTAGTATATGCACTAAGATGCACAGCATGCAACAAATCCTACATAGGCGCCACCAAAAATTTCAGCAATAGAGTGGTCTTACATGAGAGCAACATAAAAATGTCAGATAGCATACACCTCTATGTTATAAAACAGACAATTACTTTTATTTACTTACACAGGAAAAAAACGCCATCACCAGATTCACTCCTGAATTAAACAGAGCCTAATATCAACACACAAAAACATTAAATACAAGGTACACTCGCATGCACAGCCATACACATACACATATACACACACATAAATCAGAACCTACACATTAAAACACACACACGTTCGCGCATACAACCACACACAGACATAACACCCCTATCTCTGATACAACACACTGAACAATACCAACCCTACTTAACCTCGAAACCAACAACACTAGGAAACACCTAGCCCCATATTATAATATCTGTTCCAACATCTCGCTCCCTTTCCTCAGGGAGTGGAGGAGAACCCCTCATGACTGAAGTAACTATCATCCCTTCTATAATCCCCCTCCCATACCTATACCCCCTCCAATTGCCTCCCCCTCTAGGAAACAAAATCTTCCCCACACTAGGAACCGACCCTGGGTCTGGCCATACTCACATGGGGAGATGAATAAATAGAAACATTAAAAAATCCCTTACACATATTTTAAATACACCCTCTTTCTAAACAAACATAATATTAGGAATACCCGAAAAGACTAAAACGAAAAATCACAATACTAAAATCCAAGAATCCAAAAAATAAATATCAAAATAGAATGAAAGCACCCCTACCCTTGTTTCGGAAGAGCTGCTCCCCCCTCCTCACACATACACGTTAGTAACGACCTTGGATCACAGTCACCTTCCTAAGGAAGCAAATAACCTCATAATACTATAAAACAGTACACACATTCTCAAACAAATAAAAGAAAACACACAAACGCGCACACACCTACACACACACACCCTACCCTAAAGGAAAAGGGGAAAAACACAAGCAGAAAGAGAGAGTGACTAAAGCCGAGGTCACCGGCCTCGACAAGCCCAATAAAAAAGTAATAAAAATTGAACATCGCAATGAATAATAAACACTTACAAGCCTCCACCCCTTGGAAACACTTAAAATACACTACGAAAATGCCATTTTTACATCTCCAACACATTTTAAAATAATTTCTGACGAGGACTATTCACAGAACGTCTGAAACGCGTAAAAACGATTTCAATGATTTAAAAAAACATTATTACAATGATCCAAAGATAATTCTCAATGAAAAACCAAGACACGGAATAATAACATAATGTTAAATAGTACACATTGTTGGTGACTACCCCCTTGTTTAAATATACGTCCTTCTTTCGTTGGAATTTCTTGACCCATTGTATATATATATATATATATATATATATATATATATATATATATATATATATATATATATATAAATGTAATTCTTGGATCGTTCAAAATTGATACAACCATATTTCTACATTACCTAATTTATTTGAAATTTCCAGACAACCCATCTTTTGAGTCGTTGGATATTTCTATGCCATTGAAATAAATTTACATCGCCAATTATTAAAATATTAAATAAAATAAAAAAATATTTTCGTAAGCCGTTAGTGCGAAACTGTTTTGTTGAAAGAACTGAACTTCCGGTTCGATTTATTTCACACACCACGATTTGACGAAACGAATAAGAAGATTTCATTTCCTGTTTACTCGATAATTAAAAAAACATTCATTTGTTTATCTTCCAATTTTTTAAATTTAAACAATTTTTCTTTTCAAAAAAAGTTTGTCGCTTGCTTTTTTAGTCGAAGTTGTTTTTTTTCGACATAAGAAAATATTAATTTTTTTTATTATTAACAATACAAATTGTTTGGTAAAAGTACAGTTTTTTTCCGAATAAATTTTACGGATTGGTAACGTACTTAAATAATATTTGGTGCTAATGCAGAGAGTGGGCCGTGCTATTTTTTAAATCGAATTTCCACGTTTAATTAAAGTTTTATTATATGTTTTTATGCAATCATAAGGTTAAAATATTGAATAGGTACAAACCACCCCCCATGTTAAGAATGCCTTTTTTAAATAATAACGTTATTATTTCAGCTAGCATCACTCTCTGCATGAGTACCGTACTTTCACCTAACAATTTAATAAACAAAACATGGTACTTATGTAGAGAAAGTTCCGTGTTAAAATAATAACGTTATTTAGAAAGCCATTCTTAACAGAGGGAAGGCGTGTTTTAACTATTCTATATTTTCACCTAACAATTTTAATAAACAAAAGATGGTAATTATGCAGAGAAGGTACCGTGCTGAAAAAAATGATATTAAGAAAGCCAGTCTAAACAATGAATAGGGAGGGTGTTCTGTAACTATTTTATACTTTCACCTAACAGTTTAATAAAAAAAAGATAGCACTTATGCGGAGAAGGTACAGTGTTGAAATAATTCCGTTATTTAGAAAGCTATTCTTAACATGGGGAGGGAGTTTTTCATCTATTCTATACTTTCACCTAACAATTTAATAAACATAAATAGATAGTACGTATACATAGAAAATACCGTGCTGAAATAATGTCATTTAGAAAGACATTCTTAACATAGGGACGGTATTTTGTAAGTATTCTGTCCTTTCACCTTACAATTTAAAAAAAGAACCATGCTACTTATGCAGAGAAACAGCCCTGCTGAAATAATGACGTAATATTTTAGAAAGCCATTGTTAACATGGGAATAGGGGTGTTTTGTAACTATTCTGGACTTTCACCTAACAATTAAATAAACAAAAGTGAAACTTAAGCAGACAAGGAACAGTACTGAAGCATTAACATTATTTAGAATGTCATTCTTAACATGGGGATGGAGGATCTTTTCTAACTATTCTGTACTTTCGGTGTTAATGAAGAGGGTGATTCCGCTATTTTTTAAATCGTATTTCAGCGTTTAATTAAAGTGTTCTGTTTTTTATTCAATTGTAAGGTTAAAGTAACGAATTGGTACAAAACCCCCTCCCCATGTTAAGAATAGCTTTTTAAATAATAAAGTTATTATTTCCGCACGGATCACTGTCTGCATGAATACCGATTAATGTTTTGTCGTTTACTTTTTTTACCGTATTTTTTGTTTTTTTAGGAAACCTTTTTTAAGAAAAATTGAAAGTACACTTTTTTTTTTTTACAGAAGTTGTTTTTATATAAGAAAATATAAATGTTTTTTTCTGTATTAAAGAAATTCGGTACTGGTGTACTTATTGATCCGTGCTGAAATAATAACGTTATTATTTAAAAGGCATTTCTTAACATGGGGAGAAGAGTGTGTTTTGTACCTATTCTGTACTTTAACCGTAAAATTGAATGACAAAAACGGTAATTTTTTAGATTAGGTCCACCTCCACAATTTTCTTTTAAATGACGATTTTTGTAGGGTTTAAACTATGCTGAATACGGACATTTCATTGAAATTTTGCAGAAATAAGTAGTAATCGAGATATTAAAAATCTGTATAATGCATTGTAATCTCATTTTTACACCCTTGCGCGAGTCATAAACAAATTACGCGCGTAACAAAAACGGCCGCCAAAGAATACAATGCATGGAACAACTATTTATATCTCGATAATTAATTATTTCTGCAAAATTTCAATGCGCTTTTCGTATTCAGCATAGTCGGACACTTTTAAAAGTCGTCATTTAAAAGAAAATTTTGGAGGTTGCCCTAATCTAAAAAAATACAAAAACAACATACAACTTTAATTAAACTTGGAAATACGATTTTAAACAATATCGCGGATCAGTAAGTGCATTAGAACCCATTAATCGACTAACGTGACCTTATTGCCAAATAAGCTACGGCTACAATGTTGAACGCGCCGTTCAGATTGTTTTTTTTTTTTCAAGTTAAATTCAACTTTCACCATATCTTTTTTTTTATATAATTTCACAATACCATTTTTTAATAATAAATTGTTAGTCAAGAGCACACAATAATTACACTACACCATCCCCTCTCCATGGTAAGAATGATGAAATAATATTAGGTACTCATGTAGAGAGTGATCCGTGCTGAAATTATAACGTTATTATTTAAAAAGCCATTCTTAACATAGGGGAGGGTGTTTTCTACCTTTTCTGTACTTTAACCTTAAAATTGAATTAAAAAAAAAACATATGATAAAACTTAAATTAAACTTGGAAATACGATTTAGAAAATAGCGCGGATCAGTAAGATCATTAGCACCAGAAATTGTAAGGCGAAATACAGAAAGGTTCCTACCAAGAAAACCATTATTTTTTTTTTTTGCTATTCTTACCATGGGGAGGGGATGTTTTTTTGTCACTATTCTGTGCTTTCAACTAACAATTCATTAAAAAAAACAAAAGGTAAATTTTCACATTAGGTCCACCTCCAGAATTTTTAACATGTGTAGGTTGGGGGTGTTTATTCTGAAAGCCGTTCTTAACATGGGGAGAATGGTGGTATTTATTCCGAAAGCGTTTTTAAAAGACGAAAGACAGGTAAAAGGTTAAAACACGTGGTTAGACATGGATGTTGCTTATTCCGAAAGTCGTTCTTAATATGGGGAGGTTTATTCATGGCCGTCAGTGAATTAAAGTGCATAGTACTGGTCTTTATATCTCGAAAAGTAATTGCCTCTGCAAATTTTAAATGATATTTTCTTATTCAGCATTGTCGAAAATTGTGGAGGTGGACCTAATGTAAAAAAATACCCCCCCAAAAGAAAGATACCGTGAAATTTAAATTTAAGCGCGGTACTAAAAATAAAATTAGACAGAAATATTACACCTTGCACAAAGACTTGAAAAGTTGTCAACAAAAACAAATATATAACAAGTAAATATTTTCAAAGGCAAGATAATTTACTTTTCTACCTAATTGAATAAGTTTTAGTGTTTTTATTGGGTTTGTACTAATGTGCATATAGATTCGAAAATGTTGTAAAAAAATAAATGTATAAGAAATATTATCAAAGGCAAGATAATATTACTTTAATACCAAAATGGATTTTTTTTTGTTTTTTTAATGTAATATGTTTATTCGGCTCGAAAAACACAGCGTTTACTGCTATATTTGCTAATTAAAAATGGCGGCAGACTGTGTTTAACAAATTAGGTTTGGGAAAATGAGTTAAAACTAAAAAAAACTATACAAAATACTACCACCGAATGCACGTCTGCCTATGTTACGGTAACATATATTGAGTGAGTTCCTGACGGTATTTTGTATAGTTTTTTTTTAGTTTTACCTCATTTTCCCAAACTTAACGTGTTCAAAACAGTCTGCCGCAATTTGTATTTTTCACATATACAGATAAAGACTACATTTTACACTAAATAAAAACACTAACATCTTACCCAGTTAGGTAGAAAAGTAACTTATATGTCCTTTGATAACATTTATTTGCTATATTTATTTTTCAACAACTTTTTCGTTTCTGTGTTTAGTAATACACACCCGTTTTATTTACTATAACGTTTACTCGGATCGAAAAAACAGTGTTTATCAGTGTATTTAAAAAATACAAACGATGACGGACACTGTTGATTATGTTAAGCGCTAGAAAATTATTTAAAACTAAAAAAAAAAAATATACAAAATACTATTGAAACCCACCGAATATGACATCCTATGTCACAATAACCTATAATCAGTAGATGTCTTACACTGTTTTGTATAGATTTTAACTGATTTTCCCAAACTTAACGTATTCAACAGAGTCCGCGACCATTCGTCTTTTTCAAATACATAAATAAACACTGAGTTTTTTGAGCCGATTAAACATTTTACATTAAATAACAACACTATCCAGTTGAATAGAAACGTAATTTACCTTACCTTTGCTTTCATTTATTCGTTTTTGGACAACTTTTTCGAATCTGTGTATAGTAACCCCTCCCCCTTACCCAAATATTAATTAAAAACTCACATTTTTGAATACAATAAAAAAGAAAACTATTCAGCATTTCAACGTTTTAGCAACTTTAAGCTTAATCAACTGAATGTTGGTCGAGCCCAAGCCATGATTGACGGTAACTCCCGAGGATCCGGATCCAATTCTGCAAGAGTACCATTTTTTTCATTTTCGCCTTTTTTTTAAAACTTTTGGAAGTTAATTGCTGTACTAAGAATATAAGAAACCTGCATGTTCTCTTTTTGTTAGAATGTTCCATTACACAAAATTAAGCCACAGCAACGCGTCGCAGGGTACAGCTAGTATGATGATATATATTTAAATACATAGATTTGTTTTAACATATAATAATAATAATAACATTAATAATAATAATAATAATAATAATAATAATAATAATAATATATACATATATATATATATATATATATATATATATATATATATATATATATATATATATATATATATATATATATAAAGAAAGGCAGAGAAAGAGAGAGATAAAAAAGGAACAAAGGCATGTGCTCATCAACGTTTCGTTTTTGTTGCGAGGTTTTCTCTGGAGGAATAAATGAAGAAAGCAAAACACCGGTATATATATTTGAAAATATATTTTTCGATGTGATGAAATGTAGTACATGCTTCTATTTCGAAAACGAAAATAGTCACATTTCAGAAAATGCCATAATTTCTTTTAATAAAAAAGAAAAAAAAAACTTTCTTTCATTATCATTCTTTAGCATTTTAAAACTTCTTTAATTCTTTTGTTTATAATAGCATTCTTCTATTTATTTTGTTTATAATTGGAGACGCTAAAACTACTTCAAAATATTCAGCATTAAAAACACATAAGAACAAAAAAAAAAGCTGATATTTCGCTTTGATAATAAATATGCGACTTTGATTGAAGAGTGAAATGTCATATTTATTAAGCAACATGTTTTTTACAAGATGGTTGACACTTTTCAAGGGTCGGAAGCCACTCGCGGATAAGAGGTGTTGCGTGTACAGTACGTTAGTGTTGATAGTTGATGAAGTGTCTTACTTATGGGGGGAAGTTCATCAGGAATTTGTTTATGTTAGACTTGAATACATCCAAATTGTAGTCAGGTGGACATTCACCACTAAGGTCCGAAGACTTTTCTGTACTCTGTCAAGTCAGGATAGTCTATTTTTTTTAAGCTCCTACCCAGATGTTGACACAATACTCCATCGTTGGACGTGATTGGCTTTTATATAGATAGAGAATTGCTTCAGCAGTGAGATATCTTCTGAAGCGGTAGAAGGATCCTACAATTTTCCCAGCGACCTTGGTAATAGGCTTGATGTTCGTGTTCCATTTCAGGTCAGGAGTAAAGGTCAATCCCAGAAGCTTATCAAAACATTGAGCTTCCCCTAGTCGAGAGCCATCCATTTCACTTGATGCCAGATGGGGATCAGAATGTTGATGATGCAAAGATAGGAGCTTAGATTTACGTGCATTAAAAGAAACCAGCTACCTCTTCCCCTACGGTACCACGCGCTCGAGATCAGAGGATATAGAATTAGAGAGAACTATGTAATTTACGGCCTTTCATCTGTTGCCATGGATGGTTGTATCATCAGCATAGATGTGGACGAATGATGTAAGTATGTGTTTTGGGAGATCATTGATGTAGATCAGGAAGAGGGTTGGGTTCAGAATCGCCCCCTGAGAGACTCCAGCATTAATAGTGAGGACTACTGATTTCTGCCCATGAACCACTACTCTCACGAGCCTATCAGATAGAAATGATTTTATGATTGAGAAAACATTTCCAGTTATGCCGTAGCTAGAAATCTTAAGTAGGCGATTATACTACAGCTTATTAAAGGTTTTTGATATGTCAAGAGCAATTGCCCTAAAGAGGAAGACTTTATCACGAGATTCATTAATCCAATGATATATAGCCGTGATCACATCTGCTGTATATCTGGGAGAACGGCAACCATATTGCATGTCACTAAGAAGGTTATTTCTTTTGATTACGTCTCTATTTAATATGGATTTAAGCAACTTACTCATCACACACAGGAGAGCTCTTAGTCTGTACTGAGAAGGAGACGACTTATAACATGAATTCTTAAATAGAGAGCATACTGATGAGGTTCCGATGGTGTTGGGAATCACTTCTCTTTAAGGCAACGAGTAAACAGTTTTGTAAGTACGAGGGCAAGTTCTGGTTGAAGTTCTGTTTGAAGCTTTTTCAACACTATACTTGCAATGCCGTCACGGCCAGTTGCTTTACTGGAATCAAGGTTCTTGATAAATTTAACGACCTCACGCACAAATATTTGTATGTTGCATAGCGTGGTTTCTCTTATAGGAGGAAATAAGAGGTGTTGATGGTCTTCGTCACTTAGGGTAGAATTAGCAGTAAAGTTCTTGGCAAATAGTTTGACCTTGTCTGATGCTGACGAGATGACCTCAGTCCATTGATTATGGTTTGGATAGAACGCATGCTTATCTTCAGGATCCTGTTTGCTATTTGCCAAAACTGGTGGGAACCAAGCCGCTGTTCAGCTATTTTGGATTAAACGGATTGCGCATATAGCTCTCTTGTATTTTATTTTTATTACTATTTAAAAATGGTTGCTGGAAGTCCTGAAACATTTCTTATCACAGTGCATATATTACGTCGGTAGTTATGGAAAAAGTGGTTTCTGTGCGCGATGGCAGCATCACATTCTGAGGAGAACTATGGCTGGCTGTTAGGGTTTAGTTGGATTTTTTGGATGGAATGAATCGGTCTTTGCCTACAATTAACTATTCGGTCAGGTCAGACACTAAGACACTATGGAGGACACATTTTTTAAACATGCAATGCAGGTGTAGATCAGATATAAATGTACGGAAGCTATCCCAGTCAGTCGTTGAGTATTGATATACAGTACGGTGGAGGGGTATATCTAAACATTTATTGCATTTCGTTTTTATTTTAACTGATACAGCCGAGTGGTCGAAAGATCCTAGAGGAGACAGAACGGAACATGAACCTGGCTCAGTGGAAGTTGTGAGAAAAAGGCCTAGAAGGCTAGCGTACTGACCGGAAGTATCGGGCTCACAGGTGGGTTCGTGAACAATCTGGGTGAGGTCATAGGCAATGGAGAAATCATGATACAACCTCCCCTCATCATCTGTCTTGTGCGAGTGGGGCAGCCAGTCGACATTGTGGATATTGAAGTCACTGAAACTAGGACTTCATTTTAATGAAACAAAATTCATAACATTAGGAAAAAATGCTTTTGCGGATTAACTAATGAGTTACCTTTTAAAAGATGGTATTAGGGGTAATCCCCTTTCACAAAGGGCGTCGAATTTATGAAAAAAGCCGAATGTGACAACAATACTCCATACATGGGCGAATAGTGGTATTAGATACTTTATTGCGTTCATAGCACGGAAGAGACAAAGAGAGAGAGAGCGAGAGAGAAAGAGAGAGACTACCTTCTTCGCAGCGGTCTTGCCGATGATCTCAATTGAACTTTTCCAACTCATGTTCCCTATGAACGTTAGGCCGAGCCGTAAAATAGAAGTACTTCAGGAGTTCAAATAAAGTATTTTCCCTTTAAAATTTCAATTTTATAGATTTGCATGTAGGCTGAAAACGAATATTGCATGAAATTTTTCCAAAAAATAAGTATTTTTCTAAATATTAAGCAATGCTATTCATTAAGTTAAATATGGTGGTTAATTGTTGTACGCGCAAGCGGGCATATTTTTACCATAATTTATATACTAAATGTTCCATGGTCAGCTATAATATATATATATATATATATATATATATATATATATATATATATATATATATATATATATGTTAGTGAACTAAGAAAAAGTAGAAAACATCTTTCCATTGAGACTTATCGATATAACAAATATCCTAACGTGTAAGGGAAGATTATGTACAAGAAAAAAAAAGGAAAAAAAGCATAATACAGATATACTAATGAATATACATATACAGTATTAATCTAAAAATCCCGAACATATACTCAGAAATCCTTTAATCCAAAACCAACCATCTTACATCAAATATCAGATTAGCTGTGTTTTGGCTCACATAATTTTCATCAAAACAGCTATCCAGCCTTGCTACATTTTCCTTAATACATTTTACTCTTTACCATAGATATCCTAATATTTTGTTCCTTATGCACATATCGTGAGACGTCAATTTTCTCCTATGCCATCTAGCATGTTGTCTACCCTTCTCACGAAAAGCATGAGGATTCGAAATGCCTAGGGATAAAGAACACCTATATCCCGAATCTCTGTTGATGTATTTTGAGTTAGGAATGGATGATTTATCTGCATGTGTATATATTTTTCATTGCCGATTTTTCTTTCTCTCAGGGATAAGGGTTATTGCAAGTACATTGAGTTAGTGAGGAGATTTGCTGAAGTGTTTACTTAAGAGGGCGGTTAATTAGGAATTTGTTAACATTGGACTTGAATACATCCAAATTGTAGTCATGAGGGAAGCAGGCAGACGGAACAGAGTTCCACAGGCGTGCAGTTCTCAGAAAGAAGCTTTGTTCATGGAATCCGCGTTTTGATTTAGGCACAGATATAGAGTGGGGGGAATTTTTCACAGTGGATTCAGCTAGACGGGTGTTTCTCATGAAAGATTGGCGAGGGGGGACCAGAGATTGGAGTTCAGACGAGCATCTGCCATGGATATAACGATAAAACAAGGACAGGCTCGCAACGTCTCTTCTGTGGGAGAGAGGTTGCACGGTAGAGAAAAGGGCATCCCCCACTAAACCACGAAGTCTATTTTGTACTCTGTCAAGGCAGGATAGGCTGTTTTTAGCAGCTCCTGCCCAGATATGGCAACAGTATTCCATCCTTGGACGTATATATATATATATATATATATATATATATATATATATATATATATATATATATATATATTGTAGGTCGCAATAATATGTTACAATATTCCCTTCGTTTCACCACTAGTTATATAAAGTATTCGGCAAGATTTAATTCATATAAGATTCAAAAATTAAATCCAAGTGGTAAAGGCAAGTAGTTAATATATAATTTAAATAAGAAAATATCCGGAGGCAAAATAAAAGAATAGTTTATAAAAGCCTAATAGTCATAAAAAAGTCAAGGAACTACTATTGAAAGCATTTAATAAAATTAAGGAGACCTCCAGAGCACTACCTAAACCAAGTTTCTATGCGCAATCTCTAAAATATAAAATATTTTTTAAACAAGTAGTAAAAATATATAAAACACAGGAGGCTTCAAAAGCACTATAGAAAACAGTAAGTAAAATTTAAGACGCACCAATACAACTAACACTACCAAGCTTGTATCCCCTTTTTTGAGAGCATATTTGCAAAAGTGCACAATTGATTATATTTATTCTCACTATGCCTAAAAAAATCTTAAATTAAACTTCTATTCTCCATTCTGAATGAATTTCTGTGATAACACGATAGGGAGTAGGAGTGGAAAATAGTTTAAAAGGAGGAAGAAAGCAAGCAACAGTGATTGGAACGTGTCAAAAGTCTACACATGCAGATTAAAACTATATACGTCAAAATTTTAGTCGTATACATAAAAAAATTATTATAAAAATATAAGAAAAGGGAATACAAGGAAAAGTAATGTTATTAGAAGGAGGTATGTGTCTATTGCTTTTTTCAGTGACACTCCAAGAAAAGAGACGAAGACGAAAGAGGGATGGATGAAATTATTTAATTTCTAATCTATTTAATGCTAATTAAAAGGAAACACGCGGGCCCAACATATAAAGTAAAGTCTAATGTATATAAGTAGTCCTATCAGAAATGTGTAATATAAATATTTAATCAAAAATGTTTGAGTTAGCGTAATCTCTTAAAATACCGCACATATTTAATAAAATATAGTACAATTAAATGATATAATAATAATAATATTAATAATAATGACAATATTATGAGAATGACACCAATAAAAATATAATAATGATAATATTAGTATTAATCTTAAAACTAATATTAAAATTAAATTAAAATGAAGTCAAATTAAATTATACTACATTTACAACTAAAGTTGGAATAAAATCAAATGAACAAAGGAAAAATAAATAAATGGATGTATGTATAAATTATATATGGGACAATAAAAGTGCAGATAAGTTAATGTATGGTTTATATATCATATTTTATTGTAGTATTATTTAGTTGGATCTAATTAAAAGTGTAAAAGGGTATTAACACACATATAAACACCCACGGTCCCCAGTCGATTGTATATCCCCGTTAGGGGAGATGACGACGTGAGGCTTCTGCAACTTTTGCAGGAAGGTGTCGATGTTCTCCTCCATACAGAACCTGATTGCCAAGTTGGTCACCCATTTTATCAATGACCAGGTTCAAAGTTGCTTAACTTCGGTGATCTGACGGGAACTGGTGTGTCAACATGATTATTTTGTTTATTATTACTTGTATATATACTTTATATATATATATATATATATATATATATATATATATATATATATATATATATATATATATATATATATATATATATATATATATATATATATACCAACGTAGGAAGCTTTGCTACAATATTGCATGTTATTGATGGTTTATTCCTAAAAATTTCGATATTAGGAATTCAGTAATCTATTGATGATTGTTATTTATGAAAACGAAATTGCTGGCCAATACCAAATATGACGCATTATATATATATATATATATATATATATATATATATATATATATATATATATATATAAACACATATATATATATACATATATATATGTGTGTGTGCGTGTGTGTAAGAGCTAACACCACCAAATTTTCAATTCTTAAATAGAATATACATTTTCCCCCTGAAAATATTGTCATACGATATGTGATTAAAAATATAAAAGCTATACATATATATATATATATATATATATATATATATATATATATATATATATATATATATATATATATATATATATATATATATATATATATATATATTGAATGGAATAAATTAGGAGAATTTAATGAATGGTGATATGCGGTATAATGTAATTCCTAGGATATAAATGCGTGAATTGTGGGTTATTAAATTATATCTAGAATGATACTTATATGTAAGTTTATTGGAATATTCTCAACACATTTAAAATAAATACTCCATTATTACCTATAGATTAGTATATTGAGTAAATAGTTATCTGTAGTGGGTGTTGTTTTTATATAATTGTGTATATTCTAAGATTATATATATATATATATATATATATATATATGTATATGATTGCAATGTATTATCAGACGAGTGGTACTCCCCCAGACACTGTAATCCATGAGGCCGAAAATGACACGCTCAAGCAGACATGACACTGAAGACGGTCATTGGAATATATACACATATATACACACATGCCTACATACATATATACACATACAAATCTATAAACATACACAAATATATACATAAACATTACATACTACACTTGCATAATCATACATATATATACATACACACATGCATGTACACATATACGTACACATATATGCACACACATTTCCACACGCATGCACATAAATATACGTACACATATATGCATATATACATACATACACATACATTTACCTTCATACACAAACACATACATATATAGGCACCTATACGCATGCACATATATACACATATATGCATATATACACACATTAACATACACACAAACATATATATCCATGTATACATACACATTCACATACACATATGTACGGTTCGACTTGTCAGCCTAGCGTTCTTAACAAATTCACCTGTAATTTGGAGTAGAGAACAGCGTGAGACATCTCAAGATTTACCTTTATTAGCTCTCTTACGTACGTTTGTAGGGATCTGGAAAAAGTTCTTACCGGTTTGATTGTACCTTCCGATCATTTTCTATATTTCAAGGGTAGTTTTATATTTTGCTTCATGTTCATTGTTAACATGCATTGTTAATAATTCGGCACACATCAAATACCGGAGAGTTAGCAATTACGGTGGCAAGTTGTTTACATGGCGCTGAACAGTACGAACATTTCACAATACGCGTAGCTCAGCATTACCAATGTTTCCGAAGTTTTTGATACGAAACTACCGGTAAGTTTCTTGAAGCGAATTTTTTTTTTAGCTCGTGAATAGTATTACACGCAGTATATATATATATATATATATATATATATATATATATATATATATACATATATATATATATATATATATATATATATATATATATATATATATGAATAAAAATACCAGCGATGGCTGACGTTATGTAGTTTTGAAACGATCAACATTTCGCCCCTCTGCACTGTAAAAATAAAGTAAATAAACCCCATAATTTATTATACCATACCTATTCACACTAAAACATTTACCAAAATATTCAGTGGATCTATATGTAAAAAACCTTGTTAAACTTTGTGACATATTTCCATTCTATGGGTGTCAGGCGCGAACGAATACACTATAATTTTATTATACCATATTTCTTTGAACTGAAACATAATTATCAAAGTATACTTACGCAGATAGATATGAAACAACCTTTATTAAAGTTTGAGCTTATTTTCATTCTATGAAGGCCAGGCGCGAACACAGACCCAACAATTTTGTTATACCAGCCTGTTTTAAGTTAAAACCTACTTACCAAAATGTTCTTATGTACATCTATATCAAAGACACTTGTAAACGTTTTTTTACTTTTTAAATTTTTAATTTCAATACTTTGTGGACCAAGCGCGAAAGTGGATCCCACAATTTTTACCAACCACCATTATGACAGATCAAACCTACCGATTCCTGTGTGTCGATACATCTATCATTATATGTAATCAGTTTTTTAAAACAGTCAACAATATAGGAGCTTATTCGTGACCAGACACACACACACAGACATGGATATATATATATATATATATATATATATATATATATATATATATATATATATATATTATATATATATATATTTATATATATATATATATATATATATTCTAGCGTATAGTTATCTCTACAATAGATTGTAGCATATTGCACATCAGCTAATAAGAATTTTGAGAACGTAACATTTTCAGTATATTCGTTTCTGCTAGTATTTTAAAGCAAGTTTTTGAACCCCGGTTTGCTGTAAAGTATTTCGAAAATTTATCAGACGGTATTAACTGGAAAAAAAACATCCAACATAATCTTATCATATACTAGTATTGATTGTTAATGGAGTAAAATATACCGATGGATTAAAAAAATAGTTTCCTCGGCAAAAGAAAAGCATTCTGATTTTCCATTTCCAAACGACACTGGCGAATCCGTCTGTCATCGATCTTTATCCGGAAGTATATATAAGTTTTCGTAAAACAAACCGTCGATCAGTTACAGGTTTATTTTTATTATTCTTATTAGATTTTGTATTTAACTACTCGGGTAAAAAGTAAGTTTAATAATAAACCAACAAAGAAAATGAAACAATTGCTATTCACGGCGTATTACTCAATACGGTCTTAATGACCAAAGTCAATGCTAACGTTTAAACCGGATGTTAAAAGAAAAAAAATACACCTGTTCTGTGGAGAGTACGACTGGGGCCATGTGTTGAGGAAGCAAAAGGAGAGTTGGAAATCAG
This sequence comes from Euprymna scolopes, assembly GCF_053919585.1. NCBI lineage: Eukaryota > Metazoa > Mollusca > Cephalopoda > Sepiida > Sepiolidae > Euprymna > Euprymna scolopes. Next base: position 106,829,802 of record NC_136501.1, on the reverse strand, counting down.
TAGACAGACAAAAAATGGTTAGTTTAATATTGTTTGTAAGTTTTAGATGTTTTGTCTTGAACGTTTTGTTGGCACCGCTTGTGATTTTTTTTTTATTTTACATTTTCCGCAGGCAACACAGAGTTTTAGAAAAGTTGACGTATTGAAGTGGAGGAAACCGGAGAGAATAAAACGCACCGGAAGAAGAAAACAATGAGTAAAATATACATGATAGGTGTCGGCAGATGGTAATCTAAAGCAAATAGTTTTATATGCAGACGGTATTATTTTGGCCTGTTAAGATTCATATTTCCAGACGTAAGTTTAGATCGTGTTTTAAACATAATGTATTATCGATGGAGTATGTGAAATATAAAAACGAAAATATATTTTGTAGATGAAAATAAAACAAAAACAAATCTATTTTCTCATGACAAAAAATATAGTTATTTTGCAAATATGCATACAAAGTATCACAAGATTGAATTATGAAAAGAAAATGTTGCAAGTCAATCATTCTAAATATAAAAATTTAACCAATTCTCTCTCTCTCTCTCTCTCTCTATATATATATATATATATATATATATATATATGAATATATATGTGTATATATGTGTGCATATATATGTGTGTGTATATATGTGCGTATGCATTATATACATACGTATATAATGCATATACAGATACTTATACTTATACTTATTCTTGTATTTCCAGTAATTACTGCCTTTCATAGATGTTGTTTCACCATGGTTTGACCAACTAAGTATCTGTATTCGGGGTCCCTGGCGCTGTGGATAAAGCGATTTAATCTCCACGATTCTAGGTGAGCATTTTCTGAAGAAAATCCTACCCAAAGCAGGGGTAAGGTTTTTTTGCCGAAAATATGGCGTGATGACAACGACTATGGCGACAGTACTCACTGCGTACACAGTTACGAGAATCAGCATTCCTATCCTGTCGTGTTTAACCATGAACAAAGAAGGCCAAAGGATGAGTTAGCTGAACCGTTGTTTAACAAAAACAACAATGGCGATGAAGATAACCAGGCGTAAACAAATGAATTAAAAAAATGCACAAATAATTTATCTCCTAAGATTTCATCCGAAAATGGTAAAAGTACAATTTACTTAAAGTAATATTACTAATAATTTACAGAAATAGAGTAATATGTAGACGAAAAACAATACAGATTAAGGAGAAGTCAATTAATAGAAAGTATTAAGATACAAACAAAGGTTGGAACGAAAATGTGTCATCTTACAGAAACACAGACTACCACTTTGTTTTAAAAAATGTTATTAAAAAATTCAATTCGGAGAGCATAATTATGTAGTAGAGCTGAGATTTATTCAATGTAGCTAGCTTCGGCCTCCTTTAACGCCTCGATACGCGTCCAGAACCGAGAGCATACATTTTCCATTAGCGCCGTCGGGAGCTTGGCGTATAGTCGGCGATTAGGCTGGCTTTGGTGTTTTAGGAGGTTATGTTGGTGATGTTCTAAACGTATTACTAAAAAAGTAGTCCAGCCGGTTCAGGCAGTGCGAGAGGGTTTCTAATAAGCGAATAGTAGAAAATCGTAGCATTCCTTCTGTAGTCAAGCCGTCTTCATGTTAAACTTGTAAGCAGGCGCAGAACAACCGGAAAACAATACACATCTAGGTACACTTTTGTGTTGACTTCGAAGATGTGAGTTGTCTTGACGTTTTCCTCTGTTTGCATCACCGATGACGCGCCCTGTTATACGTGCCAATCCAGCGATGCATTTTATGGTCACTGGCAGTGATCCGGTTATTATAACTTAAATCGGCAGAAAATATGAGACGTACAGCGGCATTTCTGATCGTTGAAAATTGTGTCACTTTCGAACAGAAAAGATGACTTCTACCTTAACTAGTAGATGGTTTACAACAATAATAACAACAACACCAACCGCAACAACAAAAAAGTTTTCTCAAATGAATTGGAATCATGTCATCATTCCAGGGCGAGAATTCTATATTTTCCACCCCTGTTTTTTTTTTCTTTGAGTATTTTTATAATATACAAAAAACAAAAAAAAAATACCAATGAACGCCTTTTGTATATGTTCCTAACTTTTTTTCTCAAAATTAAAGTGTAAAATATTCCGTATGTCTGCCCATCTCATGTATAAATATAATTCTCGTTGGGTGCCGTTCCTGTGTAAACTAGCATTTTTGTCGGTCCGTCAGTCTGAAATCATAAATTGTTCATTTCTCTGTTTTCCGTGCTCATGTTCAAATGTACTTGCCTTGTTACTGTAATATAGTCAGGTCGGAGATATATATTATAAAACGTATCATATAATCCACAATGTAGTACATGTTGAATAGTTGGGTTTATCTTTCTCTCTGTATATTCGTGCCCGTGTAAATGCGTATATGTATATATAGGCTGTATAATTTAGTTGTTTTTCTAGTGTGTATATTTTTACATTTACGTAACGTGGACGTATCAAAACAGTTGTAGACACAGTTCTTTTGTAACAGATGCAAATAACGCAGCACATACCTGCATTATTTACGACCATTTATTCTGATGATATGGCTGGCATTTTCAGAGATTACTCATTCCTTACATCTTGGCTGTCCTAAGTGACGCCGCTTCCCACGTCATCCTGTTCGTCCTTTTCCCTCGCTGTCCAACTAACGACTCCTAGAATCTTCCCAAATTTACATACATTACGTGTTTATTTACGTCACACAATAACGTGTCTCAGAGCACCCTAATACCCCCAATCTAGCTATTTACTTATGCAAACCCCAAAATAATGTTTCCATCTATTTTCTATTTTGTGATTTATATGCCAATAATCTTTCCCCAATTCTATTGTTTTTTCTTCTAATCATAATAATTGATCCAACGGCCAGCCGTTGCTCAAATCAATTATTATTATTATTATTATTATTATTATTATTATTATTATTATTATTATTATTATTATTAATAATTGAAAAGTCGAAACTGTATGGAGGAAACCTAATGAAAGCAGTAAATGCATGGGTAGTCAGTGTTTTGAGATACAGTGCGGGAGTTTAAGAATGGCCTGACAAGGATTTATATGCCATGGATATCAAAAGAAGAATTTTTTTAGCAATGTTTGATATATTGCACATTCGAAGTAGCATAGCAAGGCTGTATCAAAAGAGGAAAGATGGTGGAAGAGGATTTAAAAGTGTAAAAGATTGTGTTAGAACCGAGGAGATGTCGTTGAAGGATGTTGTTAGAAGTGAGGAGTGGATGTTTAAGGTTGTGGCTAATGAAGTTGAGATATGTGAGACCAAGGATGATTATGTGAAACGTGTGGAGGGCAGAGGGAATGGCTAGAAAGAAAATGCATGGAAGGTTCTTCCAGGATATAGCAGAAGTGGCTGATGAAAGATCATGGCAATGGCTAAGAGCTGGGTATCTGGCTAAGAGTACTGAAGCTTTTGTTTGTGCAGCACAAGAGCAGGCATTAGGAACACGATTGTTCAAAAAAGTGGTTCTAGGAGAGAAAGTTGCTGCAAAATGCCGGATTTGTGGTAAAACCTCAAAGTCAATTGCGCCCCATACAGCAGGGTGTTGTGAACTGGCCCAGAGATTACCGCAAAAGACACGATCGCATGAGACTCCGGATATATTGGGAGGTTTCTAAGAGGCTTGGGGTGAAGTGTGCTGGAAAATGGCTTGAAGAGGTGCCTGATGAAGTGGGAAGAAGTGAGGATTGTAAGGGAGAGGTATGATGGAACAAAAGTGTCATAACGACCAAGCAATTTGAACATAATCGTCCGGATTTGGTCGTCATTTACAAGTTCTCAAAAAACTGCCAGATTGTAGACTTCTCAATACCCTGGGACAGGAATGTGAGAGAAAAGGAGAAGGAGAAGTGCAGAAGTTATGCTACATTGGCCTTGGAGATAAGGCGTATACACGGAGTTAAAACACAAATAATCACGGTCGCAGTTGGTACACTGGTAGTAGTATCAAATCGTCTGGAAGGACAATTGAAAAAACTACAAATCCCGGATGTTTTAGGCGACCTTTAAACCTCTGCAATTATAGGTACCACTAACATCCTTAGGAAAATCCTTTGATCAGACCAGATACTATTTTTTGTTTCTTGACAAAGTGGCCAACTTCTTTCGCTTCAGTTGTTAAAGTTCTCTGATCTGTTGCGATTTAGTTCTAAATATGTTTTTTTTTGTCTGTTATTCTTAAAATGTGATTAGTATTTTACTTGCCTTTACTATCTATAACATCCGGTGGCCTTTCAGTTTCACGTTATGAAAAGCTTTTTTTCTTCGTCTCTCATGAAGTTTTAGGAAAACATTTAATCTTTCTGTACTGCTTAAGTGGCAAAATAGTGTTTGTCTGTCATTACTCTTATCCATCACAATACATTTTATTAGCAACATATATTATCTCCCCCTTTTCTGTTTGAAATAAAGTTATCAGAGACTAACAAACACAGACACTTAGTGATATAAGTGCTATTGGCAAAAGAGCACTACGCCGAAAAAGGGATTTGAATGGATTGGAATAACTACAAAGGAAAAATCACATCTGTCAACTGAAAACCTCTTTATTGCGTGCGTCCATCATATCCAAACATATCGCCATGTCACGGGTAGCAAAAAGCAACGATCTTACTGCACAAATATGGTATCACCAACACATAATAGATGAGAATCACAATTTATATGACGATTTCTTTTCTAAAACACGGCTAAGAATTGCACACTTTACAGGGTAAAATCATAGTTGTCGCCCCGGTAGAGACGATATGATTTCCTTTCCATTTAATGAGAAGCGATTTTTCATTTTGCAGACCATGTACTCTGTTAGATGTGTACAAATCCAAAGAAGGGTAAGAACCTTCTATCATACCAGAAAGAGGCACAAGGTGCTACGAGCGAAATCGAAGATGTGCTACTGTATAACTAATGCTCTTTAGCGATCCATGTAAGGACAACAAGTGTATTATTAGCCCCCTTAAAATGCATTGATGGATTACCAGTACTTACAAGACGTGCCCGAGCTGATAAAACCACATTTTCCGGCCAGGTTTATGGTCTTTAGTATGGTTTCAAGTCAGGGCCACATCATTGCACCGTACATCTTCGAAGTCGCAGTCAACTTGAAAATCAACACCAAAGTGTACCTGGAAGCGGAGAAGTGTGGTGATACCCTGATGCAATCATTTGGCCAATAAAACGTTTGGTTTCAGAACGATGCTGCGACTTTCTACCCTTCTCTCACTGCCCCCCTCCACCACTTACCTCAACTCGCTGGACACATTCCGTTTCATCATAAGTCGAGAAGATCATAAACATTACGTCCTACATCAGCAATACCAGACTTATAACCGTCCGTAACCGAGTATTCGCCGAATTCTCGCCAGTACATTCGCAAAAGGCAGCCACCCAGTTGTGGACTTCTATCAAGGCAATGATTGAGGCTGAAAGTTGCTAGCTTTAATAGATATTAACTCTACTACATAAAACGTGACCTGAATTGGTTTTTCAATAACAGTTTCAAATAAATGCACTATCGTTTTCTTTTAGGCAATAACTTTATCGTGCCACCCTATGATAAAAAACGCATTAATATAAAAGAAAATAATATTTTAACATGTTGTTAAATAGAATTGTAGAATGCAGTACAATGCAGAAGTAACGGAAAGGCACAAGCTGAAGCAGGTGAGAAATTTATTAATACAACTTATAAATACATGTGTACATATTCATATTTCAGCTTGCGTCTTTCCGTTACTTCTGCATTGTACCGCCTTCTACAATTCTATTTAACTACCTACTATACAATGCTTCAAGCAAACTACACCCACATTTTAACATTAATAGTATAAAAGACAATAATCTAAGATGCATAAGTAAATCACATTGCCGACTCAAACTCATGTGTATAAGGGGTTGTCTTTAAACGGGATACTTTTAAATATTATACATAACCAAATGCAAACAAATGGCCGTCATACATTATATCTGGAAACATATTACGTTGTTTGAATGTAATATTTAAATAAGTTGCAAGCATACAAAAGACACATGAAGCAAAGAAAAAAAACACATGCTTGAATCTGTTCGTTCAGTGATAACATTCTCGGCTTGTATTGTATTTTTAAAGCCAATTTCTTTTAATGAACTCAGTCAGCTAGAAAATTTATTTTCCAAGTCAAATTAAAGTCGGTAATTACCTTCTGTCGGTATCTTGAAGGAAAATGATGAAATGGTGTTGTTTCTTAAAATTTTATTCTATTCAATGATTATAATAATTATCTTTATATAAAAATACGGATAGTTTGTAAAGTGAATTTTTATTTCTGGATAACCAAATCAGAAATACATGAAAGATATACATGCAAAATACGGTAAGTAAAGACTAGAAATAATATTATACGAATATTAACAACTTAATTTGATGGAAAGAGGATGCCTCCAATAAGTTCCCAGATATTTTTCGTATAGACACTTACATTGATAGTGCACATGCGAAACTCTGGTGAACTCCGAAGTACAATTCCAACAACTTCTGCAGGACCCATGAAAATCCTCTCCCGTGAGTGTATCAATGCCCCTCGTCACATCCACTTTCATATCCGCACATGTCTTATGAAACGGCCTCTTATGTTTTCCTTTTGACTAGGGAATAACCGAATATCACAGTGAGCAATGTTTAGATTATAGTGAGAGTTAGGAGCTGTACAAACACTCATCTTGGTCACTATGCTATCTTTCTTTCTGATCTTATCTGAGCACAAGTGATCAAACTTCGTACATTTTCAGTTTATCACGAACAATTGTGTGTGCATTTTTCATACTGACATCAAACTATGTACTTATTAGCTCTCTAGACAAACGAATGTTCTTTTCCATCAAGTTCTTTATTTGGCCAATCAACTCTCGTCTTCCGCTTTCCTTACTTCTGCCATATCTCTTACTATCCCTCTCATACTTCTTATCTTCCTTTAATTCATATTAAAAACTGATGATCAATTCATGAAAGATGGCCCAAACCATTTTGAAGCAATCCTCTACATTTATATTTAAACCTAATATTTATTTAATATCTTTCTTCTAAAGTGGTCCAACCCTCAGTTTGTATTTTTTTAATTCATCAGATGTAAAATTCTTACATAATTACGGAGTATTCTAATTCTTGCTCTTGTTGCTTTTTTGAACCTGAAATCATACAGAATTGACCAGTTATCGCCTCAGAAGTATAGCGATAACATACTTAATTTTCGAGTGCCTACAACAATGTAAAATATTTGTACAAAAAGAGTATTGAGAACTCATTCATAACGCCTTGTATGTTTAAATATTATTGGTCTTTTTTTAAAATTTATATTTTGTTATAATCTTATATGATATTTCTGATATGCTTTAGCCAATGTACCAATCGATTATTTCCAGGTGTATTTTATCGGACTTGCATTGCGTTGTGTCAAGACTGTAATCTTTATCAAAGTTTAAATAACATTCTGTATGCGATTAAAGGAGTTGATCAGATCTCTACTGCGCCGGAAAAATCAGTTCTAAGTGTAGGCTTCTTGCAGATTGAAGGTTCAACCAGATTGTGAATGATACATAGCATACAATTACGAACCGGAGAGAAATCAGGCTCCGCCTGGTATTAAATATATGATAAATGGATAAAAACCAAGCATAATACTTCAATTGAGTTTTAAAGTGAAATATTCACGCCCTATTTAAATAAAAAAGATACGTTTGGTGTCATGCCATGCGCCTACCAGCCTGTGCAGTAATCAAGCTTCTCAAATTCACTGCGATGTTAGGTTTTATAAAAGTATTTACTTCTTTCTTTAATCGGATTATTCGATTATCGATTTTCGATACCAATAAGACGCATTCCGATAAAAATATACTACGAAAGTACACTTTAGACCGATAAAGTACCTTCGTGCTTGTTTCTTTTAAAAATCAGCCACGCCGCTTCAGACCTCAAAGGAAACAGTTGTAAAGAGGCGCATCTCGGATCTCGATCATTTAACATCGTATCACTTTTAGACATCATAAAAGGCTTCTATCGCTTTTCAAGTTTGTGCACTACTGGCCAATTAGTAGATGGTTTACAGCCAAAAGTAAATCAAGTTTTCATCAAACGGAAATATAATCACATCGTCTTTACTATACCGACGTTTGACGTACCACATTGTCGAATTGGACAATTCAGTCGATAGAACATAATGATTAAATAAAAAGTTCAACTTTTACACGGCCATGTTTGACAGTAGCATAGAATGTAACACTTGAATAAACCAATAGCACAAGTGTTTTTTTAATTCAATATGCATTTCATCGTAAGCTATTTGACATTATTGCCTTAAAGTACAGTTCTCTCCTTTAGTTTTACTTGCTTAAGTTTATTATCTGTAATTCGACTCTTTGTGAGGAAAAGCTTCTATAACAAGTGAAAGCGTATTAAAAACAAAAACGTTATTTAAGAAGTCGGATTTTTTTCTAGAAATGAACCGTAGTGTGGATTAAATGGTAAAACAAATATTCATGGCATAATAACGTTGACACACCGGTTCCCGTTGGATCACCGATGTTAAGCAACTTTGAACCTTGCCAGTACTAAATGCGTGACCATGTGGGACTTCCAGGTGTTGATCTGCTCATCTCAGTATTTTACCAGTCCTCCTCGACTGTTCCTTGCAACTGGATTAAAACAATGCCGATTCAAGAGAGGTGTGATTGAGGATTGCGCAACCTTTGCTTTAAACTTACATGCACAGTTGCCGATACAGCGGTATTTTTTTTCTTTCGAGACTGAACAGGCGCATTTAAATATTCACAATGTTTAATAAATGCTGTATTACTTTCAATGGTGTCATATATAGAATGTGTAGCAAACTGTAGTAGGGAAAAATGAGGACCAAAGATAGAAAATAATCAGTTTCGCCCTGCACCGCCCGCCTCAAGAAGAGGGGGATGTCATGGCTGTAATGACCGTACAGAAAGAAGGAGGCAGGACAAAATGAAAAGGCGGAAGAAAACTCACTTCTCGCAGATTCCTGGGTTGTTACCAAGAACAATCCAACCGACGGAACAACCTCCGCACAATCTGCAAAAACACTGCTTGACTGCTTCCCAGTGTCCTTTCTTTATAGCTACAGGGAATTATATATTTGCATAATCGTGCGAGAGCACACGCGATTCTGCGAGAATTGCATGGCTCCACGCAAATAAAAAACCCACGTTCGCCATCTTGGAACTCTTTTCCGCTCAATCCGCAACACAACACGCTCTTTATCCCCCCCATTTAGGTTATTGCCAAATCCGATCTCATAATCACAAACAGGGCAGAGGGGCAATCGTCTTGTCGGGTACTTCTTCGAAGAATCGGGGGCAGCAGATCCTAATTGCCATACACCTCATTACAACCGTTATTGCCACCAGTGTTTTCCATTATCCCCAGTCCTGATTCCATAGGCGGTGTTTCACAATCATGGCAAGGGGGAAGTATCAGTCTTTGTCGGTTACTCCTTCGTAAACGCAAGTAGGGGTGGTCCTTCTTCCGCTTTTTTAGTATGTGCATTATATGACTCAACATCATCTCTGTCATCTTGCATCATATTCTCTGTCCTTTCAGAAGATATCGTACTGTCCGTGTCTTCCTTTTCCTCTGATGTAACAGTATAATGGCGAAGGGGGCAAATCCTTCACGTGGCGAGGAAAGCCAATAAAAACCCTCGTTCGCCATCTTGGAACTCTCTTCCGCTTGGTTCGCAACACAATAACAGACGTATTCGAGGTAAGCTCTTTATTTCCCCCAATTTGGTTATTATTTGGTTATTGCCAAATCCGCTACAGAATGTTAGGGTGCATCCTGGTTTAAAAGTATTGGGGATATAACATAAAAAGTAAAAAAATGTGGATTGAACAATCAAAAACATCAAGATTCTTTTTACGAAGCGGCATATTGCAAATCGTATTTTATTATAAACTTACTAGCAAGGAGACAATGCGTTGTACCGTATTCGATAAGGGTAACACACATTCAACCCCCCTACTTTTATTCCCATCGAAATCACTTAATGTTGCAATATATTTTATATAAAAGCATTGTACGATAAAGAAAATTAAAATATTCTATTTACTTTAAGGTGATAGGAACTGACCAATCAAATAAAGCTACGTTCTGCTAGCAGCCAATCAAAGACCAGAATCGTTCCATAAACATATTGCATCTATTAGAATCCCAGTCCTAAAATTTTCCGCGTCCACACGAGAGAGGATGCAGCCTCTTTCACTGCATTAGTTTAAATTTAGAAAAAAATATACAGATCAGCTATTCACTGGACACTCATTTTCATTTCCAGGATTATACAAATCAGATACCCATCTAAAACTGTTTTTCACAACCAACACTTATATAGATAAGGTACAAACCTAAAATCTGTTTTCATCCCAAAGACTTATACAGATCAGCTTCCCCGCGAAACACATCTTATCTTTAAGAATTATACAGATCAGCTTCTCACCGCTAAATCTGTTTCCTCTCCAACAGATTATCTAACTTCTGAAATGAAATATGGCTTTTAATTTAAAGGTGAAATGCTCTACTTTTTATGAAATCGATTAATTGCCTGCTCTAGTAAGGTTCCCCTCGAAGTTTTCTGCGCGGACTCTTCACATGCCTCCTTGCAAAGACTTCATCCACAATACATTGTAGGTTTAATTGCACTGGAGAATCTACTATTTATTTTATGAAATTATTTCTAAATAATAGCGTCATATAAAGTTTAAAATAGAAAGGCAAAATATCGTATTTCATTAGTGGTCTAAGCAGCAAGCATTAATTTTGAACGCATCCACCTCTTATCAAATAACTTCTTGCTTATTTTATGTATTTATGTTTTCATAATATCTTAAATTTATTTGTGAAATGGGAAAATGTAAAGTATCAATATTAGATTGCCCTCCGAAATATACGGCCCCGTCGGTGGGGCATTAGAATACGCCGACTGCCCCATGCAGAGGGTAAAAGTCCGTTAATGCGGGTTCTGGATATGACCCTAAACTATATCCAGTGGTGAGGCCCCAGCTTGCGGGCTTTGGGGAGTGTGGAGCCACCCTCTAATAACCATTGCTCCCAGAACCACTCTGACCCGGAGTTGTAGTACCTGTTAGGGTCCCAACTATGGGTTAAATAGAAACCGACATGAACACAACAAATATATTTTATTAATTTTTTTTTCTTCAAAATCTTTGAATTCGGCATTAAATAACCCGAAAAGGGTTGATATGCCGTAAAACAAAAACAACCAACCAACCTCCAAAATATACATTCGTTTCGGACCCGCCACTGCCGTAGAAACATTCTACCGTTTATTTTATATGCTAGATATTTCTGCTTGTGCGCAAATTAAATCTCTGATATGCACTAGAGATATTAGGCTGTATAAAAATGCTAACTTTGGTCAAAATCTGATTTCATTCTTTAATGAAATTTTGTTCGATTGTCGATTTTCGAAGCATTTTGAAAGAAAAACTATACCTGACACATCACGCATCTTCTTAACCCTTTCCGAGTACACATGAAACAAATTTACACACACAGACAAAAATGTTCTTTTCATATAATAATAGAAAAAAGACTAGTAATTATGCAATGCTTTCCCATTTTTTTTTTATTTTTATATGTTTACCTGCGTCCTTAGAAGGGCAAATTTGTAATACTTGTTAAATTTAAACATTAATAAAATGTGTTTTCCGAAAAGAAGCCAATCCTATCTTGACTACAACCCAGTAAAAAAATATTTAATGTTTTACTGGTAGGCAAAGAAAGAAAAAAAGAGAAAATAACACTTTTTGCCAAAAAATAAATACACTTTAATACTCTTGTAAGTTATAGATTTTATGTTTTCAATGGAGTGTGTATTTTGTTACATTGATGTTTTTATTATATTTACGAGAGGTCATATAGTTTGGCCAATCCTTACCAAAGAACTAATTTTGCTTCTGCAAGGTGGAGCGATAAAATTATCGACGTAGAAATGACGCCAGGATTCCATTTCCTTTTCATGAAAACAATTATTTTGTTGACGATCTACTAGTTGGCCAGTAGTGTACAAACCCCAAGAGCGATAATAGCAGTTTATGATTTTTTAAAGTGACACAATCTTCAGCTAGCAAGACAAAAGATAGGCCGTTGTACAACTCACGATCTCTACTAATCCAAGTTATGGCAATAGGATCTATTTCAGCACTTTCATAATTCCAATTCGGACGGCTCTACGCTTAATCGCACATCTCAACGCATTGGACGCGTCACGCGTATGGGGGTCTTTGGTGTGGGCTCGATGTTGGCGTAAAAGTAAGTCCCAACGTGTATCTGATTGTGCTTAAGAGTGTGCCTTTCGCCTGCTACAATCAGGTAGCGGCTGGCAAACCCTGGGTTTAGAACATAACTCCGAACCTGCTAACACATCCAAAGAAAACCAGGCGTGGATTCGGAATGAATGCGTCCGCTTCGTACTGTCCCGTTGTTTCTCCTCCTTAAGTCCGCCGGACTACGTGGTTTGGTCATATTTTGATAACATCAGCAACATGGCCTCTCACAACAAAAAAGCAAGCTTATCGTCGAAATCCGCCGAGTATTCGCCCAACTCCCGCAAACGATTTTATAAAAAAAGGTTTTGAGTTAAAGTGAAGGAGGCTTTATTGAATAGATGTACATCTATTACTAAATAAAGTTAACGGGATTGATTTTTCGAAGAAAAAGTCTTTAAATAAATAGTTTTATTTTGATTGGGACGACAACTTTTATACTTTATTTAATTTAGCATATTTTAGTAAACAATAAATGCGAATGAGAAAAGTCGAGTTTACATATTTAGTGATAATCTTGTTATGTACATATTCTCTGTATGGTTTGTACTGAATTCCTCGATGTCCGACATCGTATATAGAGTGACCCCAAAAAAACCGGCATCCTGCACACTTTATGTGATATCTGCATTATTTATTCACCGATTGCCCTTATTTTACAGGACATGGCAGAACCAATGACCATGAGTACACCAAGCGCCCAATGGGAGATGTGTTAACTTTTACTAAAAAAACAGATCGTTCAAGAAAATCCAGGACAGTTTCATGCGTCAGTTCGAATATGAAAAGGTTCGATCCAAAAGCAGAATTCAGAACTGGGTGCACCATTTCGAGAAGTATGGGACCGTGGAGACCATCCACGCTGTCAAAGGGAACCGTCCAACCATTCGTGACGTCCTAAGAAGCGAACAGCCAATCTGGTCGAAAGAATGAGAGAGTCTCTCCAGCAGAGTCCGAAACGCTCTGTGCGGAAGCGTAGTCAGTCCCTCGGTATGTTCCGTGAGACTTGCAGGAGAGTGCTGGTGAATGATATCAGGGCTTACCCATACAGAATACATACGCTGCAGACGCTTACAGCGTCAGACAAGAAGCAGAGGAGGGCTATCGAGTTAAGATGCTCGAGAAGATCGAGGAAACACCAATTTTCCTTAACCTCCTTTGGACCTAAGATGAAGCCCACTTTCATCTTGGGGGAAAGGCGAACACAATAACAAATGAGTTCTGGGGGTCCTCCAGGGCACGGTGTGGGCTGCAATCTCGGCCAGAGGCATCATCGGACCAATCTTCATCGAATAATCTTACGCAGCAGTGACAGTCACCAAGGAGCGGTATGTGGAGGTCCTCAAAACCTTCAAGAGTGAGCTTCAGACTATCTATCCGTCGCTCATGAGCAAGTTCTGGTTCCAGCAGGACGGATCAAGTTCTAACACCTCAAACCTGTCCCGAGATTTGCTGAAAGAGAACTTCAGTGGCCGAGTGATCAGTCTCAAGACTGAATTTTTATGGGAATCCCATAGACCGGACCTAAGCCCCCCCCCCCGCAATTTCTTTCTGTGGAGCTATCTTAAGGAAAGAGTCAACTCAGTCAACTCAGGAAAACCAAGAACCATCACGGGACTACGCTGTAAAACGTTGAAAAAAACCAAAATGCCATAGTGTTTTGATGTGATGTTTTGAATGTAATAACCTAGTTACGACCAAAGTTTCATTTCATTCGGGCAAAACGCTAGCAGAATGGGCCGAATTGGTGTTTGAGCCCGTTTTTTGAGGTCACTCTGTATTATATCCGTGTTCAATTTTGCTCCTGATGTTGGTAATTTTTGTCCTAATGAAGAGAAAAAGCTGTTTCTGTTTATGTTTATCAAATGTTGTGTACCTAGCTTGTTCTTTTATAATAGGATCCACACAGCATAGTCTTTTATATTTTTAAGAAATCTTTCTGCAACTTTCACAAATCATATCTCCATGACTGGGCACTATATTCAGAAGATAGTCTGGATAAAAAATATACCCCAAACTCGTTATCAAATAATTGGCAGTTCTTTAACGGACACTATTTATGTTAGATGGATTCTCTTATTTTTATATAATAGTCGAGAGTTCAATGTGAAGCATGCCACTTACATAAGTACGATAAATTAAAAACGAAAACCTCTGCCTTTAAGAAATTGGAATGTCACTAATGTATTTTATTTGAACCAAGTGATGTATGCAAAATATGCCAATATCCTAAACATCTAATCAAGCAAGAAAAATGCGTACATATGTATTTTCGTAATCGTATAATTTATCGGAGAATTTAATAGACATCGGAAAACCGTTGTATTCGTCATGCTTTGTCGATTACCTCTTACGGGTATGTGTCAATTCAGCAATATTACATAACGTATTAAATTAGTGGTCTTCAGTCAATACACTGTTAATACGATAATAGCGCAACAGTATCATGCGAATATAAATGTATTTCTTGAGATGCTTTCCATTTAAAAAACGAAAATAATATCCCAGATTCATATTTAAAATGTTGGGATAATATTATATAAGCTCCCAAAGTGAAGTGGTTACTGATATCAAAAAATATAACCGACCGTTTAAAACAGAGACATAAAATGTCTCTAAACAGCACCTTGCATTATTGTAGACACATAACCAAAACCATACATCACACACAACTACTCAGGAGCGCGCACGCCCCCCACCTATATATATATATATATATATATATATATATATATATATATATATATATATATATATATATATATATAAGTAGATTGTAGATTGCTTGAAGCATTGTTGAAGAAAATTATAAGGTAAAATTAAAAGCCAAGAACAATGCGAGATTTTTTTTATATAGAGTAAAATTAAATGAAAACAAAAGAAATAAATGTCTTTTTTTTGTTGCTTGTTTTTTCTTTTTCACACAAATTTTAACTCTAAACAACAGTATTTTTTTCTGTTGTATTCAATGGTTTTATAAATCTCAATATATTTCAGACCTATTAGTCCTTTTTCAAGAGAAGACAGCGGAAGAGTGTTCAAAATTGGAAAATCAGCTATAGAGTTTGCCACGTGATACCGTGAAATATAGAACAAAAAATGACGTTAGGAGAACGTTAAAATAAATCAGTTGGTGTTTAAAATACTTGTTGCGTCTGTGAATCAAGGGAGATGACTATTCAATCAAGTGTTGAAGGGAAGCAACTCTGTGAGATGTTATTAATCTTTTAATTATTTTAAAACAATAATTTTTTTCTTTCTTTTTATTATTTTAATTATTGTTTTTCTTATGTTTTAAACTTATATTATAAAAGCGGAGCTCAATTCCAGTCTATTGTTTAGTGTGGGAGTATTTTTTGAAATAATTAAAGATTCGAGAATACGAAGTTGACCTACGTTTCTTGACGAAGCAAGAATGTTGATGCGAAAATCCGGTTCTGAATTAATGCAAGTGCGAATGTGTTTATAGAACGACGAAGCAGTAGTGTTTAAATGCTCTTTAATTACACAATTTTGATCATTAGCGTTCTTAAGAGATTTCATTTGTAACATTCTGATTAATAGTCGACGAGATTATAAATTACAAAAAAATAGGGTATAACTATATATGTACATGTCTTTCTCTGTATATATATATATATATATATATATATATATATATATATATATATATATATATATATATATATATTAGGATATACCGAACAGAATTGATTATTAAATTATCCATAGCTTTAGTTGTATGCGACGTAGCTACATAAAAAGTCGCAGGTTTTGCAATGATTATAAATTGTAGTACGATTTCTAACTATATTTCTAAACTATATTTTAAACCTAACAATATATGGCTTAATTTAACTACATTGCCACATTACTGTCCAGACACTCAGCTTTAATTTTTCTGCTTCGGTTTTATCTCCTGTTGTGTTGTCAAACGGTAATATATACGGTTACGCCAAAAAAATAGCAATTCGATGTACATATATATATATATATATATATATATATATATATATATATATATATATATAATCTCGAAGTTTATATATATATATATGTATGTGTATATATATATACATATATATATATATAGATACACACACACACATATATATATACATATATATATATATATATATATATATATATATATATATATATATATATATATATATATATATATATATACCAACAACTTGGGGATCGAAATTTTACAGTATTCGATGCGACAACCCTGCCATCTGAGAAACGAGCAGGTAAACAGTCGCGGATTAATCTGAGTATGGTGTGGAATGAACTTCATCACAAATAAGGAGAATATTGCTCCGACTACTAAAAAGCGAAGGCGATGTCCTACAAAATCCTTAACATTCGCTTGGACGATGTCATCACACAAGCTAACCTTCCAAGCAAATTGATTTCGAATTTTCTGAATGTGAGATGATATAATTTTTTTTATACTCAAACAATTTCGCAGCTGACAAGAGTTCTGAAATTAATCACACCGAAAGTTCAAGAAGCGGGCTTAGCTTTCATTTGGGCTCACCAGTTTAACACATCCGAAGTCGCCATTCGAAACACTAAACTCCAGTCTCTAATGCAAGCATTCTGTCACCTGGGCAACTGCGCGTAAACATGAAAGCCTATTAGTTAAAATAGATCAATAAAATTCAATTCGTTTCACATCTTTTTCTTAGGCTGCGGATCGTGATAGCATTGTCTGTCCTGTTAAAAGTAATCTAGTTACAACTGATTTATGGGAATCACGAACACTGCCGGTGTCTTGGTGCTTTTGCACAGTCTTTCGTGCCGCTTTCTCATCACATTTCAATCACCGGTCGATTTCTTGATTGGATATACCAGAAAGGTTGATATTAATGAACTTCTAACGATCACTAAGAGAAAATAGTGGCATATGGACAACATTTAACGTTGCATTACATGGAACAACAAAAATGACGATCAGATATGCTTTGTTGCTTTTTGGTGGATATTTTAAACTGATTTAGGGGTGACAATTTATATGAATTTGTGCTACAAACTTTCTTTTAGCATTCTCAACTTGAAGTTATCTTTTTAATTGATGTGAACACTAGAATGTTTCAAATAAAAGTCAAATATGAACAGGTAAAATTATAGAGAAATAAACGGCGAATCAAATGATGTATAGGTTGTTTACAGAGTTACATCAAATGTAGCAATATATATATATACATATATATATGTATATACATATATATGTATATATATATATATGTATATATATATATATATATATATATACTGAACGTGTTTTGATGTGATGTTTTGAATAAAATAAACTAGTTATGACCAACGTTTCATTTCATTTGAACAAGACACTAAGAAACAGGGCATAATTAGAGTGTTGGCCCGTTTTGTTAGGTCATCTTGTGTGTATATCAATCTCTCTCTCTCTCTCTCTCTCTATATATATATATATATATATATATATATATATATACTGCACTTGTACTAAATGAACACAAATGAAAATTAATAAGTAAACAAACTGATATATTTACAAATTGATGTGTGTTGGCTCTAGCTAAAATTTAACAAGTTTCTTACACTCGAGAGGCCAATCACTCAAAAGTTGATTATAATTCAACGTTTATCACAATTGCAGCATGTGTTTTATGTGCTCGTAGTTTCCGAACACGTGAATAAATAATGACGGACGCCTTCAATTGTCACTGTATTCATTTGAGTAGTTCGATCGGATGTTAAAAAGAACCATTTAGAAATGACTTCAGCGTAATGAGAATTTTTAAAGAGAAAATAGAAATTGTCAGAAGTTAGAGATAAAACGGGTAATAAGCAATTTGGTAAGATATTCTCTCGTCTTTCAGGTCATATATATATATATATATATATATATATATATATATAATTTATATATGTATATATATATATATATATATATATATATATATATACATATATATATAATAGAACCACAAAGAAGTCACAAAACTATATATTGGTGGATATAGAATGTATCATTTATTGAATAAATAAATAAACATATAAACATACTCCCCGTTAGCTAAACACTTGTTAAATACATTTTTATATATAACATGCTTTTTCCTTTATTTGTTTAGCATTCACTGAAGCTTTTCCCAGCATTCTATTATTCCACTTCATCTTTTTTCGCGCTTAATGAACCCCCCGCTTTATGCCGCATCTCCGCCATGCTACCTAGCACTTTCTCTACTCTTCTGATGAGAAGCATTAGGCTTCGAAATGCCCTGGCATAAAGAGTATCTTCTATCCCCAGATTTTTCGTGTATCCTATTATTCAATAAATGATCAATTCTATATCTACCAATATATAATTATTATATTATATATATATATTATAATTTTCCTCTTACGCATTAAGTTATATATATATATGCATATATATACATATATATATATATATATATATATATATATATGTGTGTGTGTGTGGGTGTTTGTGTGTGTGTGTGTCTGTGTGTGAACGTGTTTGTCTGTTTTTTTACTTTGCTTTTGTTAATTTAAGGAGATCAAGGTGCCCTTTCCTGTTGCTAACACCTGATTCTATTATAGTTTACATTTATATCCGAGCGCTCTTTTAAGAATAGACACTGTTCCCGTTATGGTTGCTATCTGTATTTCCTTATAGCTTGAATTCCCTGGGATTGCGTCTAAGTATTTTGGAAGCTTCTTTTTTTTATTTGGCCAGTCGCTCCTTTCACAACTGGTATAATGTTTATTTCTTTCAGAGACCATGTTTTTTTGTTAGATCATTTTTTAGGTCCTGATATTTTGTTATCTTTTCCCGTTCTGCTCTATTAATGCAAGAGTCCTTGTGAAATGTGGCGTCGATAA
This sequence comes from Euprymna scolopes, assembly GCF_053919585.1. Taxonomy (NCBI): domain Eukaryota; kingdom Metazoa; phylum Mollusca; class Cephalopoda; order Sepiida; family Sepiolidae; genus Euprymna; species Euprymna scolopes. Next base: position 106,810,561 of record NC_136501.1, on the reverse strand, counting down.
TGAGTATAGTCCTTTCGGGCTTGTTCCATATTACTATAGCTGGCTGGATGGCCTTGTCTTTTATATATCTGCCCGCATGTATGTCTTTGTCGTAGAACACTGTCACTTTTCCATTTTATATTATCGGTGGTGGTTCCTGTTTCCAGATGTTCGACGACCTATTTAGTTGCATCTCTCCATAGATCTTCCAATGTAAGTATCTACATATTTATTGTGGCGGGCAGTGTAATAGCCATCTGCTAACAGGATCTTGCATCCAGGCATTAGGTGGCTTGGGCCATCAACAGCTGAGTCACAGAATCTGCATATGTCTGTGTATTTTGTAGACCAGCCATTTTTAAAAATCTATTTGTTTGTAAGCATTGGTCTTGTGCAGCTATAATTAATCGTACTACATCAAATGGAAATGTGTCACTTTTAAGCCATTGCAGTGAAGCCTCCTTGTTAATGTAGTTTTGGTTCATTTCTTCCATGAAGCTGCCTGCTCTCTTATGTTGTTGCCATCCTTCTAGTCTTGTCTTCAGTTGCCTTTTTTTGTATAATCCTTTCTCTGTTCTCGTACGATTAGGGTTGTTTGGTTGTCAAATTCTTCTATCGTGGTGTCCAGTGTGTTACCACTGTAATTGTCACAGAGCTTTGTAGTTGACGTCTGCTGGAGAAAACATTTAGTGCGATGTATATTTACCATTTCTATTTTTGGGTCAGAAGAGCATTTGATATGTTGGCCCATGCTTAACATTGGAACTCAGTATGCGTGGTTAATTTCAGTTAGGCCTAAACAACATTATTTCCGTGGTAAGTAGAGCATGCTCATGCACTGATGTTTGTAAATGATTTTATGAAGGCCCATTTTCCGAGTTTTTACGTCAAGGTTATTGATGCAGTTTTGTGGCCAAGATACAACGGGCATTTCCAATAGATTAATGGCAGTAATTTGTTTTTCGGTGATAGTTCTGATGAGAGAAATTTTTGGAAGTCGCTTGGCTTGACCATTATTCCTGATCTTAAATAGAACACATACATAAAATCCGTTGCCAAGGCCGGTGGAAAAATGTTGGGATCCTTCTATCAGTCCGGTAGTATCTCACTGCTGATTCAGTTCTCTATCTATATAATAGACAGGTACGTTCAAGGATGGAGTACTTTTGCCGCATCTGCACAGGAGCTGCTAGAAAGGACTTATCCTGCCTTAATAGAGTTCAAAATTGACTTCGTAGCATTTTGCGGATGTAATTTTCTCTTCCCTGCAACCTCTACTCACAGAAGAGATGTTGCGAGTTTGTCTCTGCTTTGTCATTATTTTCATGGCAGGTGCTCGGCTAAACTCCATTCTATGGTACCCCCTCGCCAAACTTTCACAAGAAACACCCGTCTAGCAGAAAACACTATCATTAGATTACCACACACTTTATCTGTGCCAAAACATAGGGGTAGATTCTATGAACAAAGCTTCTTTCTTAGACCTGCCCGCCTATGGAATTGTATTTAGTTTTTCTGCTTTCCCGCTTACTACAATATGGTGGTCTTCAAATCTAACGTAAACAAGTTTTTGATGCGCCGTTCTATATAAGTTAACAAATTTATCGAATCCTAATTACTAACGGTCACTATATTGTCCAATTTCTACTGCACACTCTTTACCCCTTATCTTCGAGTGACCTCTTGACCTTGATAAGTGATGAGGCCTATGTAAAAAAAAACACATCTTCTGGAAGGTCTTCAATAGAGCCACTGTCAAGATTACGCCGTTCTGATGATGTCTTTCTTCCCTTCTTTATGGTACACTTAGCGAATTTGTCGAATCCAAACTCCATGCAGATGTCCTCTGTATAAACAATTGCGGACTCTGGCAGCCGTAGCTGAAATGTGATACTATGGAGTTCGCTTGCTATTAGTGATTGTTTTATGAATTAAAAAAGGGAGAATGCGCAAATCAGTATGAATTAAGAAAATTACAACATAGTGTGCATTCTAATAATTAGTTTTTAAGGTTAGGGATCTTCACTGTAAGCACTTTTTTGAATGACAGAAATCAGTTGTAGAAACTCTAGTAGTTTCCCCTGTGTACATAATAGACATCTCAACTTCTATATATAAAGAACATCTTTTAGTATAGGCACCACTTACATGTAACAAAACAGCTTTTAAAGTAGACAACTCCCTTTTCTGTGAGGATGATGAAAAATAATTTTCTCTTATAAAATCGCGAAGAAAAAAACATAGAAACAGATTTGTCTATCGCGAGTGCATATAAACATGCCAGCCAGTTTACTGCAGTGCATAAAACAGGTATTTATATCTCGAAAACTTCTTGTCTCCGATGAATGTAAATGAGATTCCTTTCATCAGCGTAATCAAAAGTCGCCATCGTAAAGAAAATTATTGAGATAATGTACAAAATTACCCCCTATTCCGTGTACCATATCGGAATAAAATGTAAATAAAATACTTAACCGAATTCGATTTCCTATGTAATGAAATTCACGTTAAACTGCAAAAATCCATTAAGTAAACATACGTTATTCAAATTTTTGCCATCTCCGACGATCGTCTCTGATTTAAACATGGATTTTTCGGCAATATAATCTACTGTTTAAAATCAAATTTCGAAACTGTTAAACTATTTTCAGTTGGATATTCATATTTTATAAACTGCTTAAATTGAAAAAAATTGCCACGTTCATTGTGATCTATTTATATGTTATGGGGTTAAATGGTAATAAGAACGAAGTAACACAGGATTGTAGGAAACGAACATGTATTTACATATATTACAAGCAAAGTGTGTTAAAATAAAACTAACGTTTCTATTGAACTGCCATTCTTGACGTGATTCACCCGTTACCTACAACGCGCGGCTCTATACAAGCTTCTTTCTCAAAATTTACAACATTGCAAGGAAGAAGAAAAAGACACAGAAAGAAAAAAAGAAACCAAACAATCATCTGAAGATGGAGTATACCTCCAAAATATATTTGTTATAAATTCAAACAAGTAAAATATGTGTTTTTTCCCCAATCTTACGTTGTTATTTGGGTTCAAGCGCACTTGATACATATTTTATTTTATTCAAATTAGAACAACGTTTCTATTGAACTCTCATGTTTTGCATTAATCTCGCGTTACCTACGCACAGTTCAAACATTTAAAAATATAACCGCCAGATACAACGTGCGGTTCTATACAAACAGACTTCTTGCTCAAAATTTACAACATGGCAAGGAAGAAGAAAAAAAAAGAAACAATACAATACACTGAAGATAGAGTCTACCTTGGAAATATATTTGTGATGAATTTCAACCAAGTAAAATATTTTCTTATTTTCCTAATATTACGTTGCGATTTGGTTTACGCGCACTTGACGCGTATTTTATTTTATTCAAATTAAAACAATGTTTCTATTGACCTCTCATTCTTGACACACAAACACACACACACATATATATATATATATATATATATATATATATATACATAACTATTATTTTTAATAATTTATTATACAATTAAGAATTGATTATATAAAGGTATGAATTGGATTTTGTAAAAAAAATTATGCTGCAGTATTTTTAGTTATAAATTTAATATATTTTTACAAGAAAATCGTTTCCATTTCTTGTCCAGTTTTAACAACTAGCCCCTTAATTTTTCAGGTTTATGCTTAACCATATTGCTTTTGCTGCTCGCATTTTTCTATTGTAATCTATGATTTTCCCAGGCTTCCAGTAAATTCACTTTTTCTTTGTTTTATTTCAGTCTTATATTTTGCCCACACACACACATAACCTACACATATGTAATAACAGTGCACGATACTCATCTGCTTCCAAAAAAAATCCCCTCAATTATCTCCCTTTCATTTTTTATTCTCCGTTTCAGAAGTGGCTTGTCTTTTCACGAGAGCGGTTAACTATTAGAAACAGTAGTCGCTGAATCGACGTTGTTGCTATGGAAACCAGTCATAAAAATGTCGCTCATCTCCTTACACAATTTTACGATACTGAACACCAGTAAATACAGCATAACTTTGGTTTTACTGAAAGAAAATTGAAATAAACATTAAAAAGATAGCTGAGAAAGTGGTCTATACTCTGTAAAAATTGTTTTAATTTTAGTCGAAAAAAGAGTTAACGGTGAAGCTTTAAAGCGATTACAAAATGATTAAAACTTCCACTTAACAATATATTCAAACACTCCTTGGTTTGCACGATTATATTTATGTAACATTCCTTAGTTATGTTTATGTGCAGATTATTGCTTATTTAAATACTTAAATCAAAAGCATATTGGCAGGTATTATATTTTAATGCCGGTGTTAACATATGTTGTATATCGTCTTTGTAAATTAACATTATATGAGCGACCCTTCCACATTTTTTAAATATCTGTCCATCTCATCAATAATGTGTGACCTTTTCCGCGTGTTTAGAAGAACTGTCAATTTCTCATCTCTTAACATTAAAATCTCTATTAGTAATTAACTGAAATCACAAGTAATCGTTACATAATCTTCGTCGTCATGTACACTGTTATATAAATGTCTAAGCCTCCGCTATATGTCTTGCTCCCGTCACAACACAACAATATCTTTTAAGCGAGTCTGGGTGCTCGAACGAGTATTTTGCTTTGAAACATGTTCAAGGCTTAGTGGAAGGAAATGGGGTAAAAAATGTGCCCCCAGATGAGTACAGTGTTAAAAAATGTTTTTGTCATCATCGAAAAGACGGCACGATTAAATTTCCTTTTAACGAAAGCCGTTTGTCTTTCTATTAGTTGACCATTATTGGAAAAATCCCAACAGCGAAAGGAGCAGTCTATAAATCTAAAAATGGCGCAATGTCTAAAATATTTAAAAGTCTTCAAATATAAAATATGTATTTTTGAACATAATGTGACGAGCTAGCATCATATTGCGTTGATAAGTTCTCAAATTTTAAGAATCACGTAAACATTAAATAAACAATAAAAGAAATGCAAAAACTCGATGACGGTGCGTTTTTACTTAAAGCAGCACCCTGAAAACAGAATCCTCGTGCAGTCTTTTTTCTTGTCTGCCATTTACATGAATGTTTTTTTGAATAAAAGTCTGTATTTGTGTTTGTCATTGCTTAATATTGCTGAAACATTTATCATCAATAATCATATTATTATATGCTTCACCTAAGTTTACTATTTAATTATTTATGCACACGTGCGTAGTTATAAAATATGTCTGCGTACATTCTGTATTGGCAATTAAAATCTAATATAATTAGATTGGTGAAGAAATTCTTCATAGATAAAAAGTTACTTGTTTCAAAGTGCATTATTTAAAACAACACAAACACACATATATATGTGCGTGTGTATCTTTAAATATATAGATCTATACATATGCATATATTTACATATACATATGTATACATGTGGTTCGATACACACACATATGTATATAATACTACCTGTTATCTCACCAGGCGAAAATATATATTTTTATTTGAGTGTTCGATTAGATATATATATATATATATATATATATATATATATATATATATATATATATATATATATACATACATAATCGAACACTCAAATAAAATATTATAAGGTATATATATACATATATATATATATACATATATATATATATAATAAAATAAAATTTCCATTTTAGTCTTTAAATATTCCTATCTTTCTAATATATCAATCTACCTACACATTCATATCCGGTATGTATATTTACTTATATTTTACTATATGCATTTACTTACATACTTACTTGCATTATCCGGAATTTGCAGATACCGGCCATACTCTCCCCCTAAAAAATATTTTTATTTTATTTCATATTTTATTTTTATTTGTTCATTTTTTTTTAGTATTTATTTATTATTTATTTATTTATGAATTTATTTCTCCATTTAGTGTCTTTTAACAACTCTTTCTGACAGTTTCTTAAGTAATAACATATAAATTTCAGTTGCTTTTTTGCCCTACATTTTTCGCACCTTTTCTATTTTCTATTTAATTTTATCACCATTTGTTTTTTTTTTCAGTTCGTCTTCCCTGATCTTTTTTATTAACATTATGTCTCGACAGCCGTGTGAAAAGCATATCTTATTTTTCTTTTATTAATATAATTGGAATTGTGCTCCTTTTCCTTGTACATATTTGTGATTTATTCCATAGATTTAACCCTTTGGGATTATTTTGGACCATCTTCCCATTACGTGATTTCCTTCGATTTTACTTGTGAAAATGGAAATTCAATTGACTTTCTTGGAGTTATATTTTTTGATTTTATAGTCATTGGATTATTGAACTTTTCACCAGACTATCCATTCACGGGACACTCTTTTTCTTCACAATATTCCCTCTGATAAACTTTTTGTTATCAAGTAATATCTTTGACTTACTTGCTGTTTCATTAAATACTTTTGTATGCAAAATCTGATCCCGCATTTTGCTAATTCCATACTCTGATGAAAAGAAAAGTACGTCTTCGAAACTCTTCGGATTAAGGACTATCCACTTATCAAGTGTTTCCTTTCAGAGTAAATATGTGTTTAACTCCTTTACAAAGTGTGTTTAACCTGTTTTATTAACTGTTTGAGCTTATACATACATACATACATACATACATATATATATATATATATATATATATATATATATATGTTTTTTTTTTTTTTTATTACATTTTCACCCCAAACAAGGCAAATTGCCACTTTGGTGTAGGGGGCTACTATCAGGGGCAACAACTACTGGGGTACTATGTAGGGATTTGGGCAGCAAGGTGTCGGTTCACGTTACACTTGAACTTCTGCACGTCAGTACTGTTGGGGAAGCAGGGACCTGGAATGGAATTCCAGAGTCTTGCGGTTCTGGGGAAGAAACTATTGGAGTAAAAAGATCTTTTACATCTAGGGACCTCTACAGTGTGGGGGTGGGATCTAGTAGACTGTCGGGTTTGTCGAGGGTGCTCGCGTCGTGGGGGCACAAGTGATTGCAGTTCATCAGAGCATTCACCACTAAAATACTTGTAGAACAGGCAGAGGGATGCAACATTTCGTCGATGGGACAGAGGCTGAAGCTTAGATGCCAGTTCAGCGCCTATCAGATTTGCGACTCTCTTTTGAACCTTGTCAAGGAGCGAGAGACTAGTAGCAGATGCACCAGCCCAGATGTGGCAGACATACTCCATACATGGGCGAATGGTGGCCTTATAGTATATGTATGTATGTATAAGCTCAAACAGTAAATAAAATATATAGTTTTTTGCGACATAACAGCTCAAACAGTTAATAAAATATATAGCTTTTTGTGACATAACAGAAACAAATCTATGAAAGTATATTACAATAACAAAAGAATATAAATGTATGTATTTGTTTCGTTCTGCTTATAATTTTTTTTATTTTTGAAAAAAAAACTTAAAGCGGTTGAATCTTAAATGGTTTGCCATTTTTATAGGTATATTTGCACTGAACATATACCGTAATACTTGAATTTAAATTAAAATTTTGATATATCTTTTAATTTAAACGCAAATAGACAATTCAGATGCTGAAACCGTACACAGTAAAACAATGCGGTTTATTGTCTCATTGATTATTTATTTGTAACGCAAATATATGAATAACTCATATTTTCGCGTTGATTATCTGTTTATGTACGCATGCGCAGTCGGCAGTCGCTTACCAGATGTTGGGTTACAACACTCGTAACAAGTTCGTTGGAGTTTTATGAATGCATACATATATATATACATATATATATATACATATATATATATATATATATATATATATATGTGCGTGTGTGTGTGTGTATTTATATTTATATGTGTATGTATATAAGGTTGATGTAAAATTAAAATCGTTTTTTTATGTTCAACTCTATGTATAAAAACGACATTGTTATTGCGTCAACCTCATATATATATATATATATATATATATATATATATATATATATATATATGTGTGTGTGTGTGTGTGTACATACATGTGTGTGCGCACGTGCGCAAATGACCATTGTATTAAGACAGTCCAGTTAAAGGCATAATTTAAATGGTCGTGAACCTACCGCTATGAAGAAGCAAATTGAAGAACTTCGTCTAAAGACCTTATATAATATTAGTGGAAAAGTATGTTTCCTGAGAACTTCGACTGATTTAGAATAGATTAAAAAGGAACTTGAATGTCTACACGACACTGTCTTCAAGTGTCTAAGTTTCTCAGTGCAGGTTTTTTTTAGAAATTTTACCTATAAGTACATCTTAACTAAATATTAAATCTCTCAGATGATTCGTTTCCCTCTTCTGTATAACAAACTCACAGTAGCCTATACGAGGAATTGTGAATTTTCTACAAGTGGTGTTGCCTATAGTAACAGCACTAGGTTTGATACTCTACCAGACTAGATAAATTCTAGTCCTAGAATCTACTATGCAAATTAAACTAATATAATAATGACTTTAATATATTTAACTGGTCAATTGCTGAAGGAAATCATTTTTTACTTCATTCTTGCTTCAGTGTTTAAGAGGTGAACGGAATTTAATAGAGTATCGAAATATATATGAATGTGGCCGAGATTAAAACAACAAACAGACGAAAATTTCTGAGAACTCCGAATGAAATAAGATGTAACAATATATAGATGTATGTCTTAGTGCGTGTTCTTGGAAATGTGTAATCGATCGTTTTATACAGCCCATACGGTAAAATTCCGAAGGACAAACCGTGTTAACCTACCGAAATGAAAAAACGCCTTTTATTTGTGAATAGTCATAACAATATATATATATATATATATATATATATATATATATATATATATATATATATATATATATATATATATATATATATAATCTTTTATTTCTATATTTATTTTTTTCAGTGTTTGTTTTACTTTTACAATGTCAATTTTCTTTTTTATTTTATTTTATAGGTAATTGCTGCACACATTTTATATCGTATTCAAACAAGAACGAGTAAGTAAGTTTGTTTAAGTCTCTTTTGATGTCATATTCAATTATATATTTTCTTTAATTAAATCATAAAATAAATAAAAAGATAAATAAATAGTATTTCATATTATGTGTCTGTTAAGTCTGAGACGCTTGCCCTAGCTTCCACCAAATTTGGAAATTTCAATTTGGATTTTAAAAAAAAAATGTTGAAGACCAACAAAGACGTGATCGGTACTAATAAAACAAACAACGTTTTGTCCTACGGAATTTAATTTTTTACATAATCAACGGTAATGCCAATGCTGTGTTGCATGCGGTGAAGCATGGCTGTGCATGGGGGTACGGAGCATATGCAGCAATAAGTGGTTCTCTAAGAAAGTAAAATTTTATGATTTTGGAATTCGGGGTTCATTTTCTTTAATCTCACACGTTCAATATCTGCAACACAAAGATGGCGCATCCAGGTCAGGAAGGCAAATTATTTATCGTAACATACAATCTGCAATGTTTTTGTTGTTATTTCTCCAATCCGATGCCTCGAAAGACAAAGGATACCACGGTAGGGCAGCAGTGCATGTAATAGTGAGGTGCAGGTTGCGTAATCCATGCCACACTCTTGCTTGAGTCTAACGAAAGGAGAAGAACAGGAAAACTGGAAACAATAGCGATATAAGCGGAGAGCAAATACACCACCTGGAAGTTCCAAATGGTCACCTACATATTAAGCAGAATCAATTTTGCGTAACGTCGGTGGTGTGTCAACGTGATTAAGCCAATAAACTAAACATAAGATTCATCAAATTTTAAAGGCTAAGGTAAGGGTTAGGGTTAGGATTAGGTTAGGGTTAGTGTAAATATTATATTTACAGTTACGATTAGGATTAGGGTTATTTAGGATTGGGTTAGGGTTAGAGAAAGGGTTTGGGTCAGGGTTAGAGTAGGATCAGGTTGGGGTAAGGGTTAGTGTTTAGTTAGGGTTATGGTAAGCTTTACACATTTTCTCAATACATTTTCCTATTAATTTATTATTAAACAATATTTAACATATTTGCACTCCAGTTTAGAAGATTTTTTTGGATGATTCAAACATATTTGATGCGCTTTAACTAAACAAAATGTGTGTCATATAACGATAGATGTATACAATAATCTAAGTGTATCATAAATAGATGCAAACATTAAAATTCTACCCTCATCTTTCCGAAAATATTTCCATTGTTAAATTATTAGACTGTATTTACAATAATAGAATTCAGTCATCTTTTATAGAAAATTTCTATGTATTTCTAATGCGTCCATGTTAAAATCCATTCAATTTAACAAAAAAGTATTAGGATAATTATTATTTTTTTAATTCGTAGCATATTTTAATTATTTTTTATAAATGAATACTTAATAACATTTTATTAAAAATAAACAATGTTCCGTGCCAGCAGCATTCCAGCCAGTAAATTAACACCAAAAATGTCTAGACAGCACACCAACTAGCAGTGAAAACTGACGTTACCCGGGGTTGAATGGTGATCAACGAATGTTTAACACGCCCATATTTTTATTGTCATCGAAATCAGTGAAATTCCTCGTTTTTACATCAAATCAATTGATTACCTAGTCTAGCTAAGGACCAATCCTGATGAAGCAGAAGTAAGCTTAGTACGCCTTCACGCAGTGATTTGTCGGCAATACATTGTTGTCGCTATTGCACTGTAGAGAACCTAGTGTTTATTTTATTAATATTTATATTTTTGAAATATATCATAATTAAAAACGCAAAAGTCAAGTATCATAATTCAATCCGGCTCTAAATAGAACCACTGATTTCAAAAGCCCCTTGTTCATATCAAATGATCCACTGTTTATTTTATAGATGTAGCTTTATTGCTTGTGTGTTTATAATAACGTGCATTTATGTTTAAAATGAAAAAAAAATTGTAAAATATCATTATTCATTTATGGTTTAAACAAAAACATTAATTCCGGACGCGGTTCTGTCATATAAAATGACCTACTGTTACTTGCGTATGCCGAAGCTGTGTAGTAATAAAATGTCTCAATTACACGTGTAATGTTAGGCTGTGCAAGTTGCTGAATAGTCCAAATCGCCTATTCATATTTACTTTGATTTGTTTCGATTTTACATTGTCGGTACTTATCGAGGACATACCAATGAACATAATATATAAGACCACTGCTAGGCACATAAAATATATTTGTATTAAATTTCATAAAAAATTGCTAAGCTGTTTCGGAGTGCATAGGGAACACACTCATATAAAGACTCACGTATGCAAAGTTTTTGTTTGCATAAGAGTTGATATGTGGCACTATTTCTTGTATCACGGTTAGATTTAATGAATGAGTCGCTGTGAAGGGATGAAGCCATTGTCTGACTTGCCCACTTTTCTGTCGGACTCTTTCTATCTCTCTCTCTCTTTCTCTCTCTCTCTCCCTCTCTTTCAACCAGCCAGCATGGGTAAACACATATAAATTGCATCACCGCAAAAAGGGGACAACCGCTCTTTCTCCAGCACAGTGAGCTTGTAAAGGGTTGCTAATCTGTTCAAAGTTTCAGTGTTATTATTTTTTTAATTGTAACATATTGTAATTTTTTGTCAAATAAGTTTTTAAGATACTTTTACTTAAAATAAACTGTGTTGCATGTCAGTGTTCACCACCGATCCCGTTCGTGGCAGCAGACATTCCAGCCAGAAAATTCACACCAAGGATTTGTGGGCAATCCAACAAAAGAGATACGTCTACATTTGCTTTTATAAAGAATTATAGTTTGGAAGCTGGTTGTAAAACCAAGAAAATATCCCTTCCCTTGAGAACCTATTGCCGTACTAAGCAGGGATCGACAAAAGCGAAGGAGAAGTCAAACATACAAAATTCCAAAGTGTAATCAAATATAACATATAATACGCTAGGAGTCCACATTTGAAAACTTATCTGATTACCATTTCCCGAAAAAATGCATTAGAAAACATACATTTAAAACAGGTCCAGAATATTATTCTAAAATATTCTCTATATCTGCAAGGCTACAATTCGCCCCTGACTAAAGTATAGGTGCTATATATAGGTTGGCGAATCTACCCCTACATTCTCATGCTTAGATATAGTAAAAAAACGGGTATAAAATCTCTCAGGTTTAGCACTTCCTTAACTGTATCCTATCGAATTACCCTTCCTCTGTGCATGTTTATATGTACTTTGATTTAATGTGCTCTCATAAATTCATAGAATTTATCCTGCCACGACAAACATACTCCATACATACGCTTCAAGTATTATTCCAATTTGGTATTGGGGCTGCATGTTAACAGGAGTCTCCCACTGTAATGGTATCTTCACTAGGACTGCATGACTAGGAAATAATTTCATTTAATCCAAATAAATACATTAGTCCTGCTCGCATGTTGCTACCTAATCAAATTTATGCTATGTTACAATCATTATGCATAGGGGAACTTATCTCTTGTCTTTTTTCAACGGAGAAATTAGAAGTGCATTATTTAACTACCTTTTATCTTATTATACATTTAATACTGTTCTTTTAACAATAGTGTGGGTCGTTGTATAATAGGGGCGGAAATAGAAGGTAAAATTAACTAAGCCGCTCTCTTTTAACAATCACAAGAAGCGTCTACAGCCATCGATAACTAATAACACTCTACCTGAGAATTATTTTCAAACTGAAAGAAATTCATTGAGTACATTGCGAAGGCTGTAACAATCAAGTTGGGCTTCCTCTATCTTGGTAGAAAATTATTTACAGGTGAGAGTATCCTGTACCTCTTCAAGGCCACTATTCGCCGAAACATGAGTATTGTTGCCTATCTGGGCTAGGACACCTACCACTGGTCTCTTTCTCTCTCTCTATCTCTCTCTTGCACAAGGTTTAAAAAATAGTATCAAAAAATCTAGCATGTCCCACTTTGTCAAATACGTTACAACCTCTGTCGCCTCACCGCAGTGTTGTATCCC
>NC_136501.1:106650115-106792615 GCF_053919585.1 Euprymna scolopes | reverse complement strand
GTTCCATAGTTGTGGCTGTTACAAGCGGTTTCGATTTTTCCACGCATCATCATCAGGTGTTTAAGTAAAAGTCCGAAGCAGCGAAAATGAGAATTAAAAGTGAAAACTTTAATATACAGTAAACGGCGATATATTAAAATATATAGAGTCGATGAAAAGTCGATTAAAAATATAGGTCGATTAAAAATTAGAATATTAAAATCAGCAAGTTCGTGGCCACCGTTAACAAATTCCGTCACATACGAACTACGCAAGCATTTTAGAACTTTACTGCTTTTCTTCAATGTCATATCATTTATAATGCGTTGAAGTGTTTTAAGCTTTTTTAAAAAAATTTTCATATTATTTTCAGGTTGTATAATTTTTATGTTGTCAACGCGGAGCTTTCTAAGTTTAAAGCGGAGGTTGTTATGTTCTTTATCAAATTTTTATATGTTAACCCTAGTATTATTGTGATGCATGGTTATTGGCCGGGACAACATTTTCGTTGTATGCCCAATGTATGTATTCTTTTCGGAGTTACGTTCTCCCAATGTAACCTACATTGTTTTTTTTTTTCCAACGTTTTTATAGGAGTTGTTTCTAACCACAAAGTTTTGTGTTCTAAACTTCTTGTGGATAATAAATTTTATTTTAGAATTTTATAATTATATATAATTATAAATACATGTTTCCATATATCATTAATTTTAGTCTTTCACAACCATACGTCTACTATTTTTCACTGCATTATAGCTCTCTCTCTTTCTCTCTCTCCCTCTTTCTCTCTCTCTCGCTCTCTCTCTCTCTCTCTCTATATATATATATATATCCCTAAAATCTTTTCTTCTTTCATTATTTACTCACTAAGAATAGTCACAGAAGCATAATAAAAGATTTGTGATGTTCTCAGAAATCTGAGTGGCAACACGTTCCCACAGATTTTCCCATACGGGGCTTATCAATTCATAGGTGTACATAAGAAGTTGCTTGATCGCAACGACCGTTTACCATTGGCTTCTCATTAGCAGCGCCCATTAATCTGCAGTGAATGTTGCGTAGCTATAAGCCTCCGTAAGATGCCAGTCCGCTTCGCCATTATCTAGTGGACGTCTGATTAGTGATTTTGCCTCTCGGTCTTTCCACTTTCCTTAATTCTCTCCAACTGTTTTACGATGACACATTTTTATGAGTATGATTATTTGTAGTAATAGGAGCACATTTAATTGCATATTCTGTAGTCTAGGAGTGGAACACACACACACACACACACACACATATATATATATATATATATTGTATGTGTGTGTGTGTGTGTGGGCGTGTGTGTGTATGTGTGTGTGTGTCTGCATAGATTACTTCACAATTGAAGAGGCTATGTCAAGAATTATTTATTGCGATAGAAAACGAGAAGTATTACCCACATTGGTGCGATAAATGACGACATTTTTTTGCAAGATATTCATGAACACAATTGATAGATCATTTTCAAAGTATTTTTTTTAAACTATATCCGCAGACGCAGAAAGGTAAATTCCGAGAGTGGAGTAAAGAGAGAGGGAGAGAGAGAGGGAGAGGAAGAGAGAGAGGAACAGAAGATGAGAGGGAGAGAGGAAGGGAGCAAACAACGATATATACTCGGCATATATGTAAGTTATTTGACGGGTAGATAATTGTGACGGCATGAAAAAATCGATAAATTATATAGATATCTGCGATTTTCTGATCATTTTTGATTTACGGGAAATATAATCATATACAATTTTACTGGAGCATGTAATTGTACTTTTTTATTTTCTACGTTTGTGCTTCGAATAAATCGTATGTATGCAGAGGCTGATGTGTCTGGCACTGTTGTATTTATTATTATTATTATTATTATTATTATTATCATTATAATCATTACCATTATTATTATTGTTATTGCTATTAATCTTATTATTATTATTATTATTATTATTATTATTATTATTATTATTATTGTTATTATTATTATTATTATTATTATTATTATTATTATTATTATTATTATTATTATTATTATTATTATTATTTGTTCACAAGAAGCTTTGACACAGGTCATCAAAGATCTCTCCATGAAAACAGCTTGTGGTGTTCTCTGGGAGATGAGTGACAACAATACTCCCAGTTCCCCATTACTCTCCACCTCTTTTGATAATACTTGCAAAAAAATGTTGAATTATGGCACCAGCTGCTTGCCATAGATTTCTCGTTGGCAGAGGCTATTGGTATTCACTGGAATTTGAGATGCAAAAAAAACCCCAAGGTCCCAGCTCTTGGCAAACTTATCTGGTCACTTTCTCGGTCTTTCCTTCTCCCTTTACTCTACTTGGTTATGTGGATTCACTCTTTCTTTTTGGGGAGGGACAGTGATGTTGCAATGGAAGGCTTGGGACAGAGTTGTGGTTAGAGAACTTATAGATATGTGGCGTTGTTTTACACAGGCATCAACACATTATCAAGGCCAAGAGGACATTCATGGATAAGGGTTAAAGAGTGTACAGTAGAAATTGGACAATATAGTAATCGTTAGTAATGGAAATTCGGTAGATTTGTTAACTTATATGGAACGGCTCATCAAGAACTTGTTTACGTTAGACTTGAAGACAACCATATTGCAGTCAGCCGTAAAACAGGAAATCGGAAGCCAATTCCTCGGGCGTGCAGTTCTAATAAAGGAATCTACGTTTAGGTATAGATACAGATAAAGAATGGGTGCATTATTGATAGTGTTTTCAGCTAGACGAGTGTTTCTTGTGAAAGTTTGGCGAGGGGGATTATAGAATGAAGCTCAGTCGAGCACTTTCCATGAAAATAACAATAAAAAAGAGACAAACTCACATCTCTTCTGTGGGATAGAGGTTGCAGGGAAGAGAAAATGACATCTCCTAGTAGGCTACGAAGTCTATTTTGAACTCTATCAAAGAAGGGCAAGTCCTTTCTAGCAGCTCCTGCCAAGATGTGGCAGCAGTATTCCATCCTTGACGTACCTGGCTCCTGTATAGATAGAGAATTTACTCAGAAGTGAGATATCTAGTGGATCGTTAGAAAAATCCCACCATTTTTCCAGCGGCCTTGGCAACAGATTTGATGTACGTGTTCCATTTAAGATCAGGAGTAACGGTTAAACCCAGAAGCTTGTCCAAACGTGAGGCCTTCTAAAGACGAGAGCCATTCATTTCAATTGATGCCAGATGTGGATCAGAATATTGATGATGAAAAGAGAGAAGCTTGGTTTTAGATGCATTAAAAGTAACCAGCCACTCTTTTCCCCAATTGTACCACGTGCTCAAGATCAGAGGACAGAGAATCGGAGAGAACTTGGTCGTTTACTGTTTAAGATGCGTTACCATACATGGTAGTGTCATCAGCATAAATGTCTACAAATGATGTAAAGATGTGCTTTGGAAGATCATTAATATACATCAGAAAAACAGTTGTTCCCAGGATACACACATGAAGGACTCCAGCATTGATACTGTGAACTTCTGATTTTTCCCCTCAACTACTACTCTTATGAACCTATCAGAAAGAAATGATTTAATAATTAAGAAGACATTTCCAGCTATAGCATAGCTAGAGATCTTGTGAAGTAAACCTTTATGCCATACCCTATCAAAGGCCTAATATATGTCAAGAGAAATTGCCCTAGAAAGATTTCCTCTTGGCTGCAGTGTTCTTGCTTCCATGTAGTATTTCATGTTTGGCCTTTGCAGCAGTTGGTCTGGTTTGCGCATGTTGCGCCTATGTTAGTTTCCACGTGGAAGCGGTTTTCTTATATTTCAGCTGTTTTAATTGTTGTCGTTCCTTGTAATTTCCCAGTCATTCCTTTAATTCCAATTTCCGCCATTCGTTTTTCAAAGTTCATTATTATTGTTGTTGTTGTTGTTGTTGTTGTTTTTGTTGTTGTTGTTGTTGTTGTTGCTGCTGGTGGTGATGGTGGAGTTGGTTCTTACACAACTCATCATCAGAGATTGCTCAGGGACAACAACCAGAGATGTTCACTGGATTCCATGTTACAAAATGTCCCCATGATTTAGAGTATCTGCTAGCTTTTTCGATACGCTTTGCAAATGAATTTGCGTTATCGTAACAGTCGCTTGTCTCTGATTCTCGTTGACAATGACCTTCAGTAATCTTTGGAATTTGAGTGACAGTAAGCTTCCTAGTCATCTTTACATCCATTTTGTTTAGCTTTTGTTAATCCTTTCCTTCTCGATCATTTAATCCATATTTATATGTGGATTATGTAGTTTCCTGCTAGTCAATGCTAACTGCAGTGATTTTTCTTTTTTTTTGGGGGGGTTGTAGTCTATTTACGGTTTTTTGTTTTCAGTTTTCGTAGTTTAATCTACAGGTGCTCGTCAATATGTCAGCTGTTTTCAGCATTAACTTCCGTGGAATAATTTCAATCTTCCCGTAGATTCCGAGTTCCCCGAGACTTTTTTCTTTATTCTTGGACATTATCCCTGGTGTCCATATAAAAAATGTTCATATTATATTGATTTTCATTATTATATTTGACTCAATAGAGCTTATCACACATGCAATAATAATAGATTTCTCTTTGAGAAAAACTTGTTGGTTTCTCTTGATTTTGACTGACAAGAATCTCCTAATATTTTCAGTCCCCTCCACCTCTTTTGATAAACTTTGCAAATAATTTTCCGTTATCGCAACATCCGTTTAGCATTACTTTCCCAATGGCAGCGAACATTGCTATTCACTGGAAGTCGGGTGGCAATAAACATCCCCACAGATTCAAGTCCTCTTAGCACTCAACCAACGGAGGAGTGGTTAGGGCCTTCAGTCCTCGGTCTTTTAATTCTCTTTGGCCCCACTCACTTATTTGCTGTGGCGCCAGTTTATGGTAAAAAAAAAAAACCGGGAGCGAGGCGAAAAACATAGGCGCAGGTCATTATGTAGACAGATTGTAAAGCGCATTGGCAACAACTGCTGGATTTGTCTAGAGTTTCGATAGCGAGATGTCTGTTTACATTACATTTAAATTTTTACATGTTAGTACAGTTAAGGAAGCGGGGGCCTGGGAGGGCATTCATAAGTTCAGCAGTTCGAGGAAAAAGAACTAATGGAGTAAAAGCCTCTACGGCATAAAGAGGTGTGTGCACTGTGGGGATTGGATTTAACCACAATATACATACATATATATATATATATATATATATATATATATATATATATATATATATATATATATACATATATTTAAAGTGATGGCTGTGTAGTTCCAACGAGAGAAAACATGTATATTTAAAAGAGTGTAGCCATCAACAAGTGTGGGTTTTTTTGAAAGGTTTTCATCATATTTTTATTTTAAAATATTTTTATAACGCGTTTCGAGCTTAGGGTGTGCTCTCTTCAGATATTTTCGTAAAAAGTTTTTCTTTAAAATGGGAGTTTGTAGATATGCCTCCGCTGATATTAAATATGTTTTTCAGACTGATGCTATGCGTGTGTTCAGTGTTCAGACATTCTGTCTCCAACTGTAAGTGTTCACAGTGTCGGTTAAAGTTAGTTTCAAAGAGTGTGTTTTAGTCCATATGGTGAAGGTTTTTATGGCTTTTTTAGGGTTCTTTTTAAAGACTTTCTTTCCCCATGTATAGAATACACTCACACACAATCACATACGCATACATATACATTCATGTACATGTACACATGCACACGCACACGTACGCAGGCACACACACATACACACACGTACATACATAGAAATATATGTAGGAGCATACATATATATACGTATACATACCCACCTACACACTCACACACGTACTCGCATACATCCACCGCTAACAATTATTTTTATCTTTTTATTTTTTCATTTTATATATATATATATATATATATATACTTTTTTTTTAAAAAAAAGAACCCTAAAAAAGCCATAAAAACCTTCACCATATGGACTAAAAAACCCTCTTTGAAACTAACTTTGACCGACACTGTGAAGACTTACAGTTGGAGACAGAATGTCTGAACACTGAACACACGCATAGCATCAGTCTGAAAAACATATTTAATATCAACGTAGGCATATCTACAAACTCCCATTTTAAAGAAAAACGTTTTACGAAAATATCTGAAGAGAGCACACCCTAAGCTCGAAACGCGTTATAAAAATATTTTAAAATAAAAATATGATGAAAACCTTTAAAAAACGCCACAATTGTTGATGGCTACACTCCTTTAAATATATATATATATATATATATATACATACATATGTATATATATATATATATATATATATATATTTTGTTTCAAAATAAAATGTCTCGTAAGATTCAAGAACCCTGCTGAGTAGTAGGCAATTAATTTTTTCAAAACAATATATGTATGTCGCTTCCCATATGGGGTTTCCAAATTGGTTAGAGGGGAAATTATTCCTAACTCGTATTTAGGTACAAATACACGAACTCTCGTAAATAATTAAATTCATTCAAAATCTATCGAAAAAACATAAACGAATCTCTATATAAATAAAATGAACTCATTTTCCCCTCTGAGTTTGATTTCAATATGATTAAGACTCGAGATATTTCATGCAAATGTAATATGCATAAACTGCAGCACATTACCTGAGGTGTGATATAAGCCTATTACTTCTACACTTGCTCGATAATCGCACATTCCTATATGTTTTTCTGGGGAGAGTTTACTGCCAAAAGCTGTAAGAATCAATGGAAGTAATAACATCTTTTCTCTCTATTTTATACTTCCTTCCCCTGCTCCCCATGTACAGCGCCGCTTCATCGTTCAAGAGGGACTAATACGAACGCACACCGATTACGGGTTTGATAGTTGCATACAAAAACTGAAATGCTTCCTATTTCGGGAAACGCACCACGCCTAATTATACATTGCTTATTTACAATTTATTACGAAACATTATACACAAGGAAAAAAAACGATTATCTCCTTTTCTTGGCGATTCCTTTTCTATTCTTTTTTATGCATTAACATATAATAAATCTTTTTCCTTTAGTTTCGATCGATGTTTTCTTTTACTGTTTACGTTTTTTCTGATTACGGAGTTATGGATGGATTTTACGATTAGCACATCACAAAATGTAAGATGTTAATTTTTCACTTAAAGCTATTACACTCATATCGATCTCAATTAGTAACAAGTTGCGTTATATGTTTTTTAAAATAGTCACCGACTAGAATAGAGAAATACTACATTTAAAATGTAATCAATGCATTTCCATAAGCATCTCTAAAAACATTTGCGTTTCGTATCGTTTCGTTTCTTCCATGTTCCCAGTTTTCATATTCCATTGCGATTGTAAACATCGTTACGATATAACTCAAAGCAAAATGAATGTAACCACTGACGTTTTTCTTAGCACACACAAGGTGTTTTCTTTTTGTTATATTTCCTTCAATATCTTAGGAGTTTACCTTACTAATTATCTTTGAATTATAACAAGAAAACTAATATTTATCTCGAAATAGATTTTTACATTGGATTTATTTAGCTTCAAAATATAACTGAAGTGGAAAGCTCGCACTGCAAATAACCGCCATAACTTTTTTCTTCTCACGTGCATAAACACTTTCTTCCCTTGGGGAAAGTAAGTTTGGTCATTATTCTTCAAATTGCTATTTCAGTCAACTAAATTAATTTTTGTGAAAGTAGCTTAGGGATTTCTGCATAGAATGATATGCCGATGCATTATAATATTACGGCAAAGCATCGTTCAAGTTCCACGTGTAAACTTCTATAGACTGTCGGGTATGCTGACACGGTTACGGGTTGTCTATTCCGAAAGCATTTCTTAACATGGGGAGGTTTGGGGTGCTCATTCCGAGACCCGTTTAATTGGAAATGTTTCGATTTTATTAATGAAAACGGGAGAGTTTTCCGTGGAACATTTTTGTTATTAAAACAGACAATCACATGGCATATTCATCAGGGGTTAAACTGGGCGAGCGCGATTTGAAAACCGAAACAAAACCAACACATTTAGTGCATAATAATTCATCAAAATATAATTGGACAAACACTTAGTGAAAAATTTGCGTAACAAAATTTGAACTTTAATACAACAATTTCGTAATGAAAGCAACAGCGGGTTTTTTATAAAATAGTTTTTCTTTCTTTTTTTTTTCGTACAAATAAATATTTGGAAACTTTTTTTTTTTTAATTAAAGCAATTTTGAAAGTCCAGCAACAAATAAAAATAAATTATTGTTTCTTTGTTTTGTAACGGGGAAGTGCGTTGGTTTTTTATTTATGTATTTTTTGTTTCAACTGCAATCGTTCTCCACTTAATATTTTGTGTTCTTTTTTTCAGGCTTCGGCCTAACTTTCTTTTTTTTTCGTGTACAAACACCCTTTTTCCTTTAAGAAAATTTAGTTTTGTCTTTTATCTTTCAATTCCTATTTCAGTCACCTAAATTATTAGTGTGATAGGAGTTTAGTTTTCTTTTCTTTTTTCCTAAAAATAAATAATTGGAAACGTTATTTTGAATTAAAACAACTCAGATAAGTCAGCAACAAATTTAAATTAAATGATTGTTTATTTATTTATTATTTTGTTTTACCAGCAATCGTTCTACAGTTTAAATTTTGGGATATTGATTTCATGTGTCGGAAATAGTCTAACCAGAATTTGCACAGAAGGTGCGTGAAATGGCGTCTCCAATTTCTGCAATAAATTGTAGAAGAACCGTTATTCTTTGGATTATATTCGTTGGGGGAGCACAATTTAAAACAAAAAAAAGACAAAACGAAGCGAATTGTAAGTTTCCCTTCCATTTTTACAACAACCGAACAAAGAGGGGGATTGATTTATTTAGATTTTTATTAGAAGCTGAGCACCTATTAAAATAATTTCATTGTTGAATTTTGATTACATTTGTTAGTTGGCAATCGCCTACAGCCCACTTTAAAAATTGAACACATGTCGAAATTAAAAATAATGGTACTCATGCAGAATTTAACCTCCCTCACCTGATTCCATTTCATTCCACCGCTTATCAACCGAGCGTTGTTTAAATGGTGAAACATTAAATAAACATTTAATATTTTTTGGCATAATTAATCAATTAATTAATTAATGATGGGAGTATTTTTCTGTTTATTTTCTTAACATCTGTTGACAAAAAATTAATTTGTACATTCTCTTGAAAAAAAAACGTTTCTCTATATTCACCTAACTATTTACAGTGTTCATATAAAAGCATTACTCTTTTCTTTTGCAAAAAAATCGTTTACTGCCAATTTTCTTTTTTAAAAAAGTGCAAGTTTTCCTGAAAAAAAAAAAAACTTTCCCCTAACAATTTATGGTAAACAAGGAATATTTTTGTAGAAAATATTAAAAGTAAATACACAGTACAACATGTAATTTTTCTTGAGGAGTGTGTGCTATTTTAACAAACTTAGCCACAGCCACGCGGGGGAGGGTACAGCTAGTAATATATATATATATATATATATATATATATATATATATATATATATATGTGTGTGTGTGTGTGTGTGTGTGTGCATGTTTATTTGTGTAAATACAACGAGAGTATTATATGTTTGTATGCACATATATATATATATATATATATATATATATATATATATATATATATATATATGTGTGTGTGTGTGTGTGTGTGCTGGTATCTGTCAACGTGTCTCTCGCTCAGCATTTGTATAAATACTCTACCAAAAACTACTGTATTCTACTAAAACACATGCCGCATGGTGTAACGTATTTTAATAGGGCATATAAAGTCGTGTGCACAGCATACATCACTAACAACATTTTTACTTGTCTACGTAAATATTTTAAAAGAAAAACTCATATTAACCTATCAGCAGAAATTTTATGGACTTTACTAACACGGCGATAATAAAACTGCATAATTTCCCTTCTGCTATGCATATTTTGATATATGCACTTCATATACATACCGAAATACATTGTAAATAAATGGCCTAGTGCATTTATATTCATTTCAGTTTATCGCTATATACATATTTATATCTATATAACTTTATTTGAATGCTCGTTGTAAATATATATATATATATATATATATATATATATATAACAGATGCACATCGTGTTATATATATATATATATATATAACAGATACACACACACACACGCACACACACACACACACACACATATATATATATATATATATATATATATATATGAAAAACATTGTTAATTTCCTGCCCACACAGCAACTGCTGATTGGCTTAATGGTTAAAGGCCTTGACTGTATTACGGGCGCTTGGGATTCTATCCTAGCTGTAGGTAGTTGCCTGTCTAGCCGCACTGTATGTGGATTACTATATATATATATATATATATATATATATAGAGAGAGAGAGAGAGAGAGAGAGAGAGAGAGAGAGAGTGTGAGAGAGAGACTTATATGTAATTATACTGAGTTCGTGAAATTCAGTAAATTGTCATACACCAATGAGTTTTAGGCCAACCAAAAATGCTCCATTGCAAAAAGTGTGCTTATACATAAACTCTGAAGAAATGCTGGTTTTAAAAATTTGCAAACGACATAATTCTTGGAATTGTCGAACTGGACATGGAATCAATTGTGAAGTAAATTGAAATACATTTTTGTTGCCACCAACACCGTGGTTTGAAGTCTTGTTTTTGCTTACACAGTATATATATATATATATATATATATATATATATATATATATATATATATACATATATATATATACATATATAAATATATATATGTGTATATATATATATAAATATATATATATATATATATATATATATATATATATATATATATAGTGTAGAGGGATAAAAATATTGTGCGTGGAAAAGAGGACATGACCACATTTTCCTTTGATTAAACCGTGTTGATTTTTTTATGATAAAATTCAACATGTGACATTTAGCCTGATTTGTTAAAGTCTCAACTCACGAGTAGGGCTATATTGCCCATTGCCATCGCTTCTACAATTTTTTTCATAATGATTTCAGTAAAGAGACTTTGATTTTATATATTTTTATCTACATGCTGGTGTGTATGTTTTAACGAGTTTACCATGCCAGTACATCATTTTTTCTCGAGTACAGATTAAATTGAGCTGCTATCAGAAAATATACAAAACTCTGAAAGTTGAATCAGCGGTGTCATTTATAAGACCAGGAAGAGAAATATCCAACGTTCATTCCCCACACCAAACCCGCATTAATATTATGTTACGTAAATATACGACAATAGATGAGAACGATAGTTTTCTTTTTGTGATGAAGGATGGTCTAATCATAGCATTTATCCATGAAATAATACTGTCAGAAATAATTTTCATGACAATACCTTCATTTCAGATTTTGTCTAAAGCTTTTATGTATAAAGTATGTTTAGGACAGGATGGTATGTTTGTGTTATAGAAGATCCCATCCTCATTATTGTTAAATGAATTTATTGAAAATGATAAGGTCACAAAATTATGACGAAAACATTTCGACATATATTAGTGTAAGAATGTAGATTCATTTACATAAATATACACATGAGAAATAATAAGGATATAGATAGTAAAAATAAAAGTTTGTTGAGAAAGGAATAACGTTACTTGCGATTGATGAGAGGCCGGCGTTTTATCAGGAGCGCTGGTTGTGTTTACAACCGCTATAGTTGTAATTGGATTTTTATTCTCTGGCATAAAGCTTGCGAGATGATGGTAAGCACATCTGTAGTACAACAGGCTTGTCTTAAAAGTCCACAATGAAATTTAGGATAAACGAGATGAATGCTTTTAGAATTTTTGCGAAGAAGAACTAATGCTGATCGGCGTTGATTTTTCAAGTTTAATCAAGAAAGGTTCCGCATGACATTTTCAGTAAAGTTTAGACAGCAAACGAGTCATATCGTTATAGCATATTTTCATTATGTTTTCTAGAATGGAGTCCTTGCTTATCAAGACCCAAATGCTACTCGAAAATAAATGTTAATACGCGTACGTTGTCCATTTGTAAAACGGTGTAATAATCGTTAGTGGTGGTAATTGGGTAACTTTTGGATATTGAGGGGCGTTCAACAAGAACTTGTTTATATTGGACTTGAACACTAACATGTTGTAGGTTGCTGGAGAATAGTCCAATAAAATTAGTTTTATAGGCAGGTACTTCTACGAAAAAGTTTTTTTAATTAAATATGCATTTATATTTAGGAACATATAGAGTGGACGGAATTGTTGGCATTGTTTGTAGCTACATTAATATTTTCGTGTTGAAATTTGACAAGAAGTCATCATAGACAAAAGTTCTAACAACCACTTCCTATAATAAAAAATATAGAACATGGAAAGGATCGCGCCGCCTTTTCTGTGAAAGAGTGTCTACATGGAAGCAAAAGAACATCAGATAGCAGCTATCGAAGCCGGTTATAAACTCAGTCAATCATCTGTCGAGATGTGGACACAATTCCCGGTCCTAGAACGTATTGTAGATTTAGAGCAATGCCTCGGCAATGAGATATCTAATGAAACGGTATAATGGTCTTTCAATTTTATTGGCGATCTTGGCAACGGAGTAAATGTAAGTATTATATGACAAAGATATGATCGGCCGAAATGCTTTGAACGTTACCTAACTTTAATAATATGCCGCACCAAGAAAGATTTTAAAATCGAACCATCAAGTGTGATTTCACTACATTATAAGAAATTTAAATAGATGTGTTCGTAAAGTCAAGAATGGAGTTCAGACACTATTTGTTTAGTTGCTACTTTCGGCGTAGATAATAATAAATATTCATGCTGAGTAATGAAACCTGTCGTGTAGGTGTTGGGCAATATTTGCCCATAATCCCATTCTTACAACTCTCTTTTTCTTTCTCGTTGTACCACCATGCGGTGAACACGCATATACGCATATTTTGGTGTATTCATGGGAAAAGGAAGAAAGGGGCGCAGCCTTTCTCTCCAGTGCAAAAATCCAAAATAAGTGCATCGATCGTTCTCTTGTCTTATTTATAGTTTTTGTTGCTTTTAATTTGTTTTGTTTTTTTTTTTTTGTTTTTTTTTTGCTTTTATTTGTTATCACCATTGGGATTTGCATTCCGCAACCAAATATTGTTTTAGACGTTTACCAGATTTAGAATGTATTTTCCCAGAACTCCTGAAATAAAAGAAAATGTGTTTACGACGTTTATTTATTTCGTATATCATCGTTTTTTTTTTGCTACACTGTCTTTTTATGTATTTTTTATCCTCCTAATACTTTTAGCAATTCTACTGAGTCACTATGTTTGCCTCATTTTGCTTTTTTTTATTTTTATTCATATATGTATATATATATATATATATGAATATATATATATATGTATATATATATATATATTTAATTTGCTAATTCGCCTCATTTTTCGTATATTTATTAGTGTTATATATTTTTTTCAGTATTATTCGTATTTTTCAACGTCTTAATATATATATGCTTGTCTATAGTGTTGCTCTAAAATTTTGTTCTCTTTTATTATACTTTAACAATGTGTATTTACGCTATTTCTTCTTTCCCAAGATATTTTATGGTTCTTATGTTTATATGATTCCAAAAAGTCCTATGTTCCTTTCCCTTGTTTTCCTCTGTAACCTTTTAATATCCATCTATATATGTAAAATAATATTTTATAATATAATATAATATATATTATATTATGTATATATATATATATTATATTATATTATGTTATGTATATATATATATATTATATTATGTATATATATATATATTATATTATATTATATTATTATTATTATTATTATGTATATATATTATATATATATTATATTATGTCTATAACATTATAACATTATGTGCACATGTATATATATATATATATGTATATATATTATATATATATATATATATATATATATATATATATATACATATATATATATCACAGAGTTGTAAACATGTCCAAGAAACCAACATCTAAAATTGCAAGTGTTTGCACCCAAAATTGGCGGGGGAGTTTAATAGCGTCTTTCATTTTCCTCATCATCATTTCTTTGTTGCAATACATATTATTCACCGACATCTTTTATATATGTTCACTTTTTTCCTCTCCTCTTTGTATTTATTGACTTTCAATTCACGTTTTTTACGTATTCTGTTCATTGGTTATACGTAGTATTTTTATTCCTATTATTATTACATTGCTGAAACATTACTTAACTTAAACATTACTTAACTTAAATATTACTTAACTTTAATATTACTTAACTTAAATATTACTGAACTTAAAAATGACTTAACTTAAATATTAGTTAAATTTAATATTAATTAACTTAAATATTAGTTAACTTACACATTACTTAACTTAAACATTACTTAATATAGATATTACTTAACATAAATATTAACTTAACTATTACTTCACTTACACATTACTTCACTTAAATATTACTTAACTTAAATATTACTTAATTTACACATTACTTAACTTAAATATTACTTTACTGAAACATTACTTAACTTGAACATGATTTAACTAAAACATTATTTAACTTAATTTTACTTAACTTAAACATTACTTAACTTAAATATTACTTAACTTAAACATTACTTAACTTAAATGTTACTGAACTTTAATATTACTTAACTAAAATATTACTTAGCTTAAACATTACTTAACTTAAACATTACTGAACATAAATATTACTAAACTTAAATATGAAATTAAATATTAACTTAAACATTACTTCACTTACACATTACTTAACTAAAACATTACTTAACTTAAACATTACTTAACCTAAAAATTACTTAACCTAAACATTACTTAACTTACACATTACATAACTTACACATTACTTAACTTAAATACTTACCTTAAATATTATTTAACTTTAATATATGTTAACTTAGATATTACTTAACTTAAATATGAATTAACTTAAATATTACTTAACATAAAAATTACTTAACTTAAATATTACTTAACTTCTACAGCTCGCTTTCTTTTCTCTATTCGTCATATATGTTAAATCACTTATTCTCTTTAAATAGGGTTTTTATCTTTGAATTATTCTTATTCTAATGGTACCTCATTTTTGTCAAGATCTTGACAATCATCTGCTTATTAATCTCCATGTTCTACATTTCTTGACTTTTATCTTATATTTTATTTCTCCATCTTCTGCTAAATATTCTTACGCTATATTTTTTTTACCATGTCCATTTATAGTCCTTTAATCTATATTCTTGCGCAAAGTCTTCAGCTTCCCTTTTTGCCCTTCATATTCTTCCTAAAATATTTAAATATCAATCAAATTATTACGTTGTTCTATTTATTTTCCTTATTCGTATTCTATTTTTTACATCTTTCTAAATCTTTATAAATCGTTCATGTACTCTGTTTTGCTTATCAACTATTTCTATGTTGTTTTATTGCAAGTTAATTTTATAATTAAGTTAACTAATGTGTTACTCTAACACCCACCGTAGCTGTGAGTCCGTTAATGTTGGAATCCTTGTTATATTATTGATTTCAGTGTATATCTTGTTCCGGGCATAACAGATTCCCTTAAGGAACACTAAATCAAATATAAACTTCCAAAAGAAATCGCAAGGGGTAAGAAAAGTTCGTGTGTAATTGCTGATAACCTGATGGAAAAAGTAATTGCTTATTTAAAATTATTCAATAAAAATACATACTTATTACGGATTGGCTGTTTTATGATTGTTTAAATCATCTATGCAAAGAAGAACTGTCTGCTCATTTGGAGTCCCCTAATAAAAGCAAGATACATCTATGCTGATATTAGAGCATGTGTCATGAATATTTACTGAAAATAAAATTATAATACTTTTTTTTTTAAATTACATTGTCACCCCAAACACGGCACATTGCCACTTTGTTGTAGGAGGATACTATCAGGGATATAAGAATCAGGGGTACTGTGTATGGAGTTGGGCAGCAAGATGTCAGTTCACATTACACTTGAGCTTCTGCATGTCAGTACATTTGGGGAAGCAGGGACCCGGAAGGGAATTCCAAAGTCTAGTTGTTCTGGGGAAGAAAATAATGGAGTAGAAGGCTCTCTTGCATCTAGGGATCTCTACTGTGAAGGGGTGGGATTTAGCTGCTTGTCGGGTTTGTCGGGGGAACTTACGTCGAGGGGGGCAGAAGTGCATGCAGTTCGTCAGAACATTCACCGTTAAATTACTTGTAGAACAGGCAGAGGGATGCAACATTTCGTCGATGTGACAGAGGCTGAAGTTTAGCTGAAAGTTCAGGACCTACCAGATTGGCGACTCTTTATTGAACCTATTCTAGGAGCGAGAGACTAGTGGCAGATGCACCAGCCTAAATATGACAACACGACTCCATACATGGGCGAATGGTTGCCCCAAAGAGGTGTAGGATACATTAAGGCGTTAATAGCTTTCTAGCACGGTAGAGAGAACGTTACATATTTTAAGTCGTACAAATTATCAAAAATACAATATTGCAATGCAAGTGCAATAGTTGAACACTGCGACGTTCGTGCTTTCAACATATTTTAATTTTAACATTGAATATTTAAATGTTTAATGGAATGTAGTTTTTAATGGAAAGACACGATTTAATCTCTTCTTGTTAATTAAGTAATATTATCAATGTCATCATATCCACAGATAAAAGAAATTATACATATTAACGAATTCCAAAATAGAAATATTATTAAGTTGCCTACTCTGATATAATGTTTTAATTGTGTGTATATATATATATATATATATATATATATATATATATATATATATATATATATATTTAAAAACACAATACTTTTGTGTATATACACACACTTCGCAGGATCAATAGCTTAATATTTTAAAAAATTGAGCTAACTAGCAACCAATATATCCCTATCTCTCTCCCTTCTCTTGTCTGGATATATATATATATATATATATATATATATATATATATATATATATATATATAGATATAGATATATATATATATATATATATATATATATATATATACATATGTTTTATTTTTTATTACCGTATCTTTCTGTTAAGATACATTATTGTTTCAGCTACTTGGCCGTTTTTTTGGCCGTCTGTAGCATCCTCATACTTTTGCAGAAATGTTCGCTATTCTGCGAAAGTCTGCGGATGCTACATACGGCCAAAAAACGGTACAGTAGCTGAAACAATAATGTAACTTAATAATAAAAAATAAAACGCGTATCTGCTCTACAACGGTTGTGAGCATTTTCTTCAGCTTTTATTAATTACCATTTCCATTAAATAATATATATATATATATATATATATATATATATATATATATATATATATATATATATATATATATACTAGATGATGTCCCGGACGGTTCCTGGTGTTATATAGTGGTCGTATTACGATGTTGCGTGTTCGTCTTAAAGTGTTCGTATTAGAGAGATAGAGACAGGGTACATTTTAAAGGCGAGACGGGAACATGTCACACCAAATGAGAGCGGGATAGAAATATAACTAGAAGAGAGATTGATATTTATACAGTTCTGACAGTTCTGGGAGTGTTTCTATAAACATTATATTTCTTTAGCACATATAGTGTTGAGATGATGATTATCAGTTCTTCCATCATAAAGAACGAACACAAGTTTTTATGAATATAAATTCACAACACGTTTGTTTGTTGAATGACATAACGTAAGACAGTAGTTACAAAATATGATGGCGCCCTTTACTGCTTTGCTCGGTCAATTATTTGTCAGCAAGGAATTCAAAGTCTCTACATGATTTCAACTTCCAACCTTTCGCCGCCAAAGGTGGATATGACCTCTATCTGTCCGACCCTGTCCGATCTCTGATTCGGCACTGACTTCTCTCTGAATGTTTGTCTCACTAAAGCTCTAACTATATTGACAACTCATCTCTTAGCCATGACGTCATAGCATGGCCAACAACGTGCATATCGTCCCTGGCCTGACATGCCTTACGTGTCTAAACATGCACTTTACCTCACATGTCTACAACAAGAGTTCTTTAACATACTCAGCCTAATTTACTTTCAAATGTGTTTTAATAGTTTCCTATATCGTTTCAAATTCCCTTTTCAATGAACAGAATTGAATCACCAAATTCTTTTTTTCTATAACATTACTAAACAACGAATTCCTTTTCAACAAACAACTGCTTATTTATTTTAAACACTCCATTAGAATTCTCCTGACTATTAATTCCAGGTTCGAATTCTCGGACTATCCTATCCCATTTTTACTTACTTACAAGAACAGACGACCTGATCTCTAACAATGCTATAAAACGCAACTTAAACAAACGTTAAATACTTGATAAAATGAAGTAAAAAAGGAAACGAAACTGGTACATGTTCTTTTTCTAAACGGTTCACTTCTTGTAAGTAAAAGAAATACTTCAGCTGCGATCGAAACCAAAACTTGACGATATTGAGTCTAGTACGATTACCATTAGGCCAACTGGTCACGGTCTTTTAAAAGAATCTTCAAACATACTAACGCTTAACATAATATGAAAGATGCGCGCATTCAGAATCGATAGATAGATGACAAGCAGATTAACTCCAATTACCTCCACGTAAAAATCAATCAATTCTGGTCAAATGGAATCCACTTTTTCCGCATAAAAACCGATTTAAATTTTGCCACGTGTCTTAATACATTATATAACGATCTCAAGATTGTTGAAATAGTTTAGTGAAGCTATATCTTGAGAATTGCTCCATACACATGTTTACTTAATCAGCCTTACCACTGAAGCGCTTGAAAATACCTTAAACCATAAACTTACATTATAAAGATTGGTAGAAATGTAATATGTACTGTTTTCAGAAAAATTGCATATTGACTATTTGTGTTGTTCTTTTCAGCATTTTGTCGTTTAACTATTGTTAAAATTGCTATGAAATATTTTTTCGAAGTACATTTCATTGGGGGGGAGGATCAACCTCTATAGATTAAAATACGATCGATGCACTCCAGTTAAATTAAAAGTATTTAGTCACCTAGTGCAAGTTTGGAAAGATAAACATTCGAAAGTTAAAAAGAAGCAACAACTAAAAATGTATACCAAACGCAGTAATATTTAATTATCCCTCGACATGTATTCGTTTAATATGGTAAATGTTTTTCCTAATTTCTAAATATGGTATTCAAAGAGGTGTTAACACACTGAATTAAAAACAATAAGGAAATAGCCGCTTATTGTGTAGGGCTGAGTACTCCTTAAAAGTTGTAAACAAATGACTTCTTCTACTAAAAAAATTAAGTTCGAGTTACTCTCCAAATTTAGAGTTAGTGGTCGTCATAGATTGTTGATACGATTTTTCAAAAAGTAAATTTACAACGGGTTAGCTCCAAGTACCAGGTATTTATTGTTTATTTAATTAGACATATAAAGTCCGTAGACACAATTTAAGCAAATCTAAAAAGTACTTGAATTTTACAGCGTTTGGTATAAAGTGATTGTAATTTTTGTTAGTTTTTTTTTTTAATATCCCTACTGTAGAATAGTCTACACTTAAACAGAGAACAAATATATATGACTTTATTGAGTTTTATTTGCACTTTCCTAATTGTCATAACTATATGAGTATAAAAGTTGAAGAAAGATTTATAGGACGCATCACATGTAAACACCTCTGCGAAATTTATTGCGTTAATTTCTGAACTAACATTAAAAACAGAAACAAATTTGTCCACATGTGGAAAATTACTTGCTTTGTTACGATGGCAAAGTTACATCCAAGATCAGCTTTAATATAGTGAACACCCTGCTACCTCCCCCAAAAACATTGATTCAACTGTTTTTAATCCTTAATCTTAAATGCCTTCTATTTCATATACCATGGAAAGAAAAAGTTAAAGTATAGTATCAGAACAAATACTACACTTTAACGTATACACTTTAATGTTAGTTGTATTTAGAAAAATCATAAAAATAATAATAATATAAATACACATAAACCGAAAATAAAAAAGATATTGTAACATTGGCCAATATTTAAATCATAATTGTTCTCATTTTTTAAATATTTGGAGCAGACAAAATATACGTGATTGTGAATGATGGAAGCTAGCAAACGTGCTCCTTAATTTACCGCCCTTTTTTCTTAGATGTTTCTACCGGTTTAGGATTCAATACTAGAAAAAATATATATATATTTTTTTTTCTATGAGTTTTATTCTACATTTTTAATTTTTAAATGGATTTCGTGTGGTTTTATGATATTGCGTGTCAGACTTAGGATTGTACAGACGGTAAAGATTTGTTCTAAAAAAAAAAAGAATGCCCCAGAAATAAGGGATTATTTTAATTAAAATGCATATGTTTAAATAATTGCCCAGTTTAAAATTTTAAAAAATCGCCTCAAAAAGCAGAATTTAATTTTAAAGGGGTGATAGCTAATGTTCCTTATCTGGTATTATATATAGATATGGTATATTTTCTAAATTGACAAATACTTAATGTTTCCCTTTGTAATAATATGTATTTTAAAGGAGTTTAATCTGATGCTTTTATTCTCATTAATGTCTATATTCGATTTTACCTACCCTCCACAATCTTGCCTTAAGAATGATTCTTTAATCTATCAATTAATTCACGTATAAAAGTGGTGCCTGCGTTATGGGGATTGATTTTTTTTTTAATTATTTATTTTAAAAATTGTAATTTCCTGATATTTGAGGGGGAATATTTTCAGTAATATTTAATGTTTAGCTATGCCATTATTTTTTTGTTAAATATGTAATATATTTTATTTTTGTATTTTACGATTTGTTACTTGCAAAACCAAATATAACTTCCCTGGAAATGTTGCTCATACAATTTAGAAAACCTTCCGAAGAAATAACTGTTCATTATAACTCCAAAAATATTTACGGAGAAAACATAGAACATTTTGTATA
Organism: Euprymna scolopes; assembly: GCF_053919585.1. Classification (NCBI taxonomy): domain Eukaryota; kingdom Metazoa; phylum Mollusca; class Cephalopoda; order Sepiida; family Sepiolidae; genus Euprymna; species Euprymna scolopes. The sequence goes on along the minus strand of NC_136501.1, from coordinate 106,771,685 downwards.
TTAATAATAATTTATGGAGGATAAGAAGTAAGGATATAATTAAGGGGTTCTTTTGTTTCAAACTGGCGATTTTTTTAAATTTTCAGGCGGCAAAAGTTAAAAATCTAGCGATTATCTGGACGTTTATTTTCCATAATCTAATGTTTTTTTAAAAAATCTTTTTTTGCAATAATGAAACAAATAAAATTTTGACGATATATTTTGAAAATAGAAAAAGTCTCATATAAAAAGTAGTCTTTCTCTCTAATAGATAAAAAAAAAATTAATTGAGAATCTGTTTATGCTAAACAAGCAAAGTGAAAAAAAAAAAGCAAAATTTATTTTTCGTAAAGAAGCAAGTTTATTGCAATCTGGATATAAACCTCAGTTCTAGAGTATTCGGGTAGAGATTGATGATCCCTTATTCAAGCCCAGTTAAACCTTATTTTATTTTTAATTTTCTTATCAATTATTTCAATTCACGATAGAAGAAGACGTACAATTTAATATCGACGAAAACTATATATTTGTCTGCATATTTTAAAACTTAAAATTAATAAGAAGTGAGAGTTCAAGGGTACTCATTTTCAAACCCAAAAGTCAGCTGATGTGATAGTGAAAATATGTGCTAACGGAATTTGATGAACGACATTATCATTATCATTTTTTATTTTTTTAAGATTGTTAATTAATTTGTTTTATAAGCGAGGCTGCAGTGTTTAACAAAGCATATCCTTACTTGAACGTAGACAGGAGGCTACGATTGTAGAAGTTTCTTAGAAACGATTAACAAAATATTGGTTTACGTTACATATTAATATTTGATATATCAGTACAGTCAGAGGGCCATGTAGCACTAAAATAATTCTCAAGTGTTGGTTATCGACGGAAGACACTATTATAATATGTAGCTTACTGGCATTTAAGGACCTTAATAGTGAAGGGTAGTTGTTTGTTTTCATTTAAAGTCATTTCTTTTTTTTACATTTTCCATGCTATTACATGTAAATATATTTTGTCAATATATAAAAAGGTCATTTAAAACAATAGCGGTTATGTGCGTCTATTTAATGTTCGTTTTTAAATTATCATACAATTTCAATTGCAAACAATTATATTGAGTGTGAGCGGTTAACTAAAATACTTTGTAAAATCTAAACGTCACCGGACTACGAAAATTATATGTAAACAATAATGCGGGAAAACGATTTTTTTTTTTAAACTAAACCCTAAGAGGCCAACTATATTTTTGTTATGTAAACTTTAAATAAATACTATAACCCCTTCTTCTAATTAACATATCTGGTCCCCCTCGCCACACTTTCACGAAAAACACCTGTCTAGCTGAATCCACTGTGAAAAATTTCCCCCACTCTATATCTGTGCCTTAATCAAAACGTGGATTCCATGAACAAAGCTGCTTTATTAGAACTGTATGCCTGTAGAACTTTGTTCCGTCTGCCTGCTTCCCATCGGACAACAACTTGGATGTCTTCATGTCCAATGTTAACAAATTCCTAATGAACCGCCCCCTTAAGCAAACACTTCATCAAATCTCCACACTAACGTAATGCACTTGCAATAACCCTTATCCCTGAGTGGGTTCCGGGCCTTGACAAGTGGTGATCACTGTGTAAAATAAATGATATAATCACGTTGAAAAACTTGTTTCCGCTTAATTACTGAAGTTTAGCAACGTTGAAGCTTCTGAGTGCAAAATGGGTGACCATTTGAGTCTTCCATATGCTGTATGTTCTATCCGCTTATCTATGCATTGTTTCCAGTTGTCCTGGAATTCTTGCCACGGAATTTAGGACATGTGTGTTGGGATTGCGCAACACTTGCCTCACAATTACACGCCCAGCTACGCCTACAGCGGGTATCTCTTGTCTTTCGAGGCTAAACAATGGCATCGACTCATAAACATACCATATTTATCTTTGCCCAACTTTCTGTACTAATTTGATCTTTTGGTCATAATCAAGAGTGTGGAATAAGTTTCTAGTTATTCAATCTGTTTCTTTGCGACCGGTCGAGTTGAGAGTCTACTGTCGAGTGTGTGCTTGCAGCCTCTTGCTTCGTGAGTATGTTTACGAATCTTTGCGACGAATGAGCCTCTAGTTAACTGTGTCTTTCTCTTTTTGTAGGTAAGAAACTCGCGTTGGTTCTCGCCAGTGCTACTGAAATCCGGCAGCCAATATAACCCTACGGCTACAAGTGCCGTTATAGTGTCCATTAAAAACCTTTGCTGTGTCTTATTTTAATTGCTGTTGCGTGTAAAAGAGCGCGTATGGAGTCAGTGAAAAATATCAGCAGCAGCTGTAACAAAAACAACGCACACATGCAAATAAGTAAACGTGCGCGAGTTAGCGTCTGAAGAAAGAGAATAAAAAGTGTTCCACGTGTTAGGGGTAAACGAGAGAGGGCGTTCGTTAAAAATGGACGTATAAGAAATGGTTCTCCACGGCTCGCCTGTATTGGAACAGAAACGAGAGAATTTCAAACTGGTGTCCATACGAAGAGAAAGTAAAAAGTAAAATAGTAATAAACGGCTTGTGTTAAGAAAAGAAAGAAAGATGAATTACAGTTTTTTTTTGTTTTGTTTTTTTGGTTGTTTGTTCCTTTTTAACAATGCCGGATGGTGTGAGGCTCGGAGAAAGTTTTGAACGGCAATGGGCGCGGTTTTATCGTAAACGCCACGCTACAGTGAAGGGGATTGTAATACAATGTACGGGCGCAGATCTTCGTTACTCGGCTATGCATAAAGGTAAATTCAGATTAAAACTTGATGTCTATTCAGAGTAATCACTTTCCCCAAAAGTACACTAAACGTATTAAAAAAATGAAAACTGCCTTAGACGAAAATTGTTACAGAAGCGTATGACTGCGAGGTAAAATATCAGTGGCAGCGAAGTCTGACCAGCATGTGAAGAGATTAGCAGTTACAGTAGTCGAAAACTACATATGCTAATTAAGAAGTGTGCGCGAGAGGAGGGAGGAATAAAAAAGAAGAATGCAACACGTGGTCGGGGAGAAAGAAAGTTTGGTTGAAGAGAATGAGCGTGTAAAACGCAGGCGATATATGGATGGCTCACCCCAGTATGAGATGGGAGAGGGAAAGTAGGATTCAGAAGGAATGAACGGGTTTTTATTACAATACACATAAATTCTAAAAATTGTCAAAAAAACAAATATATAACAGATAAATTTTGCCAGATGCAAGATAAGTTACTTCTCTACCTAACCGGCTAATTTTGGTGTTTTATTTAATGTAAAGTTGTTATTCGTCTCGAAATACACATATACGTTACCTATGTATTTGAAAAATGCAAATGGCGGTGGTCTCTTTGTTGAATACGTAGCTTTAGGAAAATAAGTAAAAAAACTAAAAAGAAAACAATACAAAATACTGTTTGAAAGCCACTCAATATATGTTACCATAACATAGGCTTACATGGTTTCGGTGGGTTTCTACCTATATTTTGTATAGTTTATTTTTTTTTAAATGTAACTGTTTTTCCCCCAACTTATGTATTTAACACGTTCCGCTGCCATTTGCATTTTAAAAATTCATCGGTAAACAACGTATGTTTATTGAACCGAATAAACACTAAAAACCTATCCAGTTAGGTAGAAAAGTAACTTACCTTGCCTTTTATAACATGTATTATTTATTATTTTTTTTGACAACTTTTTCCGAATCTATGTGTATCCTAAAACAAGACGAAGTGGGCGTGTATAGATGCAGGCTAGAAATGGCTGCCTAATGGCGGCATGAGTTTAGAGGAGCAAAATGAGGGTCACAAAGAGTGGACGTGTAGAGACGCAGGTCAGAAATGGTTAGCTTCGACCAGCATTAGTTGCGAGAAACAATATTGGCGAAGAGGAAAATGGACGCTGGAAGTACCAGACTAGAATAGGCCAATTGGGCGGCTGTGGAGTCGAGGAAGGAGAACCGTTCACCATGCAAAATGAACATGTGGCAGCGAGATACATTTTTAACGGTACTGAATGCAATACAAACGTTTTGTTGAAAAAGAAAAAAAAATACTGACCCGAATATGTACTTATTTCTTCTTAATGTTCGTATGCCAATTTTACATTACACAGTAATGTCAAGCTTTTCTGTTCGTGGAAACAACGATTACTACTTTTAAATCCTTATTCTGACAAGAATAGTGTCAGTAATTTATAAAGAAACATAGGGCGAATTCTGCAATTTTACCTCCTCTTTTCCTGGTAAAATTTATGTTTTTTTCCTTAGCCTGACGGACCAAGCAAACGATCACTTAAAACAGAAACACTCATATATTTATGAAAATACATACATAAGGAAAATAAATGAAAATATTAAAAATAAGTCAGACATAAACAAAGGCTGGTCGAGAAGACTAGATCTCTATATCTACCTTCTTATAGTTTCTCGTTTCCCAAACACCACCGTCTATAAAAAAAATAATTTCAAATAAATAAAAGTACTTGAATTTAAATAGAATCGAGTGTAGGTTATGAATACGTAAGTTGGCGTCGAGTCAGAAAGACATAAAATGTCGACTTGGAAATGACAGTCAGAACGGAAATAGAAAATTAAAAAAAAAATAACAGAAACCAAAAAAAAATAATAATAACAAAAAAAATTGATCGAAGAAAATGGCAACGAAGAATGGGAAGAAGAATTGAGATTTGCATTTGGACATTTGCATAGATTGTCTGATCTCTTGAACTGCTCTTACTTGCAGTAGCGAGGAATAACCTCGCTGGGGATAAATAAAATAAAACAATGGCCCACTTTTGTGAAAAAAATCAAACTTTAACTAATCTTTAAAACACATGTAAGATTGTCGTATCTATTATACATATGAAAGTGAATGTGTGTGTGTCTGTGTCTGTGTACATTTTCCTACGCAATAATGTTGTAAAGAGTTTGGTTTTTAAGGGGTCAGAGTTAGACGATTTGACATTTGAGAACTCTACCAAAATGTACTCTGACGAACCTATTACTGATGACGTCAATGTTGACTTTGTTCGAATGAGAGTTTTCGTCAAAAGACTAGGAATATAGAAAGATTGTCTAGCCTTAATGAAAACGTACGTCACTTCCTGTTTGGTAATGGTCGTAACAGCAAATACGTCACGTTTATTTCTCGTTCTTTTTCTCCTTTGCAGTGCGGATTCGAGCCTGTTTCCTACTTTCAGTTTTTTTTGTTTTGCTCAACATACACCCCCAAACACCCGGGCAACATCGGACTGAAATTCTAGTATTTCTATACAACTACTATCTATGCGCATAGAGTATTGCTTGCCGATGTGGCTGGTACCTCTATGTCTAGCATCTTCTGAGTAGATATAAATCTCTGATTGAAGAAATCTCGAATAGTCAGCAACTTTCCGAACTCTATCCCAGCACAGTAATGTGCAAATCATACCTGTATAAAAATACACATAATATAAGGTGATTAAATAAATAGATTGGCATGTTGAACCTCGACGATTGATGACGAAAACATTCAATTCTAATAGTTTCTTCAACCAGACTGGTAGAAATAAGAATTCTGTCCCTGTACAATTTAATTAACAGTTTACATTTTTCTTTTTCTGATATTGTTTTTACTAATATTGCCATTCTCTTTCCGACAAAAATTGTTTATAAGGGAATTCGATGAACTCCATATCAGATTTTTTTCTCAATTTGCTGAATAGTGTGACCCTCATGAATTGATTTTGATCAGCCAAAATATTTAAAGTTATGTACATGACTAATTCTTCAACAGCCTCTTTACCGGATATTACATATTTGCAGCTATTGCATTTCAGTTTTTGGAGATTGCATGACACTAATAACCTACTAAGTATAGTATAACAAGAAGTACTTGCTTGCATTGATTAACATCATCTTCTGTTACTTCTATGTTAAATTTATAAACATGTAACTCTTGCTCCCTTTTCATTTCATCCCATTTAGTTTCTTTTAAATTTTTCAATTCAATAGGTCAATTATTAATTGGTGAGCTCAATTTTAAAACTGACAACATACTGATTTTTTTTCATATTCATACACCTTACGTATCGATATATTATATTGATCTCCACTAAGTTGTCGATACTGGTCAAACCTTGCCTCAAGATTATCTGACTAGAATGTTCCTGGTAATATATACACTATGTTCAGTAAATTTATACAATATTTAGTCAATTCTAAAATTGCGTAAGTAGTATGGTGCAAAGCAGTATATGTTTCCTTTGTTAACTTACCAGTTCTTCCAGGAATGCTATTCCAATTTCTAACCAGCCACAGAACACATTTAGGAAACTATAATAACCCCTATTTTATTTAAGTGGATTAGAAAATTTATTACGAAGTCGACAACCTTTATATGGTGTTTTCCCATTCAGTATTGCCCAACAAATATAAAATATTTGAATGTATTCTGCGATTTTTGCATAATGATGCAAGCATTCCTGTTTTCCTAAAGTATGCAAACCTTGAATAGTATATACGTTTTAAATTTGCATAACCAAATTAACATTTTGCGTTTCAAATCCAGTCGGAGAAAGAGCTTTTGAAGTCAACTTATATCAATGTTTCACAAGTGATTGATATTCTAGGGCATAAAGTTTACGTAAACCAGAAAATGGAGCACTTTGGGTGTTTTCGAATTCATGATTTACATTACAAAAAAAAACTTGGGGAACATCATGCATTTATGTTCATCTTTTTGGCCAAGACAATTGTTTCTAATTCATTTTAATTTGGAGTCGAATAATAAGAAAAGAGTTCTAGACGTTCTAACTGGATAGGGATATACAATTGAAGACATAGTTTTTTTTATTTATTGCATTATCATCTGTTATAACACATAATACGTTAACTCCTATATCGTCTAAGCCAATTATTACACGCTTAATTATGTCAAATAAGTTCCCATTTAGAAGACATTTAGTTGGCATAACATGCACAATATCCTTATATTGTGAGAATACACTGCTAAGCATAAAAGCAAATGCACTAGTGCAGGTTCATTGCTGCTATTAACTAAGCCAACAATATTATCACCTTTATAATCAAGATAATTAGGAGATGTATTTCATCAACAAGTAAAAATACAGTGTTGTCTTCTCCATTAGTAACTTGAACTTCCTTTTAATATATATGAGAAAATTGTTATCGTGTTGTTCCATGACAGGATTTATAAAAGTTCATAAGATTAATCTTCGAATGGTTGAATAGCTTGGCAAAATTACATTTTTAGTGTCTCTTAACAGTCTGTACCTTCTAGGGGAACAGTTTTATAATAAGGAAGAAAACCCCATAATTTCCCTCGAACAATTAACCTTATTCAGAGCCATTGTGTAATTTGTTCATATATGAACTTAATGGCATTAAAATATTTAAATGATTCATCGTGCACTAATAGCAAAAATGATAACATTAATTTTAATAAAGAACTTATATTAGAAGTTGTCATTCCATGTTCTTCGATGTCCATCTTTTCATGGTTTCCATCAAAATCTGCAGAGTATTTCCTTTGTTACATGTTTAAGCATTCTATACCCGCTATATCATTCATTTCCACATCACTACAGCCTAGTCTATCGGCCAAGTCCGGTTCAATCACCATATACATTTTTTATTTTTGGGCATGGGAATCTCTTTATATGGCATATAATGATAGTATTGTCTTGTCTAATAGAAGTCCAATAATTTTTATCTATAAACGTTAAGTTTTTCTTTTCTAAATCATCACTATTATGGAAAGTTTTACGTTTCCGTAAATCTAACTCGTCAGCAACACATTCACATAATTCACGCTTAAGAGCAGAATTTTCTAAACGGGTTTTCTTTAGGTTAGGAGACTCTCTAAAAGTGGTTGATGATAATAAATTGGAGGGGCAGTTTGGTAATATTCGAGAAATAGCACCATCCTAAAGATAGGGATATTTTAAATTTAACACTAATTGTCTTTCCAGTCCTTTCATCAAATGCTAATGCCTCTCGCTGTATGTATTCAGGTCGAAAATGAAGTTCACATAGCTAAAACAAATAATTTAAAAGAAAATCGTACCACGTTAGACTTAATACAAAAAAAGAGAATTACATGACAAAAAAAAACGGTAAAGTAAAAAAATTAGGTAAATGTGCAGAATTAGTCCCCCCTCGATAAATCATTTTAAATTACCCCTTTCATAGATTTTCGGGGGTGCTGAAAACGAAAATAATGTTTAAAATTACGGCACACTAGTAGTTTACAAGATATAAATAAATGTTAGTTAAAAAATGGGGTGGGCGGGTAATTTAACCTAAAACGACCACCCACTTAATGCCCAATTAAAAAAAAAAAAATTACATGGACAACTAGCATTTTTTTTTACTTACATTTTCGCCTCAAACAAGGCGAAGTGCCTCTTTGAGGTAGGAATGAACACAACTAAACGTAAAAAGAGCACCTACAGTTGCCCCCCTCTCCCGGATAAAAATTATTTTTACACTTTTGAAAAGCGGGTGCTAATTTTACCTTAAACTCTATTCATTGTACGTTGACTCACAACCCCCAACATAAAGGTGGCCATACTTATTTTTCTTCGCTTTTATTTGTTAAAAAGAAAGTGCCCTAATAAAAAACAATGGCCATTAATCGGTGCTCATTTTGCGTTAAATTTTTATAGAAAGTTATCCCCAATTTTCTAAACTAACATTTCTTCATATCTCGAAAAGTACTCGTTTACGGTAATTTTAAACGTTATTTTTTGTTTATAGCGCGACTAGCAGTATCAGAGTTTTGGGGAATTTTTGACAAACCTAACACAAAACTGCGAATAACAATAAAGTGGGTTGTTTAACGTAATTTATGTGTTGTGTATATTCTTTATTGAATATACTTCCAAAATAAACTATTAAAATTGTTTAAAAAAATAATCGAAATATTATTTTTTATTGCCGGCATTTTGCAAACACTTTTTTTTTAATTAAAAATAATATTTCTATTATTTTTTTAAAATAATTTTGACAGTTTATTTTGGAAGTCTATTCTCCAACATGCTGATACCTTCTGGGCCACGACATTTACCACAAATAATTATTAATAAGCTTTTGCGATAACAAAAACGACCATACACTTTTTAAAAAAGTTTAATTTATTTCACGCTGATATAAATATTGCACAGTAAAATAGTAAAATTGTTGAACTAAAAAGCTAAATGATTTTTCTTATTTAGAATTATTTAAACAAGGAATTCCGTTTTTACAATATAGCTTTTATTAAATATTTAGGTGAAAGTACATACTATTTTCATCATTCTCCCCATTTTAAATGAGTTTCTAAATAATAATTTATTATTTAAGCACATAACTTTAATTACATGTAAAATCCAATTGTATATACATACTTTAATATTTATTTTAAAATACGTTATAAAAAGTAAATAAAAATAAAAAGACGCGTTCTTTTTGTTTTGTTTTTTTAATGTCTAAAACATTTTAACACTTACTCTGCGATATTAAGATGGAATAAAATCCTTTCTTTTCATTGTGTTAATCCACTGGTAAATGATTTCCTTTTTGGGGGAAATGAAAACACGGTAACTTTTGGTCCAGTTTCGTAGTGACCTCGGCATTTTGAAACTATACATCTCGTCGGCATGTTTAAATTAATTTACCCCCCCCAAACTTTAAATAAACTTCCGATTTAGTGATGAGGCACGTGGCCAAATTTCAACAGATCTATGTTCATGACGTCATTAGATTGAATTATAGTCGTCGCTAGGCCATCATATTATGGTAGCCACGCTTACCCCCCCCCCCTTGAAGGCAGAGACGGTTTGTGAACACCGTGGATTTGTTTGGCTAATTGTAGAGATATCTTAGATGTTTCCCATTCCCTTTTTTTTCTCCCTGTACATTTATACGCGGACTATAATTCCCCATTCATGATAGTTTAATATATATATATATATATATATATATATATATATATATATATATATATATATATATATATATATGTGTTTGTATGTGTGTATGCATATATTTTATTAGTATTCATTTTATACATATATATACATATATATATAAATATATATATATATATATATATATATATATATATATATATGTATGTATATATATATACAGATTAATTCATTTTATTTTATCCTTTCCGCCACCGTTTTACTGTGCATATATATTATTATAATTATGCATTAATCTTTCCCATGTTCATTATTAATTTTAATTCTCCCCCAAATTATCTTTTTTTTTTTTAAGTTTGAAAATACCATCGTTGGCTCCTGATGAAGATGGCGAAAGACGTCTAGAGTTTAAACAAATTCTTTTTTCCATTATTTGTATATTTTGAACCACAAACAAACTCATATATATATATATATATATATGTATATATATAAAACTATATACATATGCGTGTATATATATATATATATATATATATATATATATATATATATATATATATATATCCACTGACATGTTTTGCCTCGTCTACGAATAATCTCACGAATCTTAGACGATGAAACACGTGTTAGTGATTAATTATATTTTAAAAACAATACATATGCAGCTCCCTATATGGGGATACCAAATTAGTGAAAGGTAGACTTAGTCCTAATTCGCATTTAGGTAAAAATGCACTATCGTAAATAATTGAATTCAGTCGAAACGTATCGCAAATGGAAAAAACAAATAACATCTACGTAAATCGCGACATATCCGACGAGTCATCGACTTGGAAAAGTGTAAAGAGTTTCATCTTCTCACCATGAGGTCCTGATTTCGAAGTTCGCTATATTCAGAACTCTGATGTATCGGAAAAAACACGCCACGTGTCAGTGGACAATTACATTTTACAAACAATATACATACATTGGCAAAAACAAATGGGCGAAGAGTGAAAGAAGGGAAAAATCGAGTTTTCAATATCTTAACTGAAATTTCTATTTTGCAGGTCACTTTTCTTATAGCATTTAATAAAAAGAGAAAAAAAATAATCCTAAAAATGGTATGACCGCATCTTGGTGAGGATATAAAAAACAGTATTGCAGAATTAAGGCAGTCAAAAATGATTACAACCAGATTTTTTTTATATTGTAAGAAAAGAACATCTGAAAACTTCTTTTTCTGTAGTGAAGCGATTTGGTCAAAGGTTTGAGCAACAGTTGGGGAACTTATTAGATGTGAACAATCAATCAATGCAAAGGAATACAATCAGATATTAGAAAAAAGAACTGTTATTATATATTTAGATGCTAGTAATATCACATAACGTTATTTTTCAACACGATAATACCCCTGAACATACTGCTAAAGTCACAGAAATAGGTTTTCTTATAACTCATTTGATGTTTTATTATGCCCAAGTTAAAGCCCCCATTAAAACCTAATCCAGAATATGTGGTTCATAATATTTCGTGCATTGGTCGGAACAACTTTTTTGAACAATGACAAACTGTGGGAATCTGTGCAAAGCGAATGGAATAGCATCTCCTCTTCACAGTGTTCCACTTTGGTTGGGAGCATGTCTAAAAGTATTGATCTTTTAAAGAAATCTAAAGGGAATGCGATTCCAACCTAAACATTTATTAAGGTAAATGTATTGTTCAGTGTTATTAGTCTCGTTAAGGTTTCCTTGTTCAATTGTTATTTGTTCAATATAGCTTTCAGTGGAATAAAATGTATAAACTTTGTTTGGCCCATTTGTCTTGCTCACGAGTGTATATGCTGCTCCACATATAAGGGTTTTTAACTGATTATAGTGAAAATTATTCCCAACTCGCATTTAGGTAAAAATGTGCTTTTGTAAATAATTGAATTCATTCAAAACTTATCGCAAAAACAAATAACACACTCACATATATATATGTATGTGTCTCCTTTCTCTCTCTCTCACTCTCTCTCTCTCTAAAATAATGAGACAAGATACCACATGCAGACATTTAGACGACCCATGTAAATTATGCCTCCATGAAAAATTTTCTATCCTGTACTTTAAAGAACCTCAAAATCTATTAAACTGTAGGCGGGAAATAGCAAACAACTGCGTTCACAAAATAAAACTTACTCTAGGATAGGGATACAAAATTGCTTTAAAACTAACAATAACAATAGAAAACAAACAAATAAATAAATTAAATAAACATGAATATACATAAACGATCACACACATATATGTATACATATATATATATATATGTATATATGTATATATGTGTGCATGTATATGTGTGTACACATAGGTATATTTATATGTATAAAAAAGGAGAACGTCTACCTAAAACCACTAACCTAGTTCTAAAATAGGTCCTTTGTTTGATAAAATGCATGCCCATTGGCTGATAGGAAGGAGCGCGGTGGATACTAGAAATCTGATTGGCCAACTAGAAATCCTCAACATATATAAAAGCAAGAAACAACCACACAATTCGCGCATAAGCCTGACGAATCCTATAGTTGGATGAAACGCAGAATATTCAGTGTAGCTTAATCGCCATATATATTTTATAAATTACTAACTAGCTCAACCTACGTATTGAGCACTTTTGAAGTAAATGCTTTAAGTTTACGCACAAATCTATACCTTATTTCCTTATTCAATTGTTATTTGTTCAATATTGCTTTTAGTGGAATAAAATGTTGTTTTGGCCGATTTGTCTTGCTCACGAGTGTATATGCTGCTCCACATATGGGGGTTTAAAACTGATTATAGTGAAAATTATTCTCCAACTCGCATTTAGGTAAAAATGTGCGTTCGTAAATAATTGAATTCATTCAAAACTTATCGCAAAAACAAATAACACACCCCCATCACATATATGCGTGTGTCTCTCCCCCCTTCTCTCTCTCTCTCTCTCTCTCTCTATATATATATATATATATATATATATATATATATATATATATATATAGATGGCAAAAACTAAATATATATTGCATTCAGCAAAGAATCATAACGCCATATCGATTGATGTTTTAAAATGTTTCGTTTGATGTTATATATTCAATCTGCAATGAATCGAAATATAGAATTAATATAAAAAGCTAATATTCAGGAAAGAGAAAAGACACATCTAATAAATCTGGCACCAACTTACTCGTGCAAAAAAGTTTAGAGGTACTTTAGGGTTTATAATACCCAAGTAGAAAAATAGGTATAAACACAAAAATGTAGCAATATATTATTAATAAAAACCAATAATAAAAAAAAACTTGAGAAATAAGGAAGAAAAAAGAAAGTGATAAAAAGGTAAAACGAAAAAAAAAAAAACTTACATCAACAGAAAGTTTCAAGATTGGAATTCATACATGCTAACGAAAAAGAAACAAACATGGCGATTGTATATAAAAGGTTATCGATAGTTTAAAAAGAAATGCTATGGAGATTCAGGAACAGAAAGTGTTAACTAATATGCACATACAAACATATAGTCACAGAGCGACGCAAGTGTATCCATATCTATATACATTAGGCACCGCCAAAAATGGCCGCAAAATCAAGTTGTTGTTGTTTTTTAAAACTAAATTACATTTATTAAAATCCATTATTTCTGAGGAACTTTTTTTTCCAGAAAGATAAAACCCTGAATTTTATCATATAGAAAACAGAATAATGTAAAACTTTTTCTACTATTTTTAATTAAATTTTAAATGTTGAATTTTCCCTAAAAGTTAACAATTGACATTTTTTGTCTTGCACAACAAACGTACTTAAATATTAAAAAAAAGGTTTTTGAAATAATTAATTTATTTATTTATTGTCTAAGATTTAGGATGATTTTCTAAGAGAATATGCAAAAATATTATAATATAAGTACCTGAATTTCAAATAATTCCACTTATTCATATAGGTAACCAGATATCTCGCGTCGATCTACAGTTTATATCGACTCTGTTTACGTTTTGCGTTTGATAAGAAGAAAACTATGGAAGACCAAACACGCCAAAAAAACTTATTTTTCAGTGACGAAAATTTCAATGTATTATTAAGCTGAGGCTGGCCAGTACCAGATGGGTGACCATTTGTATGAGTTTGGTTTTTAATGTGTATGTGTGTGGGGGCCAGGCTCCCCAAAATGGGGGGGCAATTTAAAGCAGAATAAACAAAAATTATTTCAGCGCGTTTGGTCCACCGTAGTCGAAAGGCGGCAAACGTTTTCAAACGGGATCGAAAAAAATGATGCTATTTTTAACACAAACGGCACACTATTTATCGATTTTTTTTGTATCGATTATTCAAAGCATGCCCTGTTTAATAATGGTCATGCATTATTCGGCTCGCTAAAAAAAAATTGTTAATTTATTTATCAAAAATTTTTAAATGGCTTTTCTCGTATAAATATTATTTTTTTTTGTTTTGCTTAACTTAAATTAATTATTTTACTTAACATATTCACCGAATTTCACACTTCAAAACTCAAAAGCGGGATAATTAAACACAATCGAAGTTCTGATATTCAGATGTCAAAATAAGGTATGCAAACAAGTTTTTTTTTTAATCTATAATTCTGTCCCTTACAACAACACAATATGTTTTGTTCAGTTTCAGATGATTATTTTAAGCATATTTGTTCCCACTTCAAAACAAGGGGGGGGTTGTATGCAAAAAAAATATATATAAATATCGTTTATGAAAAATAAGTACACTGTTATAAAGTTAATAAAGTTCATTCTTCTCCTAATAATCGCTGAAAATTTCGTATTGATCGGATAATTACCTGATTTTTGGTAGATTTTTAAAAAGACGGTCCGTCAAAAAGTACTGATCTGCCCCCCCCAGTTTTGGCAGTGCCTAATATGCATATATATGCAGATAGCACAACACACACATCAAGTATCAAGCACAAAGCAGGTGACCGTTATGGAGTGGAGTTACCGGGACATAGATCGGGGAATATGTATTCGGGATTATACTTATCTTCCATAACATACATCTCATCAGTCTGTTAAAATATAAGTATGTATGTATGTATGTTTTTGTATCTCGTAAAATCTTTCGACCGAATTGATGAATCCTGACAAGACCGGTATCATTCAGAATCCCGACGTCTCGGACGACAAATACTGTAAGATTGGCTAAAAATATTTATTACTTCACCCTTAACTAGGCCGTTTTGGACAAGGAGGACCGGTTTTCATCACCGTTTGATTGACTTCGGTTTATTTCAACGGTTTTTACTTGGAGGCATCGGTTCAGACGTCGGATTTTCTTTTCCGCTTTGCGTGACGAGTCCGAACCTACCGGCCTTCTACAACATTTTTTTAACACCTCTCTTCACCCTTGCTGACTAGTATTATTTTGATTCCCTCCCCACATTACAACCATTTTTAACACCTCTTCCCACATTCAGGGGTTCGAGCATGCCTTCTTACTGACAGTATTTTAAAAGTAAAATTATTTACGAGATAACATTTTTTTACCGGTTTCAGTAATTTACCGGTAGTTTCGCATCAAAAGCTTAGGAAACGTTGGCAATGCTTAGCTGCGCGTACTGTGAAATCCTCGTACTGTTCCATGCAATGTAAACAACTTGCCACCGTAATTGCTGAATCCAGGGTATTTGAGGTGTGCCAAATTAATAACAAGGCACTTTGTTTTGTCAATGAAATAAGTCGTAACGCCGGTTTGATTACTTCCGAAAAAGACTACTATTACAGAACAGCTAGCAAAAGAAAAAAACTACCCATGAAATATCGAAAATGATAGGAATGTATCATGAAACTGTGAAGAACTAGAAAGATACGTAAGAGAGCCGTTCTCTACTCCAGATTAAAAGTGAAGTTGTTAAGAACTTTGTGCAGACCCGAGAGTCGAGAAGTCTTTTACCAAGCCGGATTGAAGAATTTCTCAAAAGTACTTGATGTCGTCTTCAGAAAGAATCGACAAAGTCTGTTAAGCCTCCATCACAGCAACACCACATACATAACCGATTGAAATAGGCAGAAGGCAACATGAAAACGGATTTTTCCAAAGGTTTGTTCACGGAATAACGTGTGACTCTTGATGACCAAGATTGCTGGAGAAAGGGATGGGTCCTAGATGGACGACATCGTCATCAGCGTTTAATGCTCCAAAAAAGTGGCGGTGGGAAAATGATTTTAGCTAGGATTATCGGAGGGAGTTTAATTGCCCGATGGAGAATCCCAGCAAATCTTATACATGCTTGCATAGCTTTTCTAAAGAAGCACTTTGAACCATGACTGAAGAAGTAAAGGTTGACGTTCAGAAGAACCATTATTTTTATGCAGGATAATGCTCCCTACCATGCCGAAAACCAAAGCAATGAGTATGTGCAACAACTGGGGTTCTCTGGGCTACGGAATATCGAGTGGCCTGCGAATTCACCAGAGTTTAACTCAATTGAGAACCTTTATGGTATCATAAAGCGACTCCAATATTCAACTGGACGCCAATTTAAGAACAAAGATGAATTCTGGGATTGTCTCCAAGTGGTATCGCGAGGAATAACTGTTGACGAAATCACAAATGTGACTAATTATGTGGAAAACCTCTTTTAAAAGCCATTCATAAAAAAGAATCGCATATGCTCTACTAATTATGTGAACGAAGAAATTGCTATGTAGTTATTATGTTCTAAGCATTTTTTCCGAATTTATTTTATATTTTAAAAGTATTTCAATAAAAAAGCTATTGGTATATTGTGTTTTTTCGCAGCCTCCTTAATAACTTAACACACGGAGATCAACAGATACTCCTACCTTCTGCCATAGTTTCCCTAATACTGCGTTACATACTTACATTTTTTGAGTGGAGTAGCGGAATAGTGTTGTAAGCACTTTCTCAAATTTTCATGGATTTTTTTCCACTCGTTCCTGTAATATGTAAAAAAATGTTAAACTTGTTTTTAATTTGGTACGCAGTGTTGATATGGAGTGTGGCAATATTTGCAAACTAACCTTCTATGGACAATTCAAATCATTAAAAATACATACAAATATATTCATATATATATATATATATATATATATATATATATATATATATATAGTCTTTGAAGTTTTTTAACATTTGAAACTACACAAAAAATTACTTTTTATCATTCGTTAAAAAAAAAACACTTAGTCAGTAAGTCATTTAATCACCTGCAATCACTGCATCAACTCTCTCGAATTTACTATAATACCATTTTTTTTATTTTTCAAGGGATCATCGGTTGTTTACCATGAAACACTGTTTCGGGGATTTAAAAACCATATATATATATATATATATGTGTGTGTGTGTGCGCGTGTGTATATATATATATATATATATATATATATATATATATATATATATATATATATATACATTAATACACTTGACATCCTGGTTTTCCTTAGATAACAGAAGATAAGCCATGTTGAGTCTGGTCAGTACAAAAGTTGGTGACCATTTGGGAATTCCAGGTGATATATATTCGCTCAGTATTTATCGACATATTTTAGTCTTAGAGCACGTTTCTCGGCCACTGGATTCAAGCATTCCTAATTCAGGATATGTGTGATCGGGGACTGCGCAATCCTTGTCGCACAATTGCAGGTGAAAATACTCTAACAGGGGTAATCTACTGTCTCCTGAGATATAAACAAGTAATCGAACTTACACAAAAACAACAAGAAACAGCTACAAAGATATAATCGATTCAAAACAAGAGAATTGAAATACATATGAAACACTTGTTCAACATTTTTTATAAGCAGGTGGGATAGAGAAACCGTTTATGAGAGAGTAAGAATATATATTGTAAATACCAGAGCAATAAAAAATTGCAGGACAAGTATATAAATAGAAAAAAGGGAATAGCACGTGGTAAATATTAGGTGCAATATCATTATAAGGGTTTCGTGATGGTGTATTACTGTTCACCGATGATTACAATAGAGAATAGACATATACTTAATTTTTGAATATAAATTCAATTTAATATAAAAATGTTTCCATGGAAAATAACATTAAATTTATATAAACAAAAAAAAAATGTCATGGTAAAAACTAGAAAGAAAACACAATCAAACAAACTGTTCTTAAAATGTCACTTTAAAGTAAAAAGATGAACTTAATATAAATTTAAACCAGTAAAAATACCAAGTTTTTTTTTGTTGTTTTTTGCAAAGGCATCACCACATTATCAAGGCCAAGAGGCCACTCAAGGATAAGGGTTAAAGAGTGTACAGTAGAAATTGGTCAATATAGTAATCATTAGTAATGAAAATTTGGTAAATTTGATAACTTATATGGAACGGCTCATCAAGAACTTATTTACTTTAGACTTGAACACAACCATATTGTAGTCAGCTGGAAAGCAGGAAAACGGAAGACAATTCCACAGGCATGCAGTTCTAAGAAAGAAGCTTTGTTCATGGAATCTACGTTTAGGTTTAGGCACAGATAAAGAGTAATATTTAAAACAAATTCCACATATTGCGTAGCAATATTAACCACTAATTTTCATATGAACCTGTATTTTGTGGAAACACACACCTCTTATATATGTGATCATGTGATATTTTTTGCAGCTGATGATTTCCAAATTAAACGTGTTATTAACTAATTTTACACTAGTCAATTTAAAACCTTAAATTAATATTTGTTTTATTCAGAAATTGAGTATCTAACTTATAATTATTTTATTTAATTTGAAGATGTCATTTATCAAAATTAGTATTACCTTGAAATTGAATGTTTTAAAATGTCAGTCGTTTATACTTTGAAGCTTAACTTAAGATAAATAAGTATACAAATTAAAACGTCATATTTGATAATTCGTGAGAAATTAAATATAGTCTTAGATTCTCTTTTATTTATGAAGTTGCGCACCTCTTTTATCACGTTGTTTATAGCAATCGGATAACCACAATTAAATTGTATGTTATGTATTATTTTCTTTGTTTCGAAGTTGACAACACAAGTCGTGTCGTATTATTTAATAAAAATGTTTACTTGAATGACAACTATTAAATCAATAATGTGCCATCGCTTGGTGTTAGCATTGTTGAACTAATAAGTCGTTTGTATGAATTACAAAAACTGATAAATTAACGGCAAAAAGAAAACGATAGAAATTTAAGTTTCTTTCTTTTTATAATGCGTACATAGATGTGTGTTATGTTAATCACGAGAGAAAACAAATCAATGTTGTAATAACACAATCTTTCTCATAGAATTTTAAAATGTAAATTGTACTATGTAGAAAAATAAAAAAAATAGATGACAAAAACTAAAAGAAATATATGACCGATTACATTGTTGCCGAGTCAATAATCTAAATGATAAAGAGAAAACGAATAAAACAGGTGTATTCATTTAGCAAGACCAAGAGCTCTCGTTTGTATGGAGATTCTTCAGTGCAGAAAAAAAAACGATTACTATTTAATCCTTTTACGCACAAACACTGTAGATGGTTGTAAACACGAATTATCTCTTTATCTGGAAAAAATGATTCTGACAAATCGTTAAAAAAGACAAGAAAATCAACAAAGCCAGTTGTGTCAGAATAATGCCACATTTTTGACTAGTACAAACAATGGAAGATAACGGCCTGTGCAGTGAACACATACATACGTATATGAAAAACAGTCATCGTTTAACAGAATGTGGCTTACTAAACATAATAATCCGATGTTAATATCTAAATGCATGCAATAAATGAGTGTAATAAGGTAATCAATTATTAAAAAAAGCACCTAAACGAATAAGGATTAATAAGTTTTTTCAAGTTATTCATAAGCAATTTCATCAGCTGTTTGTAAACAATTGATAAGTTCAAATCTGATTACATGAAAGAAAACAGGTCGCATATTATTTATATTAAAGTTGAAGCCGACCCGTTAGCAAGCAGTCATGCACGGATATGGCAAGCTGATAGGATGTTTATAAAACATGTTTGGCTTTAGGTATAACTGTCTTTGGCGGAATGCCCATTATTGACCAGCAGTGTTAGTCTTCAGGAATCGTCGCCATTGCCTTCGGTTCTACGTTATTCTGATCAACGTAACCATGCTAATGCCCACGTTGTCCTTTACATTGTCTTATATTCTTATTTTTGGCCATCCACGCCCCTTTTTTATATGATTGTACTAAAGAGCAGATCTTTTGTTAGGCCGTCTGTTCTGGCAACATGCCCCCAAAATTGCAATTTTATCTCATTAAAGTAATCCAGCAGTCTTCGGCATGCGCCATTCTTCTCAAGAACCCATTAGTTTGTACGTTTGTTCAGCCAGCTTACATAAATAACTTTATTGTACCGATTTACTATGCCTCTCCACGGGACAGGGTTAGACACCAGGGTCGTTTTTTAACGTGGAGAAAAGGTACTAAAATAAAAATTGTCTCAGTCGTGAAGGATTTCTCCTCCACCGAAAGAGAACAAGAAATAGAAGTGCAGCATCTGAAGAACAGATGGTATTTATTTGCTCCCCCACTGAGCAAATTAGGCACAAGGCCGTTTTTAATGTGAGGTAAAAACCAGCTCCCCTAAAAGTAGGCAAAAAGGGGGCACTCTGGTTACCAAAAATAATAATTGTCCCAGTATAGAGGGTTTCCCCTCCATTGACTGGTACAAATTATCTTAAGTGCAGCATCTGCCGGAACAGATACTACACTTTGATCCTGGCCCGAAGGCCAAGCATTTTAGATAACTTTATTGTAGCACAACAATTGAGAAGCAATATTTTTCTCATGTTTATAGCATTCAAGATATAACATTCTTTTCCATATGTTGCTGTTAGAATACCAAACCCTGCAGAAGTTATTTCTTTGTACACTTCAAAATGGATCTGTTATTCTAGATATTTGTTAGCGCAATCATTGTTGTTATTGCCAGACCAACTTCTTTTGTCCCATTTACTTTATTTGTGAAAACTGTACTCACGTTATCGAAATCTTCTACATTTTCAAAAATTTGATTGACCATTATTCTATGTCTGTGTTACTTTGATTACCAATGTTTTGATTTCTGTTGGGTTATGTTCGAGTGCTTCTTGCATTACTTGTTCAGACTATACATTTTAACACTTAATCAATACACACATTGTATTACATGCATGGATATTACGTTTATTATTATTATTATTATTATTATTATTATTATTATTATTATTATTATTATTATTATTATTATTATTATTATTATTTATTAGCGTACTCTACAAGCTTCTGCAGGTATATCTTCTCGACCATAAGGTTCTTTCTGTCAGATTTAGAATATAATTTCGAACAAAACATTTTATTTAACTCACGAGTTCATTATGTTATGTTTGTAAGCCATGACTGAGTAAAAGAATTCCGCTATGACTTAATTTGGAAACTCAAAAGAGTGCAAATTATCAATTTCGCAACGAGTTTTTGCGGAAACAGAGGTGAACGATATCATAAATAAATCGAATTCATTCCGATGCAGTTTGTTACTCACGGCAGCATATAACCAATAAAAAGCATATGTTCAAGTCAATATGGTAATTATAGCGCTACAAGACAAAAGTATTATCAAATATAATACTATGTAGGTCACTCTAATAAATTATTTACATGTGAAGACAGAATTCTAATATCTACTACATCATTACATCTCATGGATTAACACAGATTATATAAAGTATGCGTTTCTCATACTAATTGTTTTTCCAGAAGTTGATATGTTCAGTCAGATATGGTAGATATATTGTTGCTTTCTAATTGTAGATATATTTCCGCTTTCTAATTCCTGCTTCAATCACGTCTACGACCTTCTCCACAACTCCCAAAACTTCATCATGACAAATCTAAAAAAAAAAAGCACGAATAAACCTAGAACCCCATCCTCCAACTTTGACCCCTTCTACTATGTCTCCTTCTCCAACATCAGGGGTCTACGTTCCAACATTCCAGAGGTTGAAACATAATTACAGGATACGAAAACGGACATATTCTTTCTAAGTGAAACTGGCATAAGGCCAACCACATCCATAGACGAATTCATAACTAAGGGGCACTCTAACTTAAAATCAAAACCTGACCCTCAAGTTCACATGGGCATGGAATATGTGCCTTAATCAAAACGATATTTCCATGTGGTAGAGATATATTTAGAGAAGACCCAAATTTACCTGATATGTGCTTCCGAGTTTCACTAGCTTACACCACTGCATTTATATTTGCCTTCTATCGACCCCCCACAACTCTTGCTGACATTGATTATCATTAACGTTAAGAGCATATCTGAGATAATTGACCTCATACTGTCTGCTCATCCTTCGGCTTACATTCGCATTTGCGTTGTCTTCAATGTCCATAATGTGGAATGGCTGACCAACTCGAATAAAACCTATTACGAGGGGAGGTTCTGTCATGATTTTGACAGTGCCTATGACCTCACTCAGATTGTTCACGAACCTATCCGTGTGCCCGATACTACCAGTCAGTATGCAAGCCTTCTATACCTTTTCCTCACAACTTCATGTTCCGTTCTATCTCCTCTGGTATACTGCGACCACTCTGTTGTAGCAGTTAAGATAAAAAGAAATGTAAGAAGTCGTCAGACGTACCTTTCCGCCGTGCTGTATATCGATACTCTATGCCCGACTGGGATAGCTTCTCTACATTCATATCTGACGTACCTCTGAATTCCATGTTCTAAAAGGATGTGTCCTCTATAGTGGCATACCTGATTCATAGACCGATTCATACCATCCAAATAATTCCAACAAAACCCTAACAGCATGCGATGGCTCTCCCTTGAATGTGCTGCTACCATCGCGCTCAGAAATCACTTTTTCCATAGCTACCAACGTAATTGATGTAGTGAGACTAAAGCTGCTACCAGGACTGCCAGCAACCACTGTCAAAGAGTAATACAAAATGCAAGAGAGCTATATGCTCAGTCCGTCAAATCCAAAGTAGCTGAGCAGCGGCTTGGTTCCCATCAGTTTTGGCAAATAGCAAACAGGATCTTGAACAGAAGCGTGCGTTCTATCCCAACTATCATCAATGGACCTGAGGTAATCTCGTCAGCATAAGACAAGGCCAGCATATTTGCCAAGAACTTTGTGCTAAATCTACCCTATGGGACAAAGGCGATCAACTCCCCGTATTTCCTCCTATAACAGACAACACACAATGCAACATACAAATATCTATGCGTGTGGTCGCCAAGCGTATCCAGAACCTTGATTCCAGTAAAGCAACTGGCCCTAACAGCATCCCATTATAGTGTTGACAATGCTTCAATCAGAACTTGCCCCCATACTTACAAAACTGTTTAAGCTTTGCCTTAAGGAGAAGTGCTTTTCAACACCCTTGAAAACCTCATCAGTATACCCTGCATTTAAGAATTAAGGTGAAAAGGCATCTCCCTCTTAGTACAGAACAATAAGTCTCCTGTGTGTCATAAGTAAGTTGTTGGAATCCATATTAAATAAAGAAGTAGTCAACCACCTCAACAGAAACAACTTTTTAGTGACATGCAATATGGTTTCAGCTCTGCAAGTTCTACAGCAGATGTGCTAACGGTTATATCTCATACGATTAGTGAATCTCTTGACAAAGGCTTCATTTCCAAGTCCTTCGAAAAGGTATTGCATAAGGGTCTACTTCACAAGCTTTCCAGCTACGGTATAACTGGAAATGTTTTCTCAATCATTAAATCATTTCTCTCTGATAGGCTCACAAGAGTAGTCGTTGATGGACAAAAATAAGAGTCCCTCAGTATTAATGCTGGAGTCCCTCAGGTGTCCCTCCTGGGGCCGACACTCTTCCTTATCTGCATCAATGATCTCCCGAAACACATACTTAATTCATTCGTTGACATCTATGCTGATGACACGACAATCTATGGTAACACATCAAAGGCCGTAAATGACAATGTTCTCTGTGATCCTCTCTCCTCTGATCTCGAGCGCGTGGTGCAGTGGGGGAAGAGGTGGCTGGTTACATTTAATGCATCCAAAACCAAGCTTCTATCTTTACATCATCAACGCTCTGATTGCCATCTGGCATCAATTTAAATTGATGGTTCTCGTCTTGGTGAAGCTCCATATTTTGACAAGCTTCTGTGTTTGACCGTTACTTTTGATCTGAAATGGAACAAGTATATCAATGACGCTGGAAAGATGGTAGGATCATTCTACAGCTCCAGAAGATATCTCACTACTTATGTTATTCTCTATTTGTATTAAAACCAAGTATGTCCAATGATGGAGTTCTGCTGCCATATCTTGGCAGGATCTTCTAAAAACAACCTATCCTTCCTTGACAGAGTAAAAAAATAGACTTCGTGGTTTAGTGGGGGTGTTGTTTTCTCTTCCCTACAGCCTCTCTTCAACAGAAGAGACGTTTTAGCCTGTTTTATCGTATTTTTAATGGAAAGTGCTCGCCTGAGCTCCACTCTCTCGTCCCCTCTCGCCAATCTTTAACGAAAAACACCTGTCTGGCTGAAACTACTGTCAATAATTTTCCTCACTGTGCGTTAATCAAAACTAAGATTCGTTTCCCACCTGACTACAACTTGGATGTCTTCAAGTCAAACATAAACAAATTTCTGACAAACCGCCCCCTTAAGTAAGAGACTATCAAATCTCCAATAATAATGATTACTACAATACTATCTCATTGATTACTATACAGACAATAACCCTTATCTCTGAGTGGCCTCCGCTCCTTGATAAGTGGTGACCCCCATGTAAAAAAAATATATAAATAAATAAAATATATAAGAATCAACTCATGTGGCAGTGTAATCTGGAGAAAAGAAAATATTATAAACACATACACTTAAAAAAAAGTTAATATTTTGGCATTGTTCGGATATTTGACTAAAATAAAAAAGAATAATTATTAAATGTTACACGGAAAGACATTCGGAAGGGCAGTGAGGACGCCCCCCCACACACGATGTAAATGTTTGTATACATTTTTTATGAGATGTTTTGAATAAATGCCAATCATAATTTGACAAGCACGCTTCTGTGAGTTGATTATGTGATCCGTTTAGTTCAATTATTGTTTATTTGCAAGAAGAATTTCGAGAATCGATATTTTTGTAGTTTATCTATGAGTACCCTTTGACTTTAGCGTCCGGAAAATTATATGTGAAATGTTTTATAAACTGTTTTGTTAATGCGTGTATTTTATAGAAAAAAAAATGTATGCAAATTAATTGGTCTTTTAGAATGCACAAATGCCATATATATAGAATCGAATATTTGGGGGAACGGGGCACAGGCTATAAAGTTCAAATCGAGTTTTCTTTAGACGCATGGTCGACCTAGTAAAGTTTTAATGTAAAAGACTAGACAAGATTACGTTTAAATATACGGTTGTTTCTTTTGTTTTGGGAGTATTCTTTCCCAATATGTGTTTTGGTTACGATTTTTCCGGAGATCAGTTACCCGAAGAGAAAGCATGATGGACGTGCTCGTGTAGAAAAACAAATCTGTTTCCCGCGATGCTGCTTGTCGCGACAGAGGCGGTTTGGTAATTCTCAAGATAACAAAATAAACGTGCGGGCAGGTTTCTGTGGGTCAAGACTGGCTTGCTCTCAGCTTTGAGGAATTAATTTTCCACACACGGGCGTGTGAAAATAATGGCAGTGAAGTAGATAGGTACAAAAACCAGGAATAGAAGGCCAGCGATAAGTAACGATTTAATCAGTTGATTAGTCCTAAACAAGAAATGTTTTACAGAAAATCAGCAGAACGCAAAAAAATGCATATTAGAAATACCCAGGGGAGACAATAGTCCAGAAAACGACCGGACGAAGAGTTGTCGAGTTTAGTAGAGAGGCAAAAGGGACTTCTGTTTAACTATGGTAGAAAAAGTAGCTCTTAGTCGTAGCTGGTGGAAAATTTACGGATAGTTCTAATAAGAAATAGCATGAGTGTATAGAGAAATGTATGAAATATATTCTTGGTAAATAAAAGCGATGAAGGTTTCTTTTATTAGCCCACCGGAAAACACTGGAAACTATGTAAGTGTCCAATTATTATAATGAATTATAATAGGCGATTTATTCTGATTCAAAAACTATATTGTTAGATAGAAATATTTTATGGATGAAGAAAAGTAAACTTAAGTTCACATATTTACATTTAATCGTCGTTAGAAATGGTAAGTTGATGTTAATTTGAGAGACAGAATTAAAGCTATCATATAAGCAAATATACGTGACAAAAACACAGCATAAATATTTAGGTTAAGTCTAGTGATGACGTAATAAAATATAGATTTCGAGATGTATCATTTCAATACGCAACTGTTTTAACATATATGGGAATTCCTGACTGGGCGCACATAGAAGAAAAAAGGGACGATTAAGCAATATATAATCGTATAAAGTGCGTGCCAACTCTGAACAGAACCCAACAAAGTAATAAATGATTATATAAAAATATAACTCCCTTTTGAGCGTTTGAATTTTTGGAGATAGGCCCTTTTAATTTCACGATCGAATGAATATACGTTTGAAGTAAAGATTAGGGGTATGTTTTTTGCGAGTGTTCCAAACAAAAACGATATCTCTGAGCTGTGTATGTACGTATACACACATCTACACCCAATAGAGAATACACAAGGCAAATCACATATCATAACGTAAACACTCTTAAGTTTTTGCGGAAATACACACCTCTTATATATACACCCGTGTATATGTATATACAAGAAACAACAAAAATAAACAGCATTACTTTTAGAGACTGTTCTGCCTGCACAATAAGACAGTGTAAATTTATCTATCTATCTATCTATCTATCTATCGATCCATCTAATTATATATATATATATGTATATATATATATATATATATAAGACAGAAAGAGAGAGCGAGGGAGAAAGAGAAATCAACAGGAACAAACTTAGTTATGTGATCACCAATGTTTCGTCTTTATTTCGGGACTTCCTACATAAAGACGAAACATTACTCGATTTGTTGCTTTTTATTTCTCTATTCTGTCACAATAATATTTCCATTATATATATATATATATATATATATATATATATATATATGTATATATATATAAATATATATATATATATATATAAATACTAGAATTTCGGCCCGGCGTTACCCGGGTATTTGGAGGTGTATGTTTAGCTAAAAAAAAAAAGCGGTCAATTTTTTGTTTAAATTTGACCCATATTATAACCCCTTAAATTTTTTTGTTTGGGGCTCAAATCAAATTATTAATTTTGACCATTCCAAGGAACCTATATCTAAAATTTCGAATGTTTAAACCTAAAATTTTAAAATATGAAGATATAAAAAGCACAACCAAACTAGTAAATTCAAGACACGAGCTTCTATCATGTAATCATAAACGTTGGTTTAAATTTAATAAATATAAACCACCTTAAATCATTAAAAATTACTCATTAGTAAAAATAGATTACTTTTTTTTTAATAAATTAAGTTAGACCAATTACCGCCCTTAGACTCGTAAATCAAATAATAAATAAAGCCATGACAATTATCTCCCCTTAAAAACTTGCAAAATAAATATTCTCTCTCTATAAATATAAACTGTAGCGTCTTTAAATCAAAATACGCTAACGGAAACAATTTACTGCACGAGCGTCGCCCTTTTAAAATTCATCATTCAATAAAATAAAAAGTTATAGCAAACATCTAAATGACTACTTTAAATACAGTTCCTGATTTCAAAAAAAGAAAAACTAAAAGGTAACTATATCTATATATTTTTAAATCAAATTTATTATGTAAATTCAAAAAAAAAATTTTTTTTCTACTCATTTCTATCTCTAACCTATACCAATTTTCTTATTAATTTTCTTATATATTTTAAATCCAAACCTTTTACTTCAATTTTTCAGATTCATCTGCCTTACTTTTAATGCTAGGTTTATTTTTGGTGTCTTTTCAATTCAATAGAAATCCTCCTAAATTTGCTGATGAGGAGACCGTGCTTACCAAAAAAACTATGTATAATTGTTCTACGTGACTTCATGTATACCACAAATAAAAAGCACGGATTTCCGAAACGATCGTACAGATAATTGACTTTGTTGTAGTTCCTTCTTAATAAACTGATTTTTAATTTAATTAAAGTTTGATTTTTAAATTTTAAATTTTTTTTTTTAATTTTTAAATTATAAATCACATTACTTAATATATATATATATATATATATATATATATATATATATATATATATATATATATACACCCGCATATTAAAGTTGGTTATTATTAAACCCCTCGCATATATATACATATATATATATATATATATATATACATATATATATATATATACGCACATATCCGTAAGTTTTAACGTCTTTATCTTAGAAGTTACGCAATTTTGCTGAATGCAAAAAGTATGCATAAGTACAATAAGCCTAATAGTAAAATGAAGCCACTCACTTATTCAGAACCAATAAACAAGGTTCGTTTGTGTTTTAACAACGTTCGTTTTATAAATAAATATTCAAATATGTAACCATTTTTTAGTCACTCGCATATCAATTACTAGACATGAAGAAAGTTAGTTTTCTTGAAGGATTGCTACTAAATAAGATACAAAAGTATATAAAAAATAACACTGAATCATGGTAAGGAAAAAATAAGGATATTTAATTTTTTTTATGTTACGAATACTCCTGGATTCATTTTCTTTTGAAAACGAGATTTCATCCTGAAATATTAACACCTCTGTCATCCTGGTTACATTACACAATAGGTTCATATTTACCGATTTGTCTCATCTTGGAAAATAAATAGAATATACGAAGTAAAATAAAATAACAACATAAAACCTTCTTATGTCCATTTTTGTAATAAGTCACGCCAATAAAAAAGCTGGTTGTTTGCATAGCTGTAGCCTTCTAAAACCCTTGCATATATATATATATATATATATATATATATATATATATATTTATATAAATATATATATATATATATATATATATATATATATATATATATATATATATATATATATATATATATATATATATATATACACATATATATATGTGTGTGTAGATTGCACTTTCCGTATATTTAAATTTGTATATATTTAGAAATGAGATATTAACAAATTTACATATATATATATAAATATATATATATATATATATATATATATATATATATATATATATACGTGTGTGTGTGTGAGTGTGTGTGTGTGTTGTAGTATACTAGCATTTCGTTCTTTTACATTTATCACTAAATAAAGATATACGAACCATAAAACAATCATTGGCTTAATTAGCGAACATATTTTCCTAGGCGACCGTCAATAAGTATAACACTTGAAGCGAATGAATTAGTCATAAATGCCACTTCGGCGGAGATTAACAGTAAAATAACAATGAGGCTATTCGACGCCCGATGTCGAAATATCACAGTTCCGCTGCAGTTGACCTCTCTTTATGCTATATAACACGAAGAAAGCTCAAAATCCATTAAGATGAAACTTACCGTATATTTAGATTTTTATATATTTAGAAAATTTACAGTCAAATTAAGATGTTTACCGGCAAACGTGAATCTCGTTACACTCTTAGTAATTAAGGGAATCAACCTTGTTTATACGTTTACTTAGAATCTGTCCTTTTTTATTATTTGCACCTAGCCTTGATGCCAGGTGTTGCCCGGGTGTTTGAAGGTGTGTGTTGTGAAAAAAAAGTGGAACCTGTAACGCGAAGGAAGAAAATGACGTGTAAAAAACGTAATGTCTTCGCTGTTGCGTCCATCGCCAAACAGGAAGTGACGAAGGTTTAAATTACAGCTAGTCAATCAAAAAGAGGGGATGACCGAAATTATTGGCGAAAAAAGAGAACCCATCTCTGGAGAAAAGTACTCAGTTGAGGGTGAAGGAATTAATCTTTTTAGCCAATTTTTCGATATTTGTAGCGCGATGAGTCGGGCTTAAAAAAATTACCAATCAGCTAAAAGCCCTGGCCCCTGTCGAACATTTTAGGCAGGCATACTTCACAATGTAATTTTATGTGCAATTTTTCTATTTGAATTGTCTTTCTTTAAAATTTCACGTGCCTCATAATTCATTTAGTGATATTGGAAATGTTAAAGGTGCGAAAAAATATATAGGGCAAAATAATATAGGTCAACTGAAATGTACTGGTCATCACATAAAAAATGTCAGTAAGAGTTGTTAGACGACACTAAATGGAAAATAAATGAATTAATTAATTAATTAATAAATAGAAAATAAAGAATAAATTTATAAATAAAAAATAATCCAAAAAATAGTAAACAAATAAAATATAAAATATAAAATATAAACTAAAAAATAAAATAAAAATTATTTAAGCGGAGAGGATTTTTAAAATTATTTATTTATTCCTTATTTATTATTTATTTTCTATTTTTTGTTTATTAATTAATTAATTAATTTATTTATTTTCCATTAAGTGTCGACTAACAACTCTTGCTGACATTTTTTAAGTGATGACCTGTACATTTCAGTTGCCCTATATTATTTTCCCTATATATTTGTTCGCGCTTTTAACATTTCTGTCTGGGTCATTTTGACTTTTGTTTCCTTTTATTTTATATTTTATACTTAACTTCATCATCTTTTTTTTTCTCTATACTCTTTCTCTTCCCTGGCCTTTCTTATTTATTTTCATGTCTCGGAAGTAGAGTGAAAAGCATATCTTATTTTTCTGTTATTAATATTATTCGAATCTTTTTTTTTCTACATATTTTTGTGAATTATTCCATGCATTTCTGCCTTTGGATTATAATGGAACATCTTATTCCAATTACGGGATTTCCTTGAATTTTACTTATACAAATGGAAATTCTTCTAACTTTCTGGAAGTTATACATTTGGATTTTACCGTCAATGGATTTTTTATCTTCCACCAGACTATCCATTAATGTGTAATCAACTTTTTCTTTACCATATTTTCTCTGCTTTACTTTTGTTTGTTTTCAAGTAAGATCTTTTACTTACTTGTTGTTTCATCAAATACTTTTGTATGCAAAATCCGATCCCGCATTTGGCTAATTCCTACCCTCTGATGAGAAGGAAAGTATTTATTCGAAACTCAGCGGATTAACGACTATCCATTTATCTAGTGTTTCCTTTTCAGATTAAATCTGTTTTTAACTCATTTCAAAGTATTTTTAACAGATTGTATTAACTGTTTGCTCATATTATAAGCTCTATTTCCTGGCTGAAATAATTTTATAAATATTTATTCTTTGGTATTTATAATATACTTTAGTTTTTCCATCTTGGATCATTTTGGTTAATTAATTGTAATTTTCATTGTATGCATATATATATATATATAAATATATAAATATATATATATATATATATATATATGTATATAGTCCTGATCTAAATCATAAGAAAATTAAATCCTCATACCATATATAAATGTTGAAACTTATCAATTTAAAAAAAACGCTGTGCGATTTGTGCAGTAAATGCTCTTATTTTATTTTTGTTAAAAATGTCTTTATACAGAATAGTCATTACATAACGCTTGTATTGATATATTGCCTTACAGTTCCGCATGTCAACTGATTCTATATAACCCGCTTATATATGTGCCATTTTGGCAAAGTTATATATATTTAATTAACCGCCAGATAATTAAACCTAGACAGCATGTAAATCTCGACAGATAAAATCATATAAGCACTTGTCAACTGCAAGTTACTTCAACATCACTGCTATTTCTTGCTGTTTTTGTCATACATAATACTACTGTCACAACCCATATTACTATCACTACTACTTTAGATAACAATACCTGCCTTATTGTGGATCTTGCCGATCAAACAGACCACAGAACGAGCATCAAGGAGACTGAGAAAATAGACTGAACGTGCCAGAGATTTCAATGAGATATAGAAGATAGAAAAGTCAAGATATAACCGTTAATAGTAGGAGCGCTCGGGCCAATACAGAAAAAAAAACCTTGGAGAAGAGAATGGGAAAGATATGACTCAGAAGCATGACTAAAATTATGCAATAATGAAAAAAGCTTGAATATAATGGAACACTCTTGGATGCGAAGACAATCGCTCATTAACTCAAACTTGACAAACGGAAAAACTTACAGATGTAAAACACAAAGAAGCTTTACATGACATTGTGGACACGGAAACTTTACAACTGAAAGTTAAACAGCTTGTTCCCCTACTTTTTACCATTTCTTTCTGTGTCATCAAGAATGACGCCACATGAAATAAGCGTGAACCGTTGAGGAAGATTATAAATCGAGAAAAAATAGCACTAGTCAGACCTCCGTGGATGAGTGCAAAGAGGATTTTCCCCTTGGGTGTGCTTTTTCCACCTAAATACAAGTGAAGACCAAGGATCACTGCCAACAAGGAATCAAGGATAAGCGACTGTAGGATGACACAAATTTAGCTTAAAAATTTATAGAAACAAGTGAAGAGTACTGGAAATCTGTTGATATATGTGGGCTATCATATTCAGAAACACAACAAGTAGTCCTCAAAGAGAGACCTCATGTGATGTCCGGTGTCACTACTAGTGAGTAATTTATAATCTATCGAAGATTTATGGTTACAAATTAGTGATCTTCATTAAACTTACATTGGGAAGAAAGCATTTATGCTGTGTAGTGTTGTTATAGTGTGTACGTACCTATTTACTATGCCTCCCCACGGGACAGAGTTAGACACCAGGGTCGTTTTTTAATGTGGAGAAAAGGTACAGAAATAAAAAAAATTGTCTCAGTCGTGAAGGATTTCTCCTCCACCGAAAGAGAACAAGAAAATGCAGCATCTGAAGAACAGATGGTATTTATTTGCTCCCCCACTGAGCAAATTAGGCACAAGGCCGTTTTTAATGTGAGGTAAAAACCAGCTCCCCTAAAAGTAGGCAAAAAGGGGTCACTCTGGTTACCAAAAATAATAATTGTCCCAGTATAGAGGGTTTCCCCTCCATTGACTGGTACAAATTATCTTAAGTGCAGCATCTGAAGAACAGATGGTATTTATTTGCTCCCCCACCGAGCAAATTAGGCACAAGGCCGATTTTTAATGTGAGGAGTGAAGGGAGGGGGAAGGGAAAAAGGGGGCCAGCTCCCGAGAGGTGGGAAATGGGAGCTGGTTAAAGGTCAGGCATGTGAGGTTGCCCCCACATCTGGTCTTTGCTAGTCCTAGCTAGTCCTAGCTAGTCATAGCTTGCAGTATCTGCCGGAACAGATGGTATTTATTTGCTCCCCCACTGAGCAAATTAGGCACAAGGCCGTTTTTAATGTGGGGTAAAAAAACAGCTCCCCTAAAAGTAGGCAAAAAGGGGGCACTCTGGTTACCAAAAATAATAATTGTCCCAGTATAGAGGGTTTCCCCTCCATTGACTGGTACAAATTATCTTAAGTGCAGCATCTGCCGGAACAGATGGTATTTATTTGCTCCCCCACCGAGCAAATTAGGCACAAGGCCGATTTTTAATGTGAGGAGTGTAGGGGAAATGGGGACCAACTCCCCGGGGAGTAGGGGAGCTGGGTAGTGACAATTGGTATGAAGAATTGCCCCTACATTGACCAAGGTCTTATATGTGGGGTGGCCCCCACATATGGTCTTTGCTTGCAGTATCTGCCGGAACAGATGGTATTTATTTGCTCCCCCACAGAGCAAATTAGGCACAAGGCCGATTTTTAATGTGAGGAGTGAAGGGAGGGGGAAGGGAAAAAGGGGACCAGCTCCCGAGAGGTGGGAAATGGGAGCTGGTTAAATGTCAGGCATGTGGGGTTGCCCCCACATCTGGTCTTTGCTAGTCATAGCTAGTCCTAGCTAGTCATAGCTTGCAGTATCTGCCGGAACAGATGCTACACTTTGATCTTGTCCTGAAGGCCAAACTCCTGTTTGTGTTATAGTGTTAACGTAGGTTACATTAATATCACAAGTGTACGAATTCTTTTAAGATTTCTGTTCTCTTTATTTTTTCTGCTACTTCACAAAAGAAATACTGCTACAAGTTAGAAGAGATAAAATGCAAGGCTTAAATCTGCATAAAACCACCATTTGGAAGAACGCATGCTCATTAAAACTGGTTATGGGAAAAATGGCATATGGATAATTACTCAGGTTAAAAATGACAACAGCAAAAACCTACAAGCTTATTAAATATTAAAAAAATGAAAAAGTATATCCATAGTGAAAACAGAATGTATCGTTCAAGGAGGGAGTCGAATATTTGTTAATTTTAAAACTTATACATAATATTGTCCCTTCATTTATTGAACCAAATATATTAAAATAAATCAATGTAAAATATCAACCTTTCTCTTTTTCCTTATCTTTCGGGAGTTTAATTCCATTCATTCCAATTTGCTGTTGTTATATTTTATTTTACAAGAGAAAAACGGGGATAAATAGAGAGATTAAACCAAATACATATCTTTCTATATAAATATACCTATCTCTCTCTTTTCTCTTTCACACCACTCTTCCCACCCTCTCTGTTTATATATATATATATATATACATATATATATATATATATACATATATATGTATATATACATATATATAAATATATATATATGTACATATACATATATATATATATAAATATATATATATGATATATATATATATATATATATATATATATATATATATATATATATATATATATACCAAATATAAGGCATTCAATGAATTTAAAAATTTATGATCTGAAATGTTTGAGTTTCAGATCCGAGACTTTTTATTAGTCTATGTAAGAGAAAGAATTTATGAGAACTATTTTAACTCCTTATTTTTGTTATTTTAATCTTTTGGTTTTTCAAATGGACTTTTAAAGGCGTTTTATATCCATAATGCCTGTAAATACTTGTTTAACTTTCTGCAGAAGGCAATTTAAAAACGAAATCGTTATGCACAATCGAATAAGTAAACAAATAACAAACACATATCTTAGAACGTACCAACTGTCTCCGCAAAACAGCGATACAAAGATTGCAAAGGCGAAATATTAAGTAAAATATGCGCAATAAAACCAGAATACAAATAAGGTAAATA
The DNA here is from genome assembly GCF_053919585.1 of Euprymna scolopes. Classification (NCBI taxonomy): domain Eukaryota; kingdom Metazoa; phylum Mollusca; class Cephalopoda; order Sepiida; family Sepiolidae; genus Euprymna; species Euprymna scolopes. The sequence continues at coordinate 106,736,714 of NC_136501.1, read as the reverse complement.
CTAAATTATCAACTCGCCAGATTCTGTAATCTAAATTGATTGATTGGCCGATATATCCATAGTCATGTCTCGCGTGCACAAAATAAAGCTGCTCTATATAAACCAATTAGTAAATAACAACATCTATTATATAAATTTCGGTAATGTTTCGTTATTTTTATATAGCCATCTTAAATGTGACTGAAGTTTGGGTCAGTTAACGGTGTGTGTATAAAGGGGATACATATATACGTTTATGGATATATTTGAACATATATAATTATATATAACTATTATATATAATTATATATAACTATATGCATATATACATATATATATATATAGAGAGAGAGAGAAAGAGAGAGAGAAACATAGATAGATAGATAGAAACATACATACATATATAAAATATAATTGTTTTATAATTATAATTAGATATATAATATATATCTATATCTCTCCTTATCTAGTTGTTTGTCTTTCTGTCTGTCTATCTATGTGTGTATCTATCTTTCTATATACCTATAGGTATGCGGGTATATCTACTACACAGGGAGATGAACACCTCTGCCTTGTATAGTTTCAGGACACCCTTGGGCAAGGTGTAGTGCCTGTTAGCCTCCGTCTCAATTTCTGGAGGGGTACTATATTGTGAGAACTAGGGATACATACATATGCATGTTTGCTTGCTTATATATATGTGTGTGTGTGTGTGTATATGCCCCGGTCCCGGACAGGTTAAAACTCCGTGATAAGAAAACATGCACACTATGCAACTGCTCAGTCATCTCACTATTTTAGTTTGTCACTGTGCAACCAGAGGTAGGCTGCGAGAGGGTTCCCTATGTGTAGCACAAGCATGTTGTGTCGCGATCGTTATGTGCAGGTATCTTTCGAAGAAAAAAAAAAGTAAAAGTCCTATGGTGATATGTGAGTGGTTACGTGCACAGGCGGGCTGAGAGTGCATAGCTGCAAATCTGCACATGGGCGGCTAGTGATTTATCTAACATCGCCGACTAAATCGCTTACAGGGTGGAAGCCACTTCGGTGGATGATCTGGCGGCTGAGCAGCCTTTTCTAGGGATATACTGCTCACCCATGAATTTGGGAAGGGTCTAGAAAATGTGTCCTATAAATTGTCTACCGTTTTATTAGCTGGTCAGCTTCCTGTGGTTGGCGGATGCTCTATATTTTCAGGGGAAACAAGATAAAGTTGAAGAAAATAATAAACAAGGAAAATCAAAATTTTATCAGGAGAGGAATAACCTAACTGTTGCTACATGGAATTTGAGAACTTTGCTAGATGTCCTGGATAGTGAAAGACCTGAGCGTAGGACAGCTACTGTGGCAAGAGAGCTCGCTAGGTACAGAATAGACATTGCGGGATTGTCTGAATTACGATTGAGTGGTGAGGATCAATTTGTGGAAGTGGGCTCGGGATACACCGTTTTTTGAAAAGGAAAACCATCGCGGCTGAGACGAGGAGGTTGAATTGGCTTTGCAGTGCGTTCTGATTTAGTGAATAGGATTTAACAGCCAATCTGTGTAATTGAAAGTATTATGATGAAGCGCTTCCCTCTTGCACACAGTAGGTATATGACGATTTTATCTGTGTATGCCCATACCATGGGTCATGATGAAGACACAATCACGGCGCTTTACCGAGATCTCAGTCGTACCATTTCCTCTATTCCTTTATCTGAGAATATCTTACTCATGGGTGACCTAAATGCAAGACATGGAAAGAATCATCACACATGGGACTAACTCGGCCGGTCTGCATCTTCTCCATTTATGCATTGAGTTTGACGTTGCTATCTGTAACACTTTCTACAGCGACAAAGAAGGCTATATGTTTACTTGGACCCATCCTCGTTTAAAACAAGGTCACTTGGTTGATTACATTATTTCCAGAAAGAGAGATTTGCGGGACGTCTGTAGTGTGCGTATTATGCGTGGAGCTGAATACGGCACATATCACTTTTTGGTACGGGGGAAGTTGAAAATCTGTATAAGGAAGAAGTGTAGGTTGGGTGGTGTTGGGATTCCCAGGCGGGTTGATATGTCAAGGCTGGATGATCCAAGTGTACGTGAAAAGCTTCGATCCGAAGTTATTTTCTGCTGGTTTTGATGGGTCGTGGGCGAATTTAAAAAAAAGTATAGGAAAGAAGTGTAGATGTTCTTGGCTATCGCAAATCTAAACATCAGAATTGGTTTGATGATTCTGAAATTACTCAACTCTTAAGTGCTAAAAATGAGTATAACAATAAACTGTTGGCTGCCTTTCATGAAGATCGAGAGTCCCTCCAACAGTGACTTAAAGCAAACAATTGAATTCAGGTGATAAGTCATCTCTCCCTCTCAGTACAGACCAATAAGTCTCCTGTGTGCAATGAGTAAGTTGCTGGAATCCATATTAAATAGAGAAATAGTCAACCACCTCAATAGAAATAACATTCTTAGTGACACACAATATAGTTTCCGCTCTGCAAGATCTACCGCAGATGTGCTAACGGTTATATCTCACAGGATTAGTGAATCTCTTGACAAAGGCTTCCTTTCTAGGGCAATTACTCATGACATATCAAAAGCCTTCGATAAGGTGTGGCATAAAGCCTTCGATAAGGTGTGGCATAAAGGCCTACTTAACAAGATTTCCAGCTACGGTATAACTGGAAATGTTTTCTCAATCATTAAATCATTTCTCTCCGATAGGCTCATAAGAGTAGTAGTCGATGGACAAAAATCAGAAGCCTGCAGTATTAATGCTGGTCTCCCTCAGGGGTCAATCCTGGGCCCAACTCTCTTCCTGATCTACATCAATGATCTCCTTAAACACATACTTAAAACATTCGTTGACATCTATGCTGATGATACGACCATCTACGGCAACACATCAAAGGCTGTAAATGACAAAGTTCTCTCTCTCCTCTTATCTCGAGTACGTGGTTCAGTGGGGGAAGACGTGGCTGGTAACCTTTAATGCATCTAAAACCAAACTCCTATCCTAACATCATCACCGCTCTGATCCCCATCTGCCAACAATTGTGATGGATGCTTCTCGTCTGAGAAAGGCCCCGTGTTTTGACAAGCTTCTGGGTTTGCCCTTCCCTCCTGATCTGAAATGGAACACGTACATCAAGTCTGTTGCCAAGGTCGCTGAAAATATGGTGGGATCCTTCTACCGCTCCAGAAGATATCTCACTACAATTCTCTATCTATATAAAAGCCAAGTACGTCCAAGGATGGAATACTGCTGCCATATCTGGGCAGGAACTGCTAAAACCAGCCTGTCCTGCCTTGACAGAGTACAAAATAGACTTGGTAGGGAATGCCCTTTTAACTACCCTGCAACCTTTCTCCCACAGAAGAGACGTTGCGACCCTATCCTTGTTTTATCGTTATTTCCATGGCTGGTGCTCGTCTGAACTCCTATCTCTGGTCCCCCCTCTCCAATCTGCCACAAAAAACACCCGTCCAGCTGAATCCACTGTGAAAATTTTCCCCCCACTCTTTATCTGTGCCTAAATCAAAACGTGGATTCCATGAACAAAGCTTCTTTCTTAGAACTGCATACCTGTGGAACTTTGTTCCGTCTGCCTGCTTCTCACCTGACTACAACTTGGATGTCATCAAGTCCAACGTTAACAAATTCCTAATGAACCTCTCCCTTAAGTAAACACTTTATCAAATCTCCACACTAACGTTATGTACGTACTTGCAGTAACATTTATCCCTGAGTAACTTCCGGGCCTTGAGAAGTGGGATCACTGTGTAAAAAAAGAAGGTTTCTCCAAAAACTACTGCCCCAAATGAAAGAACCAGTTGTGGGCTAAACTCGCCAACCAAATCCAGATTGCTTTTTATTGTAATGACCTCAAACGCATGTACCATTTGATTAAAAAAGCTTTTGGTCCTCAAACACTATCTACATCTCCCCTACTCTAAAGTTATGGAATTGCCCTCATAAAGAATCCTAACAAGATTCTCGTTCGTTGGACCGAACATTATTCTGATCTCTTTAACAACCCCTCTTATGTTGATGAGGATAGTTTTAAGAAGAAAAAAATATGAGCATGCAAAAATGAAACGTGATGTCCGGAAGAAAAATCTGGCAGATATATCAGATCTGTCGGGGGATTTAATGCAGAACCACACTTGTGAGTTATGCGGTAAAATGACTTTAGCCGAAGCTGGCCTAGCTAGCCACAAACGTTCACATGGAGATCAATCTTTCTTTGATGGGGAAAACATTGCAGGGCACAACTGTTCTGTTTGCTCTGTTGTCTGTAAATCGAGTGGAAGCCTGAAGCGTCATACAAGCGTCCAAAGTAGAGCAGCACCAGTTGGCATCCCTCAATCTCAGCTTAGGTGTAACCTTTGCAACAAACTGTGTAAGACCAAGGTGGTCTGAAGAGCCACCTTCGTTCCCACAGAAAACTGGAATTGATGCATCTTAAGCACATCTCCACATTTACATATGTATGTGTGCATAAGTGTAGATGTGTGTATATTATATAAAAATAAACAAAAAATATTTAAAAAATACATGAAAATGAATGAGTAATCAACAAGGGAAAGATACCCTTCTTCTGTCAAGAAGTGACAATGACCATATACCTATATAACACACAGACACAGACACAGACACAGACACATACACAAACACACAAACACACACACAGCCACCCCCACACACACAAACACAGACGTATATATATATATATATATATATATATATATGTATACACACATATATATATATGTATATATATATATATATATATATATATATATATATATATATATATATATATATATATATATGATGTTCTATCCTATAGCAGGGATAATTCCTCAGGGGTTTTCTTCCGATGAACGTTTTCCATTTTCGAGACAATATAGTAGCAGCTTATTGAATTATGATGTTGGATGGTTTTCAATTTTCGTTTTATAAATTGTATTTGCTCTAGTCGTAGGTTAGGTTTGACTTAGATTGGATGAGCTACAATGAGATAAAGAGTAAAGTCGTGTTGTGTTATATATATATATATATATATATATATATATTTATATATATATGTATATATAAATATATATATATATTGATATATATATATATATTGATATATATATATTGATATATATATATATATATATATATATATATATATATATATATATATATATATATATATATATATATATATACATATTTTAATGTCTGGATATATGAATATATATATATATATATATATATATGTATATGTATATGTATATATATGTATATATATATATATATATATATATATATATATATATATATCTTTTGCCCGTAATTTAATTAGGCATATAACATGTGATGCAATTCTATGAGCAATTTCTTCTTCGGAGTCCCACGCTGTCGTCATTTGCAAGGCACACCCACACACACACAAAATAAAACACACACTGGCATACACACAAACAAGAACCAATACACATATATAAGAAAAAAAAAAGATCTAAGATATTCTAAAATTTTATTTACGATATTTCATTCACAACAAGTAATCCATAATAAAATTCCTAGTTTTGCTAATCACAGTAGTTTCAAGCAAAGGTTTACACTACATAAAATTGAAAATGTTTTAGACAGAAATTGAACGAACAGTACATATGTAGATAAAATATATACCCTGCATAGTTTAATATGTATGATATGTATCCAGTGATATCCTAGTGATCACAATCGATGACTGGATTAATGAGTTCAAGAAATTTTCGAAAGACATCCTTTAGAATATCTTGAAAAAATATTCGAGTGGTCAAAGTGAACTGAAAGCCCGTGCAGAAAAAAAAACTTGTAGAGACATTCGGGCATAACATCTAATCCATGGAAATAATAGTTTTTGTGCACGAGTCTTTGGTTTAGATAGAGAAATCAAGCGTAAAAGAGTTAAAATAAGACATTTTTAGCGGCACAGTTAATACCTTTACATGTAAAACGAGAAAATAGTAAAAGAATGAAACTCCAAAGTAAACAAAAGCAAGATGTGTGTTTTACTATCACGCTGTTGATGTATGTACTAATAATTGAATTAAATGGGGCAGAGAACGAGGGTTAGAGAAGGAGGGAGGGAAAGGAGAGATACTTAAAGTAGTAGGCGTCAGTTTGCTTCATGAAAGAGAAAGATAATACGACATAAGAAAGAAAACGTTAAAAGATAAATAAATAAATTCAGGTAAATGTATATTATTATTATTATTATTATTAATGTTATGATTAATATATACACATATATATATATATATATATATATATATATATATATATATATATATATAAAAGGAAAAGACGAGTATAAGTTATATGGGTGATACGAATTATAAGCTGGAAGTAAATGGGGTTAAAATATTTATTTAATTCTAAATTGCTTATACTCGCATTTTTGCAGTGAAAAATTAATTCATTTTTAGAATTAATGATGTTAATAATTGATGAGGTTACAACGTCAGACTTAGCACAAAGAATTAAGAGTTTTTTTGATTATTGATCACTTATTCGAGAAGTTTATGTTTTGAGATTTTAAGATTTTCAATGTGTTATGCCTTCTTATCTTTGTTATCTTCATAAAAATGATTGCACTTGGTATGAATGGCGGAGTTTAATAAACGTGGAGTTTTTTGTTTTGTTTTTTACAAAGGTCACCACTTATAGCCCCCCGGGGGCCACTCAAGGATAAGGGCTATTGCGTGTACAGTAATCAATGAGTTAGTACTGTAGTAATCATTAGTATTGCAGATTTGATAGAGTGGCTTACTAAAGGGGGCGGTTTGTCATGAATTTGTTTATGTTGGATTTGAAGACATCCAAGTTGTAGTAGGGCGGGAAACAAGCGAACGGAAGAGAGTTCCACAATCGTGCACTTCTGTGAAAGATAAAGAGTCGGGAAATTATTGACAGTAGTTTCAGCCAGATGGGTGTTTCTAGTGAAACATTGGCGAGGTATGACGAGAGATTGGAGGTCAGACGAGCACTTGCCATAGAAATAACGATAAAACAAAGACACGCTCTCAACGTATCTCCTGTGGGAGAGAGGACGCAGAGAAGAGAAAGGGGCATCCCCCACCAAACAACGAATCTATTTTTTAATCTGTCAAAACAGGGTAGGCTGTTTTAGTAGCTCCTGCCCAGATTTGGCCGCAGTACTTCATCCTTGGATGCGCTTGGCTTTTATACAAATAGAGAATTTCATCAGTAGTGAGATATCTTTTCGACCGGTAGAATGAACCCACCATTTTCCCAGCGTCCCTGTCAACAGATTTGTGTACGTTTTCCATTTCAGATCAGGAGTAAAGGTTAAAACATGGAGCCTCCCCAAGACGAGAGCCATCTATTTCAATTGATGCCAGATGGGGATAAGAGCGTTGATGATGTAAAGACAGAAGCTGTGTTTTGGATGCATTACAAGTGACCAGCACCCTCTTCCCACATTGTAGGACGCGCTCAAGATCAGAGAAGAGAGAATATGAGAGAACTTTGTCATTTACGACCTTCGATGTGTTGCCATAGATAGATAGCATAGATGTCAACGAATGATTTAAGTATGTGTTTTTGGAGTTCATTTATGTAGATCAGAAAGAGTGTTGGGCACTGGATTGACCCCGTGGGGGACTCCAGCATTAATACTGTGGGCCTCTGATTTTTGACCATCAACCATTACTGTTATGAATCTATCAGAGAGAAATGATTTAATGATTGAGAAAACATTTCCAGTAATACCGAAGTAGGCCTTTATGCCACACCTTATCGACGGCCTTCAATATGTCATGAATAATTGCCCTGGAAAGGAAACCTTTGTCAAGAGATTCACTAATCCTATGTGATTTAACCGTTAGCACATCATCTGTAGATCTTGCAGAGCGGAAACCATATTGCGTGTCACTAAGAAAGTTGTTTCTATTGAGTTGGTTGACTACTTCTTTATTTAATATGGATTCCAACATCTTACTCATGACACACAGGAGACTTATTGGTCTGTACTGAGAGGGAGATAACGTATCACCTGAATTCTTAAATACAAGTCATACTGATTAAGTTTTCCAGGTTGATGGAAACACTTCTCTTTAAGGCAACACTTAAACAAGTTTGTAAGTATGTGAGCAAGTTCTGGTTGGACCTTTTTCAGCACTATAACTGAAATGCCGTCAGGGCCAGTTGCTTTACTGGAATCAAGGTTCTTGTTTAGCTTGGTGACCTCACGCATTGATATGTGTATTTTGCATTGCGTGCTGTCTGTTATAGAAAATAGAGGGAGTTTATGACCATTATCGCATAGGGTAGAATTAGCTGCAAGGTTCTTTGTCTGATGCAGACGAAATGACCTCAGATCCATTGATTCTAATTGGGATCGAACGCACGCTTCTTTTTAAGATTCTGTTGTCTATTTGCCAGAACTTGTGAGAACACAACCACTGTTCAGCTACTTTGGATTTAACAGACTGAGCATATATCACTCTTTCATTTGTTATTACTCTTTTATAGTGGTTTTTAGGAGTCCTGAAAGCAGCTTTAGTCTCAGTACATCTATTACTTTGGTAGATATGGAAAAAGGTTATTTCTGTGCGCGATGGCAGCAGCATGTTCTGGGGAGAAACATGGTTGGATGTTAGGTTTGTTGGAATATTTTGGATGGTATTAATCGGTTTATGCCTACAATTAACCATTCGGTCAAGTCTGATACTCTAGATGTCACATCTGTTTTAAACATGGAATGCAGATGTAGCTTAGCTATGAATGTGCGAAGCTATCTCAGTCAGCCATAGGGGGTCGATATACAGTACGGTTGATAGGTACGTCTGAAGACTTATTACATTTTATTTGTATATTAACTACTACAGCAGAGTGGTCCGAGGATCCCAGAGGAGATATAACGGAACATGAACACAGCGCAGGGGAAGTTGTGAGGAAAAGGTCTAGAAGGCTTTCATATTGATCAGATGTATCGGGCACACGGGTGGGTTCGTGAACAATCTGAGTGAGGTCATAGGCAATGACAAAATCATGACAAAACCTCCTCCCGTCATCAGTTTTATTTGCGTGGGTCAGCCATTCCACATTATGGACATTGACATCACCGCCAATGTGCATGTTTGCCGAAGGATGAGCAGACAGTATGTGGTCAATTTCCTCAGATATTCTCTTATAGATAGTAACCCCACTGTTGTGGGGGATAGAGGGTAAATATAAATGCAGTGCAACTCGGAAGCACATATAAGGTAAATTAGGGTGTTCTCTGGAGATACCCCTATCACATGGAAAGCCATCTTTGATGAAGGCACATATTCTATGTCCATAGCGATCCTGGGGGTCAGATTTAGATGTTAAGTTAGAGTATCCCTTAATTATGAATTCGTCTAGGGAAGTGACCGGCCCTGTGCTAGTTTCCCTTAGAAAGAATATGTCCGGTTTCGTCTCCTGTAATTGTGTTTCAACCTCGGGAATGTTGGAACGTAGACCCCTGATGTTGGAGAAGGAGACCAAGTAGTAAGGGTTTAAGTTGAAGAATTGGGTTTAAGGTTTATTCCTGTTTCTGTTGATTGGTTGTGCTAATCTATTTATGGATTTTAAAGAGTCAATGTTAAATGTAAATTATATGATTACTATTGTTACAATTATTGATGCTTTGGTCTTGGGTAGGAGCTGTCGACAATATATCTGGCGAATTATGGGCTGATTTACATGGTTACTATTATTACTAGCAATTAGGGGCGAACTAATTTAGAAAGGGTTTTAAATTTATTTTAAAGAATGTACAAGGGAAAGGGGCACATGATCGAATGTGGAAGTTATCATGGGATAAGTTTGTTGAAAGCAGTTGGCAGACTATTTTCCATTTTATTATGGGCTGATTTACATGGTTAATATTACAGTTAGCAATTAGGGGAGAACAAGGTTGGAAAGGATGTAAAAATTACTTTAAACAATTTACTTGTGGAAGAGTTGGATTAATGTTAAGTTTATTAGAAATAATATAAAATGGTATCCGGATATAATTTGGTTACGGTGCAAGCAAGTATTACAGCTTTGTGTAAGCAAGTATTATCTAATGGATAGTTCAAATTGTTTTGCCAATTATAATTTGTAAATTAGCAGATAAGTTTGGTAGACTCTTCAAAGGTTCACTCTTTTAATTTTGACACCTGTGTAGCCCAAAATGTGTACACCAAAACGATAAAAAGGGTGCCAAGTTTTTTGCATATCTGAATACCCTTTATGTAACATTTAAATTGTTTAGACCAAAAGTTGGCTGAATTGTTTTATAGAGAATGTAAAGGTAAAATCTTTGGAACTTTTATCGCTTGGCAACCAAATTCTGGGGCCAAAACCGATTAAAAGCCTGGATACATGTGAATATTATATCAAAATTTTAGACAAAAATTGGATAAGTAATTTGGTAGAGACAGCAAGGGTTAATTTAAAAAAATGGGCCCAATTTTGCTTCCTTTATATTTAGTGTTTTGGTCTCAAATCTAATTAAAATTTTGATTCATGTCCAAGTAACGTATATCTAAAATTTCAAGTGTGTAGACTCAGAATTTTCGTTGAACTTTAACCCCTTAACAGCAAAATTTCTGGCAGAAACCGAATGAAAAACATTTTTTCCAAATCTCAATATTCCATATGTCAAATTTCAAGTCAATCCTAACCCTAACCTTAACCTAAAATTGACAGAGTTCCCTGGTAGCGAAGTGTACACAGACAGACAGGCACACATACAGATATTTTCAGTTTTATATATATATATATATATATATATATATATATATATATATATATATATATATATATATGTATACATATATATTGGTACCGTTGGAATCTGAAAACCGTTTTATAATAATATGAATTTGTATATAGGTTATGTTGTCATTATATGTGCGAACATTTCTCCCAAAATCTTTTGTGAATATTTCGTCTACAGAGTTGAAAGATTATATATAATGTGTTTGAAAATTCCGATTTTGATTTAAGCCAAAAATTTACTGATTAAAATTTCCAACAAAATAGTTGATCTCCGTAGTGAAATGTAAAAGAAAATCACTCCTGGTGTTAACTTTTGCGCTTTTTATCTACGTGTCGGTAGTTCAGACAGTAACGATGCTGGAGAGATAAACGGTCAGGTTTCAATTCAAGTGGATGGCATCTAAGATTTGTTTCTTACATAACTTGACAAAATAATTACTATATATTAGATAATTACCCTAGGTGCCCTGCGTTGCCCGGGTGTTTGGAGGTGTGTTAAGCAACCCCCCTTAAAAAAAGAATTGTAGAAGGCAGGCTCGAACCCGTGACGCGAAGGCGGAAGAGAAAGTGCAGGTATGTGTATAGGTGTTGGTTAGCCCAAAAATAAATTTAAAAGTATTCAGAAAGGAAAACTCCAAATGCAAAAAAAAAATAGGAGTTATAAGACGGCTGGCACTCGTATCACGCCAGAGGAAAATAAAATAATCTCTGAAGGATGTGTCCAACTTTGTTGTGACGTCACGGGGGTGGAAATAACACATTTTATGCGACGTCGTTGAAGTAAGAAAACAAAACTGTACAAAACTGCCCAATTGAGGGTTATGAATTAATGTATTTAGGCAATTTTTCGATATTCGTCGTCCGAAGAATTAAGCTTCAGAATGATACTTACATACATACATACATATATATACAGACGAGTGCCACTCCCTCAGACATTTTAAATTCATGAGCCCAAATATCTGAGGGAGTATCCATACACATATGATGTTACAGTGGCTTAGCTTTGTACGACAGCTAAGTCTCTCTCAAGGTTCAAAATGTTGAGATCCAGCAACAAGCAAGATCAATATAGCAAGCAACAAATTAAACTGCAGACCATATTAATGCGGGTACTGGTCTTCCGCTTTATGTTTTTTTTAAATCAGAGATTTGCATCTCGTAGAAAGATTGCCTTCACCACGGCTTATGGGAACCCTCTCTACCCCAATAAACATATATGCATACACAAATATACACGGTGCTAGTTGGCCGTTGACCCAGAAAAAGAGTTCATTCGCCCTTTATATATATATATATATATTTGCCTTTAATAATATAGATAAAATGGATGCGGTTTTGCGTCTTTGTTTGGGTGTACTATTTTCTCTGCAATTGAGGTTTACTTCTTTAATCTATTATTGCCATATTATTGCGATATACCACCTGAACATGAATTATTTAAATTCCAAACGTAAGATGCTGTTGCCTCCAGACAATTTTTACAGTAGGTTATCAACGGGATTTAAAAAAAAAAAGTTTTCCGCTCCAAAATAAAATAGCAGACATCTATTTTTTACTCGTTTGCACTTACGTTTAGAAAGTCAGTTTCTGTTTAGACGGGTACATTTGTGTATTTTATACCGTTCATAAAATAACAAAAAATGTTGCTATCGTGTTACTATAACTGTTGGTAATATTAATACTAACATTAATGATAAGGATCAATTATACATTCTGACACTACACTAACCAGATTATTATGCTAAATACTTTAACAAAAACGGATACACTAATATAGCAGGTTCTCCATCCATCAAAACGTCCAGAGAAAGCCCAGCAACAATACATTCCATAGGAATTATTGCGTTGTGACATTTCCTAAGGTCTTGCTATTATTACTACTACAAGTCTCCCCTGACGTCGATAGCATTTGCAAATAAATTTATTGCAACACTTTCTTACCATTGATTCCTCGCTGCCAGTGGCCATCGGTCTATACTGGGATTCGAGTAGAGCTGTTTCCCGAAGGTCCCAGTTCTCATCGCGCTTGCCCAACGCAGGTCTGGGCAGCGCCTTTTCCTGGGTCTTTCACTCCTCCCTGACCTATCTCGGCTATTTTTTTTCGGGAGGGGGGGGCGCTGATGGGACAAAGGGAGGGGATGCGTGATGGGGACATAGATCTTGTTGATATGTAGCTTCAGTGTTCTTCATTCACTCTGCTTTGTCTGTGCAGCAGTTTGTGTACCTCAGGCATGTCGTACTCCGCATTCAAGGGGGTTTCTTAATATTTCAGCTGTTTTCTTTATCGATAGTTGTTTTATCTTAAAGTTTATTATTATTATTATTATGATAATTATTATTATTATTATTATTATCATTATTATTATTATTGCTGTTATTATTATTATTATTATTATTATTATTATTATTATTATTATTATTATAAAAATGTAAAGGTAGTATGTTTCCAATAAACACGATTGAAAACATCATCTCCATAAATATTAAATAGCTTTATGCTAAACAACAGCCGTTATATTAAACATGTTTTCATGTGATGAAGTTTAACGTTTGTTTAACAGAGTTATTAACGGCCAAAATTGAGCGGCATTTATATTAAGGAAAGCGAGGTATATTCGAAGAGTTAAATATGTCGTAATTAAAACACACATTAAAAAATTACTAAATATATTCCTTTTCATATTCATGAGGTAGGGGCAATATACTAAGGCATTGGAGGGTAAATAAAAAAATACAGAAAACGGGGGAAAATTATTTGGAAAAAAAACTACAGAGTACATTATTTAAGAATACAACAGGTAGAAATAATACCATAGGAATTGCTTAGTAAAGCATTATTCTAAAACATCTTAAGATTGTATTTTAATGGCAGCCAAATTAAATGCCAGTGTCACTAAGTCCATCGAACACATCATCGATATAATTGCTGGATTAACGATCTGCAGACTTTGTAAAGAAACGGAAGAAACATAACCGTATCTCATATAAGAATGTCCTATGTAATTCCAACATTACTACAAAAATGGAGGCATGCCCAAGTCACTCAGGTCGTACACTAGTATATAATGAACTTTAGTAGTCATACTTCAATGAAGATGTGATATGAGCCTACATCTAATGTTGACTAGTTCAACAACAATGTCAAACTTAGGTGTACGCTCTTTCTATTAATCTATCTACATACTTATCTATCTCTCTACATATCCATCTCTCTACATATCTTTTTTCTTTTTTTTTTTACATTTTCACCCTAAACAAGGCAAATTGCCACTTTGGTGTAGGGGGCTACTATCAGGGGCAACAACTACTGGGGTACTATGTAGGGATTTGGGCAGCAAGGTGTCGGTTCACGTTACACTTGAACTTCTGCACGTCAGTACTGTTGGGGAAGCAGGGACCTGGAATGGAATTCCAGAGTCTAGCGGTTCTGGGGAAGAAACTATTGGAGTAAAAAGATCTTTTACATCTAGGGATCTCTACAGTGTGGGGGTGGGATTTAGCAGCCTGTCGGGTTTGTCCAGGGTGTTCACGTCGTGGGGGCACAAGTGATTGCAGTTCGTCAGAGCATTCACCACTAAAATACTTGTAGAAAAGGCAGAGGGAGGCAACATTTCGTCGATGGGACAGAGGCTGAAGCTTAGATGCCAGTTCAGGGCCTATCAGGTTTGCGACTCTCTTTTGAACCTTGTCAAGGAGCGAGAGACTAGTAGCAGATGCACCAGCCCAGATGTGGCAGCAATACTCCATACATGGGCGAATGGTGGCCTTATAGAGGTACAGGATACTGTCGGGTGTTAGTAGTTTTCTAGCACGGTAGAGAGAGAGTCCACCTTTCTTGCAGCGGCCCTGGCAATGCCTTCAATGTATTTGTTCCAACTCATGTTTCCTGTGAACGTTAGGCCAAGGAGTTTGAAAGATGGACTCTCAGATAAAGAGTCGTTGGCCATTGCTATGGGTGGTAGAGAGGGTTTCTTGTAATTATTGAATGAAACTAGTTTAGTCTTGGCAACATATCTATCTATCTACTTATCTATCTATCTATCTGTATACATATGTGTATATATATATATATCTGCATACACAGGCGCCCCCCCCCCATATATATATATATATATATATATATATATATATATATATATATATATATATAAGTTACATTGTGACATTGAACTATTGAAGTATTTGACATTGAACTATTGAACAAGAACTATTAAGGGTATAAAAACGCATAAGGTATATTCGGAAAGTTTGTGATAAGAGGCACATACATAACTCCATTTCAAAAATCCCCATCATAAATAAGCAGCTGTGGGGAACCAGGGAATGATATCGTAGTAGTTCTGCTCAGATCGTCCAATCTATGTGGCTAACAGTGTTGTGTTCAGAATCTGTGCAACTGTGAAGCTCCAGCATGATGGCGCCAAATCCTCTTGAAAAATAGTCATCAGCCTTTTTCTCACTAAAGCAGATTTGAGGACTGAAATATACCCAGGAATTTTGGAACACCCTGTATATATACATGCAAGCGACTAAGCGTTCTGTATCGCGTTTCCGCAGTTTAATTATAATATTTGATTTAATCCAAAAAAAAAAGCACGTTACGTTATGTGATACTTAAACTATCACATATAATAATACATAACAACCCAAGTCCAAGGATGGAATACTGTTACCATATCTGGGCAGGAGCTGCTAAAACAGCCTATCCTGCCTTGACAGAGTACAAAATAGACTTCGTGGCTTAGTGGGGTTTGCCTTTTTCTCTACCCTGCAACCTCTCTCCCACAGAAGAGACGTTGCGAGCCTATCCTTGTTTTATCGTTATTTCCATGGCAGGTGCTCGTCTGAACTCCAATCTCTGGTCCCCCCTCGCCAATCTTTCACGAAAAACACCCGTCTAGCTTAATCCACTGTGAAAAAATTCCCCCACTCCATATCTGTGCCTAAATCAAAACGCGGATTCCATTAACAAAGCTTCTTTCTTAGAACTGCACGCCTGTGGAACTCTGTTCCGTCTGCCTGCTTCCCTCCGGACTGCAACATGGATGTCTTCAAGTCCAATGTTAACAAATTCCTAATGAACCGCCCCCTTAATTAAACACTTCATCAAATCTCCACACTAACGTAAAGTACTTGCAATAACCCTAACCCCTGAGTGCCTTCCGGGCCTTGATAAGTGGTGATCACCGTGTAAAACAAAAAAAAACCCAACCCTTTTATGATATCTGAGACAATCCAGATCGTACATAAAGGGGAAGTAAGTAAAAAAAGGTACACCCTTCAACAAAAATAAGAAAATAAGATGATCAGCTGTATATAGTAATATTACTTACGGTAAGTAAAAAATAATGCGAGTAGTTGTTCAGCTATATTCATCAAGGCAGCTGGTATATCTTTTTTATTAAAGTTATAGATTGTAGCTGAAGCAAATGTTCATATATACAGGCCAGTATAGTTAAAGTCAAATTTTTAACAGGATTGACAGTGGATTTTAGACGGATTACGGCAGTTCGAGTCAGTTAACCGAGTGTGCTTTGTTTACGAAAGCTAAGTTTACTAGTGCTTACGGTTATGGTCAATTTAATTGAGGGTGTGGTTTGAAACAGATCTAGATGAGGTTACATCCACTGGCAAACACGCTCTCAACAGAAAATTACGTTGTGGATTAGAAGGATGGATGCGCCATACACTAACTCGGTGCCCGAGTAATATATATGAGATGTGTGATCGTCTTTATTTTATTTATTTATTCATTTTTTTTTTTTTGCTTTTTTAGCGTGCTTATGGTAACAAGTGTGAATCGTGATTCTCAACTTATGAGTCGTCAATGTGAGAAACGACGACGGTGTTAGACAAGAAGTGGGAAGAGAAGACATTCGTAAGGGAATTTTTCGGTAGAAAATTCGCATCGAGCGATAGACCACCTGTTGCACATTAATATATGAATTTACGATATACTTTCAAATAGAATTCTCATTGGTATATAGAAAGCTCATAATTTAAATTTTGCTTGAACATCATTCATAAATTTAAAAACACTTGTTTCTTTTCCATATGTAATGTATTCGGTTGTTATTTCGCTATAGAAGGTTACAGGGTGGCGAGAATCGCATGTTTAAAATAAATTATCTCATGCACACATGACCAAAAAGTAGCATCTCTATGTAGCAGATATTGACGGTGTAAGACTCCCAGAAATTTAAAAAAAAACTGTCATGAACGGATGTCAAAAATATTAATGCGTCATTGAATTCCTTCTTGCAGAAAAAATGTAACATATCAATATGCATCTACGCCTGATGAACGTTAGTTTTTTTTACATGGTGGTCACCACTTATCAAGGTCCGGAAGCCACTCGGGGATAAAGGTTATTGCATGTACAGTAATCCATGGGATAATAGCGTAGTAATAGTTAGTACTGGAGATTTGATAAAGTTCCTAGCTTAAGGGGGCAGTTTATCAGGCATTTGTTTATGTTGAACTTGAAGACATCCAAGTTATAGTCAAGTGGGAAACAGGCAAACGGTAGAGAGTTCCACGGGCGATCGCTTCTAAGAAAGAAGCTTTGTTCCTGGAATCTGCGTGTTTATTTTAGGCACAGATAAAGAATGGGGGAAATTATTTACAGTGGTTTCAGCTAGACGGGCGTTTTTCGTGAAAAATTGGCGAAAGGGGCCCAGCCGGTGGTGTTTATGTAAACGAACATAGCAGAGGCTTCGTCGACTTCAGCGTGGCAACGGAGATATGAGTGTCATGAATCGACGTTAAAAGCACTGATGAATCTTTGCATTCCTCTTGTTGAAAAATTGAACAGCTCAACATTCCTCGGCGCCTTTTTAATGTTGTCCAACCCAATGCATTTGATTTTAAGCAGATTACACAGCTGGGTTTGTCGATTTAAGAGTATGCACAAAGATGCCAGTGGCATAGCGTTCTACGGATATTTTTATAATTCATCTCTTTGAAAAAGCATTTATAATGGTCGTGATTATATGGAAGAAACACAAGACAATGTCTCTCCGATAGGTTCATAAGAGTAGTGATAGATGGACAAAAATCGGAGGCCTGAAATATAAATGCTGGAGTCCCTCAGGGGTAAATACTGGGCCCAACTCTCTTCCTGATCTACATCAATGACCTACCTAAACACATACTTAAATCATTCGTTGACATCTATGTTGATGGCACGACCATCTACGGCAATACATCAAAGGCTGTAAATGACACAGTTCTATCTGATTCTCTCTCCTCTGATCTCGAGCGCGTGGTTCAGTGGGGGAAGACGTGGCTGGTTTCCTTTAATGCATCCAAAACCAAACTCCTATCCTTACATCATAAACGCTCTGATCCCGATCTGTCATCAATTGGGGTGGATGGTTCTCGTCTGGGTGAGGCCCCGTGTTTTGACAAGCTTCTGGATTTGACCTTTACTCCTGATCTAGAATGGAACACGTACATAAAGTCTGTTGCCAAGGTCGCTGGAAAGATGGTGGGGCCCTTCTACCGCTCCAGAAGATATCTCACTACTGATGCAGTTCTCTATCTATATAAAAGCCAAGTACATCCAAGGATGGAATACTGTTGCCATATCTGGGGAGGAGCTACTAAAACAGCCTATCATGCCTTGTCAGAGTACAAAATAGACTTCGTGGCTTAGTGGGGGAGGCCATTTTCTCTATCCTGCAACCTCTCTCCCACAGAAGAAATGTTGCGAACCTATCCTTGTTTTATCGTTATTTTCATGGCAGGTGCTCGTCTGAAATTTAATCTCTGGTCCCCACTCTCCAATCTTTCACGAAAAACACCTGTCTAGCCTAATCCATTGTGAAAAAATTTCCCCACGCTTTATCTGTGCCTTAATTAAAACGTGGATTCCATGAACAAAGCTTCTTTCTTTGAACTGCACGCCTGTGGAACTCTATTCCGTCTGCCATCTTCCCACCTTACTAAACTTGGATGTCTTCAAGTCCAACGTTAAAACTTCCTAATGAACCGCCCCCTTAAGTAAACACTTAAGCAAATCTCCACACTATCGTAATGTACTTGCAATAACCCTTATCCCTGAGTGGCTTCCGGGCCTTGATAAGTAATGATCACTGTGTAAAAAAAAATGTGTCGTACATTTTAATTATATCACTCCTGTTTTAGCTGCTTTTAAATTTTCGAGTAAAAATAAGAGACATTACTTCTAGAATACCCCTCTAATTATTCTCATCATGTGATACTTCAGTAAATTGATTCGTTTATCCATCTTGTGTTTAATAATCTTTAAAACGTGTGTAATTTAATCAGATAACTGTACATGGTTAATCTTTTACTGTATCTTTTACTCGGCATTTACAATAAATATCCTTTTTTTATTTTTTCCCCTCATCTTGACCGCCAACCGTCAGTGATTTTAAATGTCAACAACACTTGAACTCGACATAATAACTGCAAAATGCATATTTAACTGGGATTCTATTTGTTCAAAAGAATGTACTCTCGTTTATCGTGTGTGGTACATTTCGCCTCCAAAACACAAAGCACTTGAATGGATATTATCCATATGCTAGACGATGTGAACATTGAACGTTGAAAATATTAATTCAAAAATGAGCGTAACACAGACTCGGAAATATAGTATAAGAAATAAGGTATAAATCGGACAAATACGATGTAAACACTTAAGGATGACACACTACCAAAAAGGATATATCAAAGGTAATCTTGTCATACAGCGAAATGTTAGATTAAACGTTTGGTTGTCATACAAAAGCGAACACATGTTTCAAACATATGTCTGGCATGTGAACAAAAATGGCATTCAAATGTGAATACTTCTATGAATGCAACTTTACATGTCCTTAGCAAGAGCAGCGATATATCTGGTATCGATAACAATAAAATTATTGGCGGTGTGGAGCATTCGTTGATCCTGATTCACATTCGGTATTTTGTTATACATCGCAGATGCAGCGATACAAAGCATCCGAAATGACGGCAGGTAAGATACATACTTTTAAAGGAAATTCTATTAGAGACAAAAGAACGTTCGAGATTACGTCGAAGCCGTAAATGGCGCTCAAAAATTGTGCTCACGTTGGTGATATCATTGTCGTAATTATGAGGAAATTAATGTAGATTTGAACACAGTAGTGAGTTGACTTTTTCCCCCTATTCTTTGTAAACTTTGCGACGAGGCATAGAGCGTGTTTTTTCTGTTTTTTTTTTACACGGTGGTCACCACTTATCAAGGCCCGGAAGCAACTCAGGGATAAGGGTTATTGCAAGTACAGTACGTTAGTATGGAGATTTGATGAAGTGTTTACTTAAAGGGGCGGTCCATTTGGAATGTGTTATGGTTGGACTTGAAGACATTCAAGTTGTAGTAAGGTGGGAAGCAGGCAGACGGAACAGAGTTCAACAGGCGTGCAGTTCTAAGAAAGAAGCTTTGTTCATGGAATACACGTTTTGATTTAGGAACAGATAAAGCGTGGGGAAATTTTTCACAGTGGATTAAGCTAGACGGGTGTTTTTCGTGAAAGATTGGCGAGGGGGGACCAGAGATTGGAGTTCAGACGAGCACCTGCCATGAAAATAACGATAAAACAAGGATAGGCTCGCAACGTTTCTTCTGTGGGAGAAAGGTTGCAGGGTAGAGAAAAGGGCATACCCTACTAAGCCACGAAGTCTATTTTGTACTATGTCAATGCAGGATAGGCTGTTTTTAGTAGCTCCTGCCCAGATATGGCAACAGTATTCCATCCTTGGACGTACTTAACTTTTATATAGATAGAGAATTGCATTCGTAGTGAGATATCTTCTGGAGCGGTAGAAGGATCCCACCATCTTTCCAGCGACCTTGGCAACAGACTTGATGTACGTGTTCCATTTCAGGTCAAGAGTAAAGGTAAAACCCAGAAGCTTGTCAAAACTCGGGGCTTCTCCTAGACGAGAACCATCCATTTCAATTGATGCCAGATGAGGATCAGAGCCTTGATGATGTACAGATAGGAGTTTGGTTTTAGATGCATTAAAGATAACCAGCCACGTCTTCCCCCACTGAACCACGCGCTCGAGATCAGAGGAGAGAGAATCAGATAGAACTGTGTAATTTACAGCCTTTGATGTATTGCCGTAGATGGTCGTGTCATCAGCATAGATGTCAATGAATGATTTAAGTATGTGTTTAGGGAGGTCATTGATGTAGGTCAGGAAGAGATTTGGGCCCAGAATTGATCCCTGAGGGAATCCAGCATTAATACTGCAGGCCTCTGATTTTTGTCCATCGACCACTACTCTTATGAGCCTATCGAAGAGAAATGATTTAATGATTGAGAAAACATTTCCAGTTATACCGTAGCTGGAAAAATTGTGAAGTAGACCCTTATTTGATACCTTGTCAAATGCCTTTTATATGTCAAGAGCAATTGCCATAGAAAGGAAGTCTTTGTCAACAGATCCACTAATCCTGTGAGATATAAACTTTAGCACATCTGCGGTAGATCTTGCAGAACGGAAACCATATTGTGTGTCACTAAGAAGGAAGAAGGTTGTTTCTGCTGAGGTTGTTTACTATTTCTCTATTAAATATGGATTCCAGCAACTTACTAATAACACACAGGAGACTTATTGGTCTGTACTGAGAGGGAGATGACTTACCACCTGAATTAAATACAGGGCAAACTGATGAGGTTTTCCAGGGAGTCGGAAAACACTTCTCCTTAAGGCAGCGCTTAAACAGTTTCGTAAGTATGGGAGCAAGTTCTGGTTTAAGCTTTTTTAACACTATAAATGGGAAGCTGTCAGGCCAAGTTGCTTTACTGGAATCAAGGTTCTCGATTAGCTTGGTGACCTCATACACGGATATTTGTAGGTTACCTAGTGTCTTCTGTGTTATAGAAGGAAATATGGGGAGTTGATGGCCTTCGTCGCATAGGGTAGAATTAGCTGCAAAGTTTTTTCCAAATAGTTTTGCCTTGATGGATGCTGAGGAGATGACCTCTGGTCCATTGACTCGGAAATATAGTATAAGAAATAAGGTATAAATCGAACAAATACGATGTAAACACTTAAGGATGACACACTACCAAAAAGGATATATCAAAGGTAATCTTGTCATACAGCGAAATGTTAGATTAAACGTTTGGTTGTCATACAAAAGCGAACACATGTTTCAAACATATGTCTGGCATGTGAACAAAAATGGCATTCAAATGTGAATACTTCTATGAATGCAACTTTACATGTCCTTAGCAAGAGCAGCGATATATCTGGTATCGATAACAATAAAATTATTGGCGGTGTGGAGCATTCGTTGATCCTGATTCACATTCGGTATTTTGTTATACATCGCAGATGCAGCGATACAAAGCATCCGAAATGACGCCAGGTAAGATACATACTTTTAAAGGAAATTATATTAGAGACAAAAGAACGTTCGAGATTACGTCGAAGCCGTAAATGGCGCTCAAAAATTGTGCTCACGTTGGTGATATCATTGTCGTAATTATGAGGAAATTAATGTAGATTTGAACACAGTAGTGAGTTGACTTTTTCCCCCTATTCTTTGTAAACTTTGCGACGAGGCATAGAGCGTGTTTTTTCTGTTTTTTTTTTACACGGTGGTCACCACTTATCAAGGTCCGGAAGCAACTCAGGGATAAGGGTTATTTCAAGTACAGTACGTTAGTATGGAGATTTGGTGAAGTGTTTACTTAAAGGGGCGGTCCATTTGGAATTTGTTATGGTTGGACTTGAAGACATTCAAGTTGTAGTAAGGTGGGAAGCAGGCAGACGGAACAGAGTTCCACAGGCGTGCAGTTCTAAGAAAGAAGCTTTGTTCATGGAATTCACGTTTTGATTTAGGAACAGATAAAGCGTGGGGAAATTTTTCACAGTGGATTAAGCTAGACGGGTGTTTTTCGTGAAAGATTGGCGAGGGGGGACCAGAGATTGGAGTTCAGACGAGCACCTGCCATGAAAATAACGATAAAACAAGGATAGGCTCGCAACGTTTCTTCTGTGGGAGAAAGGTTGCAGGGTAGAGAAAAGGGCATACCCTACTAAGCCACGAAGTCTATTTTGTACTATGTCAATGCAGGATAGGCTGTTTTTAGTAGCTCCTGCCCAGATATGGCAACAGTATTCCATCCTTGGACGTACTTAACTTTTATATAGATAGAGAATTGCATTAGTAGTGAGATATCTTCTGGAGCGGTAGAAGGATCCCACCATCTTTCCAGCGACCTTGGCAACAGACTTGATGTACATGTTCCATTTCAGGTCAAGAGTAAAGGTAAAACCCAGAAGCTTGTCAAAACTCGGGGCTTCTCCTAGACGAGAACCATCCATTTCAATTGATGCCAGATGAGGATCAGAGCCTTGATGATGTACAGATAGGAGTTTGGTTTTAGATGCATTAAAGATAACCAGCCACGTCTTCCCCCACTGAACCACGCGCTCGAGATCAAAGGAGAGAGAATCAGAGAGAACTTTGTCATTTACAGCCTTTGATGTATTGCCGTAGATGGTCGTGTCATCAGCATAGATGTCAATGAATGATTTAAGTATGTGTTTAGGGAGGTCATTGATGTAGATCAGGAAGAGAGTTGGGCCCAGAATTGATCCCTGAGGGAATCCAGCATTAATACTGCAGGCCTCTGATTTTTGTCCATCGACCACTACTCTTATGAGCCTATCGAAGAGAAATGATTTAATGATTGAGAAAACATTTCCAGTTATACCGTAGCTGGACAAATTGTGAAGTAGACCCTTATTTGATACCTTGTCAAATGCCTTTTATATGTCAAGAGCAATTGCCATAGAAAGGAAGTCTTTGTCAACAGATTCACTAATCCTGTGAGATATAACCTTTAGCACATCTGCGGTAGATCTTGCAGAACGGAAACCATATTGTGTGTCACTAAGAAGGAAGAAGGTTGTTTCTGCTGAGGTTGTTTACTATTTCTCTATTAAATATGGATTCCAGCAACTTACTAATAACACACAGGAGACTTATTGGTCTGTACTGAGAGGGAGATGACTTACCACCTGAATTAAATACAGGGCAAACTGATGAGGTTTTCCAGGGAGTCGGAAAACACTTCTCCTTAAGGCAGCGCTTAAACAGTTTCGTAAGTATGAGAGCAAGTTCTGGTTTAAGCTTTTTTAACACTATAAATGGGAAGCTGTCAGGCCAAGTTGCTTTACTGGAATCAAGGTTCTCGATTAGCTTGGCGACCTCATACACGGATATTTGTATGTTACCTAGTGTCTTCTGTGTTATAGAAGGAAATATGGGGAGGTGATGGCCTTCGTCGCATAGGGTAGAATTAGCTGCAAAGTTTTTTCCAAATAGTTTGGCCTTGATGGATGCTGACGAGATGACCTCTGGTCCATTGATAATGGTTGGGATAGAACGCACACTTATGTTCAGTATCCTATTTGTTATTTGCCAAAACTGGTGGGAACCCAGCCGCTGATCAGTTACATTGGATTTAACAGACTGGGTATATAGATCTCTTGCATTTTTTATTACTCTTTTACAGTGGTTGTTTGCGTTCCTGAAAGCAACTTTAATCTTAATGCGTATATACCGTTGGTAGTTATGAAAAAGTGATTTCTGTGCACGATAGCAGCAGCACATTCTGCGGAGAACCATGGCTGGCTGTTAGATTTTTGTTCGTATTTTTTTGATAGTATGAATTGGTCTATGCCTACAATTAAGCATTCGGTCAGTTCTGATACTATAGAGGACACATCCTTTTGAAACATGGAATGCAGATGTAAATCAGATATGAATGTACGGAAGTAATCCCAGTCAGACACACATTATTTGTATACAGTACGGTGGAGGGGTACATCTGGGGGCTTATTACATTTCTTTTTTATCTTAACTGATACGACGGTGTGGTAGGAGGATCCTAGAGTAGAATGAACGGAACACAGATATAGCTCAGGGGAAGTTGAGTGAAAAAGCTCTAGGAAGCTTGCATATTGACGAGTAGTATCGGGCACACATGTTATTTTCATTTTGCGGCTACCTTTAAGATATTGTGTTTTTTTCTGTTTGTTACTGTAAACACCTCGAGTTGTTTTAGACTTTCCTCTCGTTTAATTTCTGGGAGTAATTTTATGTGAGTTGCCAAATTATAAGGTGGCTGGGTTAGTCCCTTTTTATTTAAATCTATGGATTTTTTTGTTTAGTTTAGTTAAGTCCAGAAGTTAGATTAACATTTGTAGTTATAAGATGTTACATGTTAATGTGTAATTGTAACGTTGACGTAACACCACAAACGGATAAACAAATAAAACACCAATGAAAAATAAATAAATAAAAATCCGGGTCGGTATTTTTCTTTTAACAAAAGCTTTTATTACTCCCCCGTCTCGACACAACTACAAAAAGCCATTCGCTCTCACATTCATTCTAATCCCCATGCGTTTCCCTTTTCTGCGACCACTGCCGGGCAGAGTCGGCCAATTTTCGTCGTAGACTTTACACAACTATTTTCTCCGACGAGCACTTTGTCTCTGCTAAGCACGTGGCGCATTTTTCTCTCGACTTTTTCCCTTCTCGTCCTGCGCATACTTCTTTAATTGCATATGCGTTTTTTCGCTTCCAGCCAAACTTCGCTGCTGCTGATAATTTCTCATTCGCTGATGTGCAGTATGTACCAGACTTAAAGACAATTTATTTTGGGTGTAACAATATCTCCATTATTATTTCAATTTCACCTAAGTAAACGGATCAACCAGAATTTAAAAACGTTAAATCAGACGATATCAAGCAGTGTCACATTTATATAATTAAATACTTTGTATTTTTACAAAGCACGACTATAAAGTAAGCTTTTTTTTTTCATATTTTCGGGGGCGTTCCCAAAATTAGCCGTATTAGTTTTCATTCCGCATGAATGGATTGGAGAATAATTTTTTTCTGAATTATTAACAAAATTGGAGTATTGTTCTCATATCAATTGTATAGTTTTAAAGTAAAATTCAATTCTAGACGATATTTTTTAGGTTTAATGCCCAATCTTCATAGCAGCCGAAATTAAGTGATCAACTGTTGAACAGGCGAGAACACGCTACCTCCTTAAATTAAAGTCATAGTTGTGTAGAAATACCCTACTTTCACAACTTACACCTGAACTGGCTTGGCGATTACATCGTTAAAAAATTGTGAGAATAACCCTTCAAATATAGAACAGTAGTCCGCACAATCCTAGCAATGGAAATGATGAAAGCGCCGTTTTACTTTATTTGGGACCCTATTTACAAAAATAAGAGATAATCGGTAACGTTATTGACAGCACAGGAAAAATAAAACAATCCTCCATCGCATTTAATAATGCTAACCTTTTCTTAATACTTCGATTTTAAAAGTCCGGACCTCGTCATTTTACTGACTATGATTCGACGAGTCCATCTCCTAATGTGCTTACATTTATATTCTAAACTTTCAGCACACACGCGTGGATGTTGATTGGTTCACTGCGTCTGCATGAAGTCATTCAGGAGTGCATATCTCCTTTTGACGAACGTTAATGAGCGTCGATATCTGCGACAAAAAGCTTAAAAACATGTACCATGAATTAATACTTAACAAAATTATATATGCAGAGAATTGTTTATTGTCTATGTCAATTTTGATTCAATTATTTAGTATGCTGGAATTATAATCCATTCACGAAATACTAATAATGCTACTGAAGATTAATAATTCCCTGATTATTAATGATCGAAGTTCATATGTATGATTAAAAATATATCAAGATTGTATAGTTTTCTCCCAATCAACCCTTTCTTGGAAAAACTTGAAAGTAAAATATTTAATATGATTGCACACCTGATTATATGTTGATAACATCTTTATCTTAGCACCAACTAACAATGAAAAGAAAAGAATAAAACGCATATACCATATTTATAAACATATTGTATTGTATACATATTGTAATCATATTGTATTGTAAACATATTGTATTGCAAACATATTTTAAATACGTTGTATTGTAAAAATATTGGAAACATATTGTAAATTAATTTCGGTCTTTAATTCAGTCACTAATTAGCAAAACGTTAATAATACAATTACTATGTTATATAAATCCATTGATTAAAACAATAGCGCATTAATAATCATTTTTAATTCAAGCACGCAATGAAACATGTAAATCTCATTTTAGCAAGTTAAAGAATTAAAAAAAGTTTTAATTAACAATCAATTAACTAATTACTGAAATTTACAAAAAATCATTTATAAAAGTACGGAGAATATAAACATAGAAGCTGTAAAGGGCCGCCCCTAAAGTAATCACATTTACTAAATTTCAACTATTACCTATATCTCCAATATTGTATCATTGACTACTATCCACTCTATAACCATTATGCTCGAGTGGAATTCAGACCTTGATAAGAGGTAAATCCTATATAAAAAAGTCAACAAGACAGAGATCGATTACAATTGTAATACATCAACTCAAAAATAGCCGCCATCGTGTAAATTGTGTTAACGTTCAACGTGCTATACTTATGCATTGTATTATTATATAGTACTTATGCATTGTATTATTATATAGTACTTATGTATTGTATTATTATATAGTACTTATGCATTGTATTATTATATAGTACGTATGTATGTATTATTATATAGTACTTATATATTGTATTATATAGTACTTATGTATTGTACTATTATAGAGTGCTTCTGCATTGCATTATAATAGGGTTTATGTATTATATTATTATATATTACTTATGCATTGTATTATTATATAGTGCTTATGTATTTTATTATTATATAGTAATTATGCATTCTATTATTATATAGTACTTATGCATTGTATTATTATATAGTACGTATGTATATTATTATCATATAGTACTTATGTATTGTCATATTATATAGTACGTATGCATTGTATTATTATATAGTACGTATGTATTGTATTATTATATAGTACGTATGTATTGTATTAATATATAGTACTTATGCATTGAATTATTATATAGTACTTATGCATTGTATAATTATATAATACTTATGTATTGTATTATAATATAGTACTGATTTATTGTATTATCATATAGTGCATATGTATTGTATTTATATATAGTACTTATGCATTGTATTATTATATAGTACTTATGGATTGTATTATTATATAGTACTTATGCATTGTATTATTATATAGTACTTATGCATTGTATTATTATATAGTACTTGTGTATTGTATTATTATATAGTACTTATGTATTGTATTTTTATATAGTACTTATGTATTGTATTATTATATAGTACTTATGTATTGTATTATTATATAGTACTTATGAATTGTATTATTATATAGTACTTATGTATTGTATTATTATATAGCACGTATGTATTGCATTGTTATATAGTACTTATGTATTGTATTTTTATATAGTACTAATTCATTGTATTATTATATAGTAATTTTTCATTTTATTATTATATAGTACTTATGCATTGTATTATAATATAGTACTTATGCAGTGTATTATTCTATAGTACATATGCATTGTATTATATGAATCTTATGTATCGTATTATTATATAGTACTTTTGCATTGTATTATATAGTACTTATGCATTGTAGTATTATATAGTACTTATGTATTGTATTATTATATAGTACTTATGCGTTGTATTATAATATAGTACTTATGTATTGTATTATTATGTAGTACTTATGCATTGTATTATTACATAATACTTATGCATTGTATTATTATATAGTACTTATGAATTATATCATTATATAGTACTTATTCATTGTATTAATTTATAGTATGCATTGTATGATTATATAGTACTTTTGCATTGTATTATCATATAGTTATTATTTATTGTATTATGTTATAGTACTTATTCGTTGTATTATTGTTTTATTTTATAGTACTTATGCATTGTATTATTATATAGTACTTATGCATTGTATTATTATATAGTACGTATGCATTGTATTATTATATAGTATTTATGCATTGTATTATTTTATAGTACGTATGTCTTCTTTATAATATAGTACTTATGCATTGTATAATAATATAGTACGCATGTATTGTATTATTAGATAGTACGTATGTATTGCATTATTATATAGTACTTATGCATTGTATTATTACATACTACTTTTGCATTGTATTATTATATATTACTTATACATTGTATTATTGGATAGTATGTATGTAATGTATTATTATATAGTAGTTATGCATTGTAATATTATATAATACTTAATCATTTAATTATTATACAGTACTTATGCCTTTTATTATTATATAGTAAGACGAGGAATGATATCATAAGTATACAATGTATTACATTATAGTTTTGCAATATAATATATTAGAGTTACAGAATGTGTATCAACGATGTATATATAATGTTACTATAATATAAATATGAGTATTATTCTGAGTATGCTTGTAGAAAAGTAATTACAAGAATGCGAGGAATTAATGAAGCAAACAGAGGGTTTTTTCTATACATATAATTATTTGTATTTTTCTATTTCAAGTAATCATGCGCTTTTACTCAAGAGATTTAGAAACTTATATGATTGTTTCTATTAACTTTGTGATCAGGATCAGAAGACCAGTTGTAATATCAAACAATAAAACAGTAAATAAAACACATCACCCTCATCATGAATCATAAACCTCTCAACAGCTAAAAACTATAAAACTTGGCTATATATACGTACATATGCATATACATATATATATGTATATACATATATATATATATATATATATATATATATATATATAAAGTTGGTGTAAAAAATGTCGCTCTAGACTTTTTACTTGCCATTAAAAAAGGATATTATTTGTGCACCAACCTCATATATTGAAATTACAAAAGCGCCGCTTTACTTTATTTGAGACACTATTTACAAAACTAACAGACAATCGATAACGTTATTGACAACACAGATAAAAAACAACCCCTAACCGCATGTAATAATGCTAATCTCTTTTTGTCGATTTTAAAAGTCCCGACCATATAAGTTTACTAACTGTGAAATCGACGAGGTCATCACTTAATTCGCTGTCATTGATGTTCTAAACTTTCTACCCACGCTCGTAAATTTTGATCGGTTCAATTACGTCTGGATTCGGCAATGCCTTCCTACTTTGGACGAACGTCATTGGCCGGCGATATCTGCATTAGAAAAATTAAATAAAATGCGTCATGAATTAATACTTATAAAATTATATATATATATATATATATATATATATATATATATATATATATATATATATATATGTGTGTGTGTGTGTGTGTGTGCGTGTGTGTGTGTGCATGTGTATGCGGTTTTGTGTGTATGGGTGTGTGTTTTTTGTTAAATATGTTTTTTCAAATTTATTTCGCCATTTTATTATGCATATCCTTTTTGTTAAGAAGTGCATTGTCTGCTAAATTTAACCACCTTCCATATATTAATGTAAAAACATACCATATATAAATGTAACAACATACCATATATTAATGAAACAACATACCATATATAAATGTAACAACATACCATATATTAATGAAACAACATACCATATATAAATTTAACAACATACCATATATAAATGTTACAACATACCATATATAAATGTTACAATAGAACATATGTAAATGTAACAACATACCATAAAAAAATGTAATAACATATAATATATACAAATGTAACAACAAACCATATATAAATGTAACAACACATAATATATATATATAAATGTAACAACAAACCATATATGAATGTAACAACACATAATATATATATATAAATGTAACAACAAACCATATATGAATGTAACAACACACCATATGTAAATGTTACAATAGAAAATTTATAAATGTAACAATATACCATATATAACTGAACCAACATACCATATATAAATTTAACAACATACCATGCATAAATGTTACAATATACCATATATAAATGTAACAACACACCATATATATATATATATATATATATGTGTGTGTGTAACACCATACCATATATAAATGGTACAACATATCATATATAAATGTTACAATAGAACATATATTAATGTAACAACATACCATATATAAACGTAACAGCAGACAATATATATATATATGTTACAACATACCATATATAAATGTAACGACATACCATATATAAATGTTACAACAGATCTTATATAAATGTTACAACAGGTCATATATAAATGTTACAACAGACCATATATACATATTACAACAGGCCATATATAAATGCATAACAGTTACATTCCACGATCCAAATTTTTATTTATTTTTGCATAGGCATCATCACTTATAAAGGTCAAGTGGCCACTCGAGGATAAGGTTTAAAAAGTGAGCAGTAGAAATTGGGCAATATAGTAACCGTTAGTAATGGAGATTCGGAAAATTGGTAACTCATATGGAACGGCTCATCAAAAACATGTTTACGTTATACTTGAGACAACCATATTGTAGTCAGCTGGAAAGCAAAAAAATGGAAGACAATTCCATAGGCGTTCAGTTCTAAGAAAGAAACTTTGCTCATGGAATCTTCGCTTAGGTTCGGGCACAGTTAAAGCGTGTGGGAAAATAGTGATAGTGTTTTCTGCTAGACGGGTGTTTCTTGTGAAAGTTTGGCAAGGGGGGCATGGAATGGAGCTCAGCCGAGCACCTGCCATGAAAATAACGATAAAGCAGAGAAGAACTCGCAACGTCTCTTCTGTGAGAAAGAGGTTTCAAGGAGGAGAAAATCACATCCCCACAAGGCTACGAAGTCTATTTTGAACTCTATCAAGGCAGGATAAGTCCTTTCTAGGAGCTCCTGACCAGATGTGGCAACAGTAATCCATCCTTTGGCGTACCTGGCTCTTATACACATAGAGAATTGCATCAATAGTGAGATATCTTCTGGATCGTTAGAAGGATCTCACCATTTTTCCAGCGGCCTTGGCAACGGATTTAATATATGTGTTCCATTTAAGGTCAGGAGTAAAGGTCAACCCCAGAAGCTTGTAAAAAACATGAGGTCTCCTCAAGACGAGAGCCATTCATTTCAATTGAAACCAGATAGGGATCAGAGCGTTGATGATGTAAAGATAAAAGCTAGATTTTAGATGCATTAAAAGTAACAGCCCACCTCTTTCCCCATTGTACCACGTAGTCAAGATCAGAAGAGAGAGAATCAGAAAGAACTTGATAGTTTACGGTCTTAGATGTGCTACCATAGATAGTAGTGTTATCAGCAACATCATACTTTTCTACGCCAGTATCCATGTCGATAGTTTCCTTAGTTACTCTTCCAAGCTACAACAAGATAGCGACGATTTAAAAAAAAAATGTATCAACAACTGAAGTTTTACTTTACAAACAAGGAAGTAACAGTTATTATCATTAGAAGAATAAAAAAAAAATAAATTGGGGAATAAATGATTGACGTGTAAATCGCAAAAAGAATGCGAAAATAGAAAATACATGCAAACATTATTTTGGATTTGGATAAACAAATAAATAGATGGAAATAGTAGGTTGGTCTGAGAAACGTAATTAGGTGACGTAAGAGAACACGTGATGTAGTTTGTTTTAGAGAGATTTAGAGAGTTGAGGATTGACCACCGGAGCGGACAGACGTCTAGACAGGGGTGGACAGACAGCTAGGAGCGGACTTTATGAACAGAAAATATAGACTAACTGCAGATCCTGTGAAAAGCATTTGAGACAACTGTAAAACAATTTATAATATAAAAATATAAAGAGTTGTTTTAATGGTTTCACAAATAAGAACAGATTTCTCAATTGTATGGTGCTGATCGCTTCATGGTTCGTTACAGAGCAGCGGGAAGATACAGAAAAAATCTTCAAGAAAAAATGTTATGCACCATGTATTGTTCTTGTTACATATGAACTGTAAAAATATCCCGTGTGATAAGTCTGATACAACATAATTCAGTTTACACGTCAATATCATGTCCTCCTGGCTAAACAACATACATACGAGTTATACGTTTATTATCTGTCTGTTAAAAGAACAATATCTTACATCCACTAGATGACACATGTCACGTTTTAATATATAATCTTCTCCAATATAAACCAATATACAACATCAAAACTGTACTTAAATATATTTCTACTTAAAACGAACGAGAATGGAGCGGTAATCACATCTTTCTCAAATCAGATATTCCTTCCTGTAAGAAAATGAATAAAATGGGATAAGTATTATTACTGAACTTTCTTGAATGAGTAAAATTCACTTTGGAAAACTTTCTTAAAAAGTATACAAAATGGATATTAAAGAGATAATTGTGAATTTGTTTCAACAAGTAGAACGAAACATAAATCCACAGATGCATCAACAGCAAAACTGAGGAAAGACGTATTCAGAAACAAGAGATAACAAAAACTATGGATTTCTCCTCTTGTTTGTTTTTTTTTCACAGTTATCACCACTTATCAAGGCCCGGAAGCCACTCAGGGATGAGGGTTATTACAAGAACATTACGTTAGTGTGAAGATTTGATGAAGTGTTTTCTTAAGGGGGCGGTTCATTAGGCATTTGTTAACATTGGACTTGAAGACATCCAAGGTGTAGTCCGGTAGGAATCAGGCAGACGGAACAGAGTTCCACAGGCGTGCAGTTCTAAGAAAGAAGCTTTGTTCATGGATTCCACGTTTTGATTTAGGCACAGATATAGAGTGGGGGAAATTTGTCACAGTGAATTCAGCTAGACGGGTGTTTTTCGTGAAAGATTAGCGAGCGGGGAGCAGATATTGGAGTTCAGACGAGCACCTGCCATGGAAATAACGATAAAGCTTATCCAATAAACCGAACACGGACGATAACACAGCGTTTGCACAAACACAAGATGAGGCAAAATGAAGACGTTTACCTAATTTCTTGATTAAGACTAGGCAGTCGACTAATTTTTTAGAAACGTACGAATGTTTTTTTTTTTTTTTTGACAACTCTGACTTTACGGACTTTTCGTAAGTGAATTCAAATGTCTCCTACTTGCGCAGAAAATACAGAGATTCGACTGGGAGTATTTGCAAATCTCAAGATCGAACTCAATACCAACAAAAAAAACTTACAGAATGTTTTCACAGACTTAGAACGACGAGAAACGATTTGGAAGATACGTTAGGTAAGGAAAGACCTTTCTAAACATGTAAAAAAAATACGTCCAGTCACAGTATAAAGCAACTTATTATTTTCATAAAACGTAAATAGCCACTAACAATTTCAAAATATACGCATTAGTAAGAAACAAGATAAGTTACTTTCAATAAAATGTTATCCATGTGTCAAACTGCATTGGGGAATATTTTGCCCGTTGTGAAATAATATATATATATATATATATATATATATATATATGTATATATATATATATATATATATATATATATATAAAATTGGAAACATCTTTAACCCAATATTTTGTGCATAGCATATTAATAGCTGGTATATTACGAAATAAGTCATGAAACAAAATGTTACACGACAAAGTGGAGTAGCTAAGTAAAAACATGGTTGTTGGGTCGTAAACATGACCCAAATTCTGAAACTTATATAACAAAACAGATAAAACGGTAATAAAAAATAAAACACATATTTGCTCTGCAATAGTATTGAGCATACTCTCCAGGATTTTTATAATTGCCAGTTTTACTATATATATATATATATATATATATATATATATATATATATATATAAATATGTGTGTGTGGGTGTGTCTGTATACACACACACATATATATATATATATATATATATATATATATATATATATACATATAGATACACATTACAATAAGTTTACCAAGGTAATCAAAATGGTATACTTAAAATATATTATAAATATTATAAATATTAAAGTTTTACTTTTTATAAGTAAAGTAATCTCAACCAGATATAAAAGCTCAATAAAACATAAAAGGAAATAGACCTTTTACCCTTCACCGGACTATCCATTTATGTGAAATCTTTTTATCATATTTCTTTTACCTCCTATTCCCCTTACTTCACCCTTTTTTTATTTAACCAAGTAAGATCCGTGACTTACTTGTAGTTTCATTAAATACTTTTATATGCAAAATCCGATCCTGCATTTTGCTAATTCCTGCCCTCTGATGAGAAGGAGAGTATTTCTTCGAAACTCCTCGGATTAAGGACTATCCACTTGTGCTTCCTTTTTTAAAATTAAATATGTTTTTAACTCTTTTTCAATATGTCTTTTAACATATTTTATTAATCATTTTTTGATATATATATACATATATATATATATATATAGGTGTGTATGCCTGTGTTTATAGCTATATATATATATATATATATATATATATATATATATATATATGTACGTATATATACATGTGTATGTATATATGCATATGTATGTGCACATATGGTTACTAGTTCCCATCAGATCACTGAAGTTAAGCAACGTGGAGCGTAGCTATTACCAGAGGTTAACCATTTAGAAAATCTTGTCGCTGTTTGAGCTTTCCTCATATCACGGCATTGTTTCCAATCGCGTTGAATCTACTCTTTCCACTGATATTGAATAATGTTTACTCAGGAGAGGCGTTATTGGAACTGCACAACTTTTGAAACAAGAATTTCAGGCGAAGGCACCCGTACCATAGGTATCCATATTCTGTCAAGACTGCAAAAACAGCCTTTTCTCTACGCATGCATATATATCTGCATATATATCTATCTACATCTGAAAGATAAATAAGCCAGTGACGGTAAACTCCAAATATAGTTAATTGAATTTTCTTTATTATATTCTCTACCTCCTATTTTGCTTTATCGAACTTTTACATCTATTAATTCTTTAATATTTATAATATACTTTAATTTCACAATCTTGGATCATTTTGGTAAATTTAATTGTAATGTTTATTTCATATATATAGAGTGATGATCATATTTATTGGCACGGTAAAATAAAAGTTAAATTTTTTCTAATAAATTCTAAAAAAGGGATTACATTAAAGAAAATAACAAAGTATATTATTTATTTTTAACTGGCCTTTCCTATGCAGCAATCGGATGTTAGAAAAAATAAATAAGAAAGGAACAACAAACATAATTGCAAAAAACCCTTGTTCAAAATTATTGGCACGGCTTTGTTTTTCTTTTAGTATCAGTATAATATCAATCAATTTCCGGTTTACGTGCTTTCTGAACTTTTTTTATAGCCATATTATGCTTGTTTAACACTAATTCAGTGAATAATTTTTTTCAGATAATTTTTAGATAGCGATTTATTTAAACTATTATAAGTGATTAAATTATAATTTTCAATCGTCATGGTTAAAACTAAGGAACAGAGCAAAGACGTCAGGAAGCTTGTTGTAGCATGCCATACAAATGGGGAGGGCTATGATAAGATTCAAAGAAGCTAAACCTTCCCAAATCCACTGTTAGAGCCATAATAAACAAGTTCAAATCGCAAGGCCACGTTATGAGTTTAGAGGGTAGAGGGAGAAAAAGGATTCTTTCCCCAAGAGATGAACGGAAAATTGTTCGACAAGTAAAACAAAACCCAAGGATCTCTGTTGGGGAGATAGTTGATGAACAGAGCACCTCTGGAGTGAATGTATCTCGACATACAGTTGGTAGAGTTTTGAAGAGAGCTGGTTTAAAACATGTCGTCCGAGAAAGACTCCCTTATTGAAGCCTATGCACCTGAAAGCAAGGCTAGCCTTTGCAAAACGTCATATTGATAAAGATGTTGCATTCTGGAAACGTGTTCTATGGACTGACGAAACGAAAATAGAGTTATTTGGCCATTATAAAGTGTCTTATATTTACAGAAAATCTGGCGAAGCTTTCCTGCCTAAGAACACCATACCCACAGTGAAGCACGGTGGAGGCAGTTTGATGTTTTGGGGATCCTTTGCTGCCTCTGGACCAGGGCGACTTGTTAAGGTCACAGGTAGCATAAAAAAGGAAGATTATGTTAAAATATTGGATGAAAACCTGAAAGACTCTGCTAAAGAGCCCTCACTTGGTCGTCGTTGGTGGTTCATGCAAGATAATGACCCAAAGCATTCGGCTAAACTGACTAAGAAATGGCTTGAGGACAATGATATTAATGTTTTGGAGTGGCCATCATAAAGCCCAGACCTTAATCCAATTGAAAATTTATGGATAACATTAAAATTGAGGGTAATGCAAAGGAAGCCTAAGAATCTTATTCAATTGGAGGATTATTGTCAGGAAGAGTGGGCTAAAATTACTACTGAAGAGTGCAACAACTTGGTTGTAAACTATGAAAAGCGACTGAGGAAGGTAATCAAGGCCAAAGGCTATACAATTGATTATTAAATAAACCGTGCCAATAATTTTGAACAAGGGTTTTTTGCAATTATGTTTGTTGTTCCTTTGTTATTTATTTTTTTCTAAAATCCGATTGCTGCATCGGAAAGGCCAGTTTAAAATACATAATATACTTTTTTATTTTCTTTAATTTAATCCCTTTTTTAGAATTTATTAGACAAAATTTAACTTTTATTTTACCGTGCAAATAAATATGATCATCACTGTATATATATATATATATATATATATATATATATATATATATATATATATATATATATGTGTTGTACTACCGTTTTATATGTTTAGTTGCATATGTTTATGAATGTTGGACCATGTTTGCGATCCAACAGTCTCGTCAGACATATGTAACAAAACAAATAAAACGGTAATAAAAAAATGAAACACATATTTGCTCTGCAATATTATTGAGGCCTCTCTTAAGGTTTTTACTAATTACAACTTGTACTATATATATATATGTGTGTATATATATGTATATATATATATATATATATATATATATATATATATAGTCTTCGAAGATTTCAACCTTTAAAACCATAAAAAATATTTTGTTATCATTAGTTAGAAAACCATCCAGTCAGTAAGTTATTTAATCACCTGCAATCACTGGACTAACTCGCTCTCGAATTTACTATAGTACCAATAATTTATTTTTGAAGGGATCATAGGTGGTGTACCATGAAACACTGTTTCGGGAATTTAAAAACAAAACAGTATATTACATCATGGCTCCCTAACAGTGTTGATCAAACACCACCACACTTAATCATTAGAAGAAGATATGTTACAAACATTTGATCCAATTTCCTATTCTTAATTGCAGTTACTAACCTTTTATTACTAAAATAATGAATTTCTTACCTGTGTGATTTATCGATTTCCACATTTAAAATAGATATATTTTTTAATATTTAATTTTTCAGTCTTGTATTTATAAGATTACGGATTAATCCATTTAACTACTTACACGCCCACTATGATTTGTATTTAGTATATTTACATTTTTATTTATTTAAAATAAGATATATAAAGGTTAAAATATTTTTTACATATATACATTTTTTTTTTATATTATTATAATTTTATTATGTGTAATTATGAATACATTTTATACATTGCTAATATAGTTTGGGATTTCCTTTATTAATATAGTCTTGTTAATCTTAAACGATTCCAAAGCATCAGGATATCGAACAAATGCTTTATTTAACTGTTTAAATATTTTATTTTTATCTCCACCTTGTTTTATCATCCTTATTACTAAGTTAGAAACTGGTGGTATAAAATCTGCTAATTTTAAAGTAACGCGAGCTATTCTGGAAAATTCTGACATAATGGTTCCATGAAACATAAAAACAGGGCAGGTGCTATCTTTGTGCGGGGTATATATATATATATATATATATATATATATATATATATATATGTGTGTGTGTGTGTGTATCTTCTATAATATAAAGCTGAATGTCTATGTGTGTGCGTTTGTGTGTGTGGGTATGGTCATGATTAGGCTTCTATATGATTGATTATTTTAAGAAACTGATTCCATATAATGATAGAAGATGTATCGAGATACAGGAATGGGTATGTTTGATCTGGCAGAACTGTCGTTCATTAAAATTGTGGGGTCTACGTTCGTACCCAGTCAACAAAGTATCTAAATAAAAAATTTAAAAATTAAAATAAAAACGTTTACAAGTGTGTTTGATATAGATTTGGATAATAATACTTTGATAAGTATGTTTTAATTTAATAGGGATGGTATAATAGAATTGTGGGGTCCGCGTCCGCGCATGGCGTCGATATAATGATAATAGACACATACTTTAATAAATACATTTCATATCTATCTGCGTAAGTATACTATGATAATTATGTTTCAGTTTGAAGAAATATGGTATAATAAAATTATGAAGTGTTCGTTGGCGCCTGGCCTCCATAGAATGGAAATATATCACAACGTTTAACAAGGTTTATTAATATAGATTCAAAGAATATTTTTATAAATGTTTCAGTGTGAACAGGAATGTTATAATAAATTGTGGGGTTTATCTATTTTGTTTTTACTTTCATCATATTTTGTTGTTGATACCCCCAAATTCCACCCAAATATTTAACTCTTCCTTTTCATAAAATATCATAACTTTGATACATCAGAGGCGATTTTCTGTAGGCTGTTTTTGAACTGAGTCACCGACGGGTACTTTAGCTAGTATATATATATATATATATATATATATATATATATATATATATATATATATATATATATATACTAGCTAAAGTATACATATATATATATATAAAAATATAAAGTATACATATATATATATACAAGCTAAAGTACCCGTTTACTTTAGCTTGTATATATATATATATATATATATATATATATATATATATATATATATATATATATATATATATATATATATATATATATATATATTAACTAAAGTACCCGTGACTTTCGTTAAGTTTTAACAACTGCTACTTTTTTCAAGTTTAAGCTTTATCACTATTCTTCCGATAATCGCATTTTCTATGTAATCAAGTATTTTCCTTATGGTTGCGTTTATATATATATATATATATATATATATATATATATAT
This sequence comes from Euprymna scolopes, assembly GCF_053919585.1. NCBI lineage: Eukaryota > Metazoa > Mollusca > Cephalopoda > Sepiida > Sepiolidae > Euprymna > Euprymna scolopes. The sequence continues at coordinate 106,696,943 of NC_136501.1, read as the reverse complement.
ATATATATATGTGTGTGTGTGTGTGTGTGTGTGTGTGTGTGTGTGTGTGTGTGTTTGTGAATGTCTGTGTGTATGTATATATTCATACATTTCTCTGTCCGTAGAAAGAAGTGTAATGGATAAGTTAATACCTTGACGTTTACATATATGTATATATTCATGTATTTACGTTCGTACTTATATCTACTGATAGCCCAATAGATAGGGTATCCACAGATAAAGAATTACCCCATGTGTTTCATACAAATAGAGAGGGTACTTCTCTCTTTGAAGAAAGAACTGTAACGGATAAATTATTCGTTGAGGTTTACCCCCCATACACACATGTATGTATATATATATATATATATATATATATATATATATATATATATATATATAGAGAGAGAGAGAGAGAGAGAGAGAGAGAGGGAGAGAGAGAAAGAGAGAGAGAGAGAGGGAGAGAGAGAAAGAGAGAGAGAGAGAGAGAGAGAGAGAGAGAGAGAGGGAGAGTAACATTATTCAAAAGTGAATTAGACATCGGTTTGAAAAGGAAAGAAAAAATAACTAGATCGTACGATCGTTTTAGAATTGATCTTCATTTTATTTAAATTGAGACTTAGTATGTGCAATGTCTCCTCATCAGAAACCATAGAGGGAGTAGTTAATGACATCACAATTATATTAGTATTTTAGTTGTGTGTAACGCAGATATAACTGTTTTAGGTTCATTAGGATATGTATACCTATTAAGATTATTATATATCTACAGTAAATGATCACTTTCATGTTTTTTTTACACAGTGATCACCACTTATCAAGGCCCGGAAGCCACTCAGGGATAAGGGTTATTGCAAGTACATTACGTTAGTGAGGAGATTTTATGAAGTGTTTAATTAGGGGGGGCGTTCATTAGCAATTTGTTAACATTAGACTTGAAGACATCCAAGTTGTAGTCCGGAGGGAAGCAGGCAGACGGAACAGAGTTCCACAGGCGTGCAGTTCTAAGAAAGAAGCTTTGCTCATGAAATCCGCGTTTTGATTTAGGGACAGATATAGAGTGGGGGAAACATATTAAAATAAACTAAGTTCTTTGGGTTCCAGGTGTTATTCCCTCAAAAAATAATACATATATATATATATATATATATATATATATATATATATATATATATATATAAAATATGTATATGCAAAATAAACATTCAATTAACTTTCTTGAAGTAATATTTTTGGATTTTACCGTCCTTGGATTTTTTATCTTTCACCAGAATATACATTCACTTGTAATCACCTTTTTCTTCGCCATATTCCCTGTGCTTAACTTTTTGTTATCAAGTAAGCTCTTAGACTAAATTGTTCTTTCATCAAATACTTTTGTATACAAAATCCGATCTCGCATTTTGCTAATTCCTACCCTCTGATGAGAAGGAAAGTATTTCTTAGAAACAACGCGGATTAAGGACTATCCACTTATCTAGTGTTTTCTTTTTCAGATTAAATATGTATTTAACTTTTTTTCTAAGTTTTTTAAACATATTTTATAAACTGTTTGCTCGTATATATATATATATATATATATATATATATATATATATAAAATGTCTAATATATATATATATATATATATATATATATATATATATATGATTATACATATATATTGTGATTAAAATATTATGAGGGTATATGGAAGCATGAAAAACAAAGTTCCTTCCTGAATTTAATATTTTTATCGTTATTTTTTACATTAAAGAGGACCGAAAATGTGACCAAAAGCGGAGGTCCGCTTGAAATATTAAAAAATAACAATAATAACATTAAATACAAAAAGTAACCTCGTGTTTCATGCTTTGAAATACCCTCATAACCTTTAAATCACTATCCTAGGAACATACGTGAACTTTTAATATTATATATATATATATATATATATATATATATATATATATATATTAATTTATAAAATATATATGGCGATTACGCTACACTGAATATTCTGCGTTTCATCCACTTATATGATTCGTCAGGTTTATGCGCGAATTCTGTGGTTGCTTTTTTTATATATGTTGAGGATTTCTGGTTAGCCAATCAGCTTTCTAGTATCCACAGCGCCCCTTCCTATACGCCAATGACCATGCATTTTTTCGAACAAAGGATCTGTTTTAGAGCTAGGTTAGTTGTTTAAGGTAGATCTTTTCCCTCTTTTTTCCCCACAGAATTCGCGCATAAGCCTGACGAATCCTATAAGTGGATGAAACGCAGAATTTTCAGTGTAGCTTAATCGCCATATATATTTTATAAATTATTAACTAGCTCTTCCTACGTATTGAGCACTTTTGAAGTAAATACTTAAAGTTTACCCACAAATCTATACTTTCGTATATTGAATTTATGTGAGTAAATGAAGTAGTTATACCTTGCTCCTAAAACAGTCGAGCACTTTCAAAAGAATTTATTTCACCACATTAAAAATAGATATGGAAAGAGTTAATTTTGGAACATCGCTATAAAACATCCCCACACCCAGCAAACATAGCTATATTATTAAATTAATCCAAAAAAGCAGATGAACTAATACGCCGAATGCGATGACGAGCAAATTTCTTCCTTAAAAATGAAAACGTAAACAAAAAAGGATCCTATAGTTTTAAAAACCTTAAAAATGCTAAAACGGTAGACCTTTTGATAAAGTTTGAAAATCATCTTTTAAACCTAATTATAAACCTAGAATTCCAAAATCAACTTAACAATTTCCAACGGAAACTACACAAAATCGTTAGAAACATAAACAACTCTAATAAAATCTTTGTAACAGCTGATAAAACCAGAAACTTTTATAAAATAGATAAGCAAGAATATAACAAACTAATCACGGAAAACATTACAAAAAACTACAAAAAAACTAGACACAAACGAATGCGACTACATAGATATAATAAATACTGAAAGTAAACAAATTACCGATAAACTAAAACAGCGATAAAGTTGGCAAATTGAAACCTAGAGAGTCATACATTCTGCTTAAGGACCACAAATGGGACTTTTATAATAATCCCAGCACCCGCCTGATTAACCCAACTAAACCAGAAATAGGTAGAATTAGCAAAACTATACTTTCTAGAGTAAACAAACAAATCAAACAGGACCTAGAACTAAACCAGTGGGAAAATACTACCGAAGCAATCACCTGGTTTAAAAATATCGAAAACAGAGATAAATGTACGTTCATACAGTTTGACATCCAAGACTTTTATCCCTCGATATCCGAAGGTCTTTTTAACATTGCCCCAGAATTTGACGAGGCATACACTGATATATCCTCAGAAGAAATCAACATCATTACAAAATGTAGAAAATTAGTTCTAATAAATAAAAATAACAAATGGATAAAAACTAAAATGAAAAATTCGTTTGATTTGGCGAGGGGTGCCAGAGACTCTGCAGAGGCATCAGATCTTGTGGGATTATTCATTCTATATACCCTCACAAGCGTATTCGATACTACGGATATCGGCCTATATAGAGATGACGGACTAGCTATAATAAAACACTCCAACAAAGTCAAGGGAGACAACTTTAAGAAAATCATACACAAAGAAATGAAAAAATTAGGCCTAAAAGCGGACGTATCAGCTAACATAAAAATAACAAATTCCTGGACGTCACGTTCAACTTAGATAAAAACACATATGAACGATACTTAAAAGATAACGCTACTCCAATTTACGTAAACCCTGAGTCCAACCACCCACCATCAATTATAAAACATATTCCTAACTCGATCGTAAGTAGACTCAGTAATAACTCAAGCGATGAAAATGCATTTTACAGGTCAACCAATATCTACGAAACAGCCCTAAAAAATAGTGGATACAAAAATATTGATATCAAATATAAGCAACAAAACACCAACAACTATAATAAAATTAAAAATAGAAGGAAAATGACTATAATCTGGTATACGGCTCCATACAATCAAATGTTAAAAACAAAACTTGGCAAGAAATTTCTAGATCTTATTGAATAACACTTTCCCGCAACCAACCCCTAAAAGAAAATCTTCAATAAAAATACCTTGAAGTTATCTTACAGTTGTTGCGAAAATTTAGAGATGATAATAACAAAATACTAAATGAAAACAATGTAAACAACAACAAAATAAAAAGTAGACACCATGAAAGAAATAAAGCCAACACTAGCAGAAATGATAATAATAGTAATAATAATAATAATAATAATAATAATAAAAATAGTAGTAGTAATAATAATAATAATAATAATAATAATAATAATAATAATAATAATAAAAATAATAATAACAACAATAATAATAATAATAATAACAAACAAACCCCGGACAAGAACAACCATACAATCAATAAAAATACTAATAACGAACAAGATAAATGCAATTGTAGACACCGTACACTTTTCTCAGTCCAAAATAAATGTCTAACAAAAAGCGTAGTTTATCAAGCAACAATATTTGCGAAAGAAAACCCGAATAGCAAGAAATATTACGTAGACCTGACTTCATTAGATTTTAAAACCCGATACTATGACCACAAAAGTACATTCAAATATAAAAAACAGCGTATAAAAACAACACTAGCGAATAAATACTGGGAACCCAAAGAAAGCGGACATTCGCCGGTAGTCGAATGGAAAATAATGAGACAAGCTACCACGTGCATACATTTAGACGACCCGTGTAAATTATGCGTCCATGAAAAATTTGCTATCCTGTACTTTAAAGAACCTCAACATCTATTAAACTGTAGACGAGAAATAGCAAACAACTGTGTTCACAAAATAAAACTTACTCTAGGATAGCGATACAAAATAGCTTTAAAACTAACAATAACAATAGAAAACAAATAAATAAATTAAACAAACATAAATATACATAATCCATCACACATATATGTATGCACATAGGTATATCCATCACACATATATGTGTGCACATAGGTATATTTATATATATATAAAAAAGAGGGAAAAGATATACCTTAAACCACTTACCTAGCTCTAAAACAAATCCTTTCTTCGATAAAATGCATGCCCATTGGCTGATAGGAAGGGGCGCGGTGGATACTAGAAAGCTGATTGGCTAACCAGAAATCCTCAACATATATAAAACCAAGAAGCAACCACAGAATTCGCGCATAAGCCTGACGAATCCTATAAGTGGATGAAACACAGAATATTCAGTGTAGCTTAATCGCCATATATATTTTATAAATTACTAACTAGCTCTACCTACGTATTGAGCACTTTTGAAGTAAATACTTTAAGTTTACGCACAAATCTATACTTTCGTATATTGAATTTATGTGAGTAAATGAATAGTTATATATGTATATATATATATATATATATATATATATATATATATATATATAGAGAGAGAGAGAGAGAGAGAGAGAGAGAGAGAGAGAGAGAGAATGATAAATTAATTCTTTCAGGCGTGAAGAGAATGTTGTGTTATCTTTTGTTTTCGCGTAATATTGATTTCATGGTCGGTGAAAAATCCCCTGAAACAAATATTATAATCGCAAACATTTACTTATTCTTCAAACTCACATTGTCTGTGTTTCTTTCTTTTATTTACATAAACCATTCGCAATGTTGACATATTTTACTAAACAAATCTAAGTATTGATTCTACTTGTTCTTTTCCGCTTAGCCAAGTAATTATTTCAAAACTCTTTTCTTTTGTTTTTTTTGTTGTTTTTTTTTTTGCTTTTCGTTTCTACATTCGTCTGTCTTCGAACTAATAGGATTTAAACTGCCAAACGTTCAGCTTAGTAAGATATTTGCGAATATCGAGCCGCAATTTAGTTTTTGCCTCGAATCCAGAAAACAATGAAATCCTAAGATTTGTGTGACATAAATAAATCCGAGCAAAATTCTAGTAGCATACATACACACATATGATTTCAAATTAAAAGTGATGATAAAAAACGTATATATATATATATATATATATATATATATATATATATATATATATATATATATATATATTAACCTGCAAAAGTACCCGTCGTGGACTGGGTTTAAAAACAGCCAACAGAAAATGTACTCTGATTTATGAAAGTATGATAGGTTATGAAAAGGAAGGGTTGTAAATTTGGGTCGAATTTGGGAGTATCAAAAGCAAAATATGATGAAAGTAAAAATGAAATAAATAAACCTCATAATTTATTATAACATAACTGAAACACTTATATATAATTATATAACATTCGTTTATTTTGCTTAATACTGCGTTGGAGTTTTGCTTACCCACGTATTTCATAGATTTTTTTAATAGATGTTTTTAATAGAATTTTTTTAATAGATGTTTTAATATATTTTTTAATAGATGTTTAATAGATGTTTTTAATACATTTTTTGAAAATACATTTTTAATAGATTTTAATAGATTTTTATTAGATATTTTAATAGATTGATTTAAATAGATATTTTAATAGATTTTTTTAATAGATTTTTTTTCATACATTCATTTTCCTAGATTAATTTTAATATATTTTTTAATAGATATAACACAGGCATCATTGTTATTTCGCATATATTTCTTAAAAGCAGCCAAGTGTCATAACGGTTAGAAAAAATGACTGAAAGTCAACCGTAGTGTGGAATTTCAAATCTTGCTTGAGGATTTTACAAGTCTAACTGCACTGAAAGGGCTGCTAGACAGCAAACAGTCACTTTGTTAGTTACCATTTTTTAAAACTCTATTCCCGTAGGAACAATCATCTGACGTCGACACAATTCAGTTATTTTCAAGAGATACAGAAAAACTATTGTTTAAGAAGGTAGATACGAAATCTTTTCATAAATATGCTAAATAGCATTGATTAGATAAGTGTTCTAAGATATTTATATTGTAATAGAAATCACTTGAGACAACCTAGTAAGCCACTTTATGTAACGTGCTGACACGATTTTAATAAGATTATCTCAAGAACACACTTCGTCTGAAATGACGACTAAGTGGAAAGATAAGAGTTAAATGGTGTAGAATCCACAATCTTGCACTGTTTTGAAAGAAGCGTTTGGAATGAAAAGTTGTAAAAGAATGTGGTATTTAAAAAAGTTATTTGACGGAAACGTCTAGGTAAATAGGTGAAACTAAGTAGAACAAATGCGGAGCAGAAATAAGTTAGACATCTCAATGCTGATGCAATTCTCTATCTATATAAGAGCCAGGCACGTCCAATGATGGAATACATCTTGGCTGGAGCTGCTGGAAAGGACTTGTCCTGTCTTGATAGAGTTAAAAATAGGTTTCGTAGTCTCGTAGGAGATATCCTTTTCTCTTCCCTGCAACCTCTTTCTCACAGAATGGATGTTGCGAGTTTTACTCTTCTGTATCGTTATTTTCATGGAAAGTGTTCGACTGAGCTTCCGTCTATGATTCCTCCTCACTAAACTTTCACAAGAGACACTCCTCTAGCTTAAAACGCTAGCAATAATTTCCCCCTCTTGTTATTTGTGCCTAAACCTAAACGTAGATTCCATGAACAAATCTTCTTTCTCAGAACTGCACGCCTGTGGAATTGCCTTTCGTTTTCCTGCTTTCAAGCTGACTAGAATATGGTTGTCTTCAAGTCTTACGTAAAGATGTTATTTATGAGCCGTCCCACTTGCTAATAAATTTACCGAATTTACATTACTATCGATTACTGTATTGTCCAATGTCTACTGTACACTATTAAACCCTTATCCTCGAGTGCCCTCTTGGCCGTGATAAGTGATGATGCCTATAAAAAAGATAATCCTGATACTGGTTATAGAAAAGAGTGAAACTAATAATATCACATCACTTAGAGGGAGGTATCGTGAAGAAAAAGGATTGGACGAATCAAATTAAGGTTGCCGTTGTGAAATTGACCAAGAACCTTAAAATAAGACAGAGATTTAAAAGCGAAAACATTACAAACGTAATCCATTCATTCTCTTGTATTATATTTATGGCGATAGAAAATAGCCCTATGTGTACATAAATGTTTAGAAAGAGAGGGAGAACCATTTTTACGAGACCCATGAAAACAATCCATTTAATATATAGACTCCCAAAGTATTAAGAGTTAGTTTCTAATCGAGACTAGAACCATTAATTAGAACATGAGCACGAAAAGGGGCAAGCCTACAGTTGAAAGAGCATAACTGCAGTTTAATATGATGAAAAAAAAACGGGAAATTTCTTCCTCCAATCGCAAGTAAAATTCTAGATTAGCTGCGTATCTATATATTTATACGATAGAATGTATTCTTTTTTGTGTCACGCTTAATCCGGATGTTTAATTGCTTTGTTCATCTATTTCTTGTCATAAATAATTTTACCAAGAATTCTTTATATGCTTTGGTTACGGGTTCGACTATAGCTGATTGCACTTAAATTATCTACATTTTTATAAATAATTTTATCAAGAATTCTTCATAAGTTTTGATTTCGGTTTCGATTCTAGCTGACGTAACTCAAATTATATATTTCATAAAATTTCATTTCGGTTTCGATACAAAGTAATACAGCCTAGTCATATGGATATATATTTTTTTATTTTGGAAACCGCCACTTTATAAAATATAAAATCGATAGAACATTAACTCTATAATACTATGTACGAAATCTGTAAATATCATATTCAAGCGTGATTTACGACCAGGCTTTACCGGGCGTTCGTGCTAGCTAAATTGTTTTGCAGTTTTAACAATATCGCTACAATAACAATAATATTTGGCCTTTTGACAAAGATCAAAGTGTAGTATCTGTTCTGACAGATGCTGCAAGCTATGACTAGCTATGACTAGCAAAGACCAGATGTGAGGGTAACCCCATATGCCTGACCTTTAACCAGCTCCCATTTCCCACCTCTCGGAAGCTGGCCCCCTTTTCCCCTTCCCCCTCCCTTCACTCCTCACATTAAAATCGGCCTTGTGCCTAATTTGCTCGGTGGGGGAGCAAATAAATACCATCTGTTCTGACAGATACTGCAAGCTATGACTAGCTATGACTAGCAAAGACCAGATGTGGAGGCAACCCCACATGCCTGACCTTTAACCAGCTTCCATTTCCCACCTCTCGGGAGCTGGCCCCCTTTTTCCCTTCCCCCTCCCTTCACTCCTCACATTAAAAATCGGCCTTGTGCCTAATTTGCTCGGTGGGGGAGCAAATAAATACCATCAAAGTGTAGTATCTGTTCCGGCAGATACTGCAAGCTATGACTAGCTATGACTAGCAAAGACCAGATGTGGGGGCACCCCCACATGCCTGACCTTTAACCAGCTCCCATTTCCCACCTCTCGGGAGGTGGTCCCCTTTTTCCCTTCCCCCTCCCTTCACTCCTCACATTAAAAATCGGCCTTGTGCCTAATTTACTCGGTGGGGGAGCAAATAAATACCATCTGTTCCGGCAGATACTGCAAGCAAAGACCAGATGTGGGTGCAAGCCCACATACCTGACCTTTAACCAGCTTCCATTTCCCACCTCTCGGGAGCTGGTCCCCTTTTTCCCTTCCCCCTCCCTTCACTCCACCAATTAAAAATTGGCCTTGTGCCTAATTTGCTCGGTCGGGGAGCAAATAAATACCATCCGTTCCGGCAGATGCTGCAAGCTATGACTAGCTATGACTAGCTATGACTAGCAAAGACCAGATGTGGGGGCAGCCCCACATGCGTGACCTTAAACCATCTCCCATTTCCCACCTCTCAGGAGCTGGTCCCCTTTTTCCCTTCCCCCTCCCGTCACTCCTCACATTAAAAATTGGCCTTGTGCCTAATTTGTTCGGTGGGGGAGCAAATAAATACCATCTGTTCCGGCAGATGCTGAAAGCTATGACTATATATATATATAGTTCTTGTGCGCGGGGCGTTTGCTCATTTGGTAGAATGCTTGCCTCGCATGCAAGAGGCTCGGGTTTCAAATCCTGGGTGGAGAGTTAATATTAGTGAAGGAACGGGTTGAAAATGGGGTTTAAAGTGATTTAGCCGGGCGGGGAGAGATTGAAAGATATTTATTGTTTATAAAATGGAAAGAAAAAGAAAAAATTAAAATAAATTAATGAATTATACTTTACAGGTTTATTTTGATAGTATAATGGTAGGTAAAATTTCACCCCGTTCCTTCACTAACATTAACTCTCCAACCTGTTGCTTTGGTGATGCTTTATATTTACTGTTAATTATGTCGTTATAAATAAGAGTAGCGCCTTTTAATTTTAAACCGTTATAAACTAAAAAAAAAACGTAAATAAGAATTTACACATAATTAATATTAAATTATAAACGCCTCTCTTATTTTATACACTCCTACTACTTAAATTTCAACGTCCTCTCCATGCAACTCCCCCTTCTTTTCTAACTCCCCTTAATCCACGATTTCTCAGTTCTTATTTGATTTTATAACTTAGTCCATCTATGAATTCTGACGATGCTAGTTGGATTTTTCCTCTTTGAGGATTTTGCTCTAGTTGAAACAATTTGTAAACTCATTCTGGACTCACAGTAATAAATTTTCTATATACTGCTCTGACAACACATTGAGCACTCTAGTCCGGTTTGTTCACCACTGGTTAATATATATATATATATATATATATATATACATATATATATACATAGTCATCTACATGCAGTACTGTTTCGCTGTATCAATGCTAATAAGTGCGCCTAGACCAATACACACATTGGATCTACAGCTAGGGGATAGGTGCTGGCAAAAGACTTTCGTACATGTCAATTTTAATTGACATTCGATCACCGCCTGTGCAGTTCCCGATATATAAGGCTAGCAAGGAAAAGGTTCTGATCGAACTGCACTTTTATAATCGGTGTTCAATGGCCTTATGCAATATGTATATATATATATATATATATATATATATATATATATATATATACATATTAATATGTATATTTGTGTGTGTATATATATGCAAGAACACATACATACACAATAATATATATATTTTTATATATATATATAAATCGATACGTCGATTTTTAATATACACAGGCATCTCTATATATGCGTATTTACTTGTGTAGGTTAGCGTTAGTTTTTCTATGGTAAGACGTACTTTAACAATAAACAAAAGCTTCAGTGATTATGAAATAGAAAACACTTTATAGATAGGAACATCATCGATAGAATGTCTCGCATTGTGTGCTATCTACATTGTAAAAGGACCCCAAATCAATGTATTTGGTAAGCTATGCGCTGTCCGTTCAGTATATAAGACATCATTGCGTTAAGTACTGTAGGGTGAAAAGTTTATAGCCTGAGCCTTTCTCAAGCCAAAGAAGTAATACTCAACCTGAACTGATCAGCCCCGACATAAATCTATTGGCCATAAACTTGCAGTTGAAAACGATATCCCTGTTACACAACTGCTACTACGTCAAACCCTACTAATACCCGTTCAAAAGAACTAATAACATATACGTAGACACAGGTATTGTGTGAACATACACATACACACATACATACACACACGCCACCCACACAAACACACACACATACACACAAACACACACATACACACACATATATATATATATGTATATATATATATATATATATATATATATATATATATATATATATATATATATATATATATATATATATATATATATATATATATATAAACATGTCGACAAAAATTGAAATAATATATATAGCTTCTTTTTTAAGTCCAGGATTTTATAATCCACCAAATATTCCTAAATTGTCTTTAAAGTAATATATGATAAGTAAACACGGAATAAATTCAAACATTGATAATTATGTAGAAATACGATAGCGAGTGTGTTCTTTTGTGTGTCACGCTTATATTCGTGTCGTTTAATTATGTACTTCCATTTCGTCCCTCATGCATTGAAAGTCCAAATACCGGCGAAATTGAAAGGCTCAAGCAGACATGACTCTGAAGACGGTTACTGGTATATATACATATATATATATATATATATATATATATATATATATATATATATATATACATGCACGCATACATACATATATACATATACACACATATGCACATAGATGTATCCTACATATATGCAAACACACGTGCACAATACATAATACACATTCATGCCCACACATATACATACGTAAACCTACACAAGGCGTTCATATATATATATATATATATATATATACATATATATATATATATAAATATATATATTAACGCAAATATACATATATACACATACACACATACATATCTGTAAACATACATACCTATATACATATATACATACACAATACATAATAAACATACACACATATACATACATGCATACACACATATACATACATATACACGTACGCACACATATGCATATATATATATACACTTACCTACATATATATACACATACATAAAATAGCACTCATACACATACACATACATGCACATAAATATTCATATATGTGCATACATGTACATGCATTCATATACATACATACACCCATGCATATGTACACATACACACATGCATATATATACATACATACAAATTATATATATATATACATATATGCATAACACACAAATATATATACACGCATACATATATACATACACATAGATATACACACATATACATACACATGTACATAAACATACAAACACCTATACATACATATATACATAGATAGATATAATGATGGCACATCAATTATTACCTGCTTCCAGCATTTCAGGCCTACATGCGTCACAACTTTACCATCGCCATAGGACCATTTTTTATGGACAAATTCCTGTGGGAGGACTTATACAAAGATGATAATACAAATTTAAACTTTGTACGACAGCTAAATCTTTCTCTCCCTCCCTCTCTCTCTCTCTATCTCTCTCTCTCTCGGTTCAAAATGTATACATCCAGCAACAAGCAAATACAAGATAACCAGCCACAAGTCAGATTAGCTTGATGCGGGTACTGGTCTCCCGATTTATGTTTTTTTAACAAAGATTTGCTTCTCCTAGAGGGGTTGCCTTCACCACGGCTTACGGGATCTCTTACCCCCCACATACAAAAGGAAATAAACAAATGCGTACATACAGATGTACGCAAACATACGTATGACTGTGCGCACATATGCAAACATAATCACGTAGAGGTACACATATACGCATATACATACGTACACACACATACATATGTAAAATACACATGAAGAAACACTCAAAAATTCATTAAAAGTAAGGGTTTTTTTGTTCCTGTTTCCTTCCTGATCTTTGTTTTTTTTTAAATAAATAGTTTATTTTAGCTTCACCCTTCTGCGGTACATGGTAATGTTGTTACCAAATTCACACATAATTTACAAAGTAAATCAACGTACGAATCGGCGAGACAACAATCCAACTGAAATTAATTAAAGACGCTTGGATTTTTTTCTTTTTTTAAAATAAAAATGTTTGTTTTAGACTCACACCTCTGCAGTACAGGTATATATATATATATATATATATATATATATATATATATATAAACCCCCACACACACATATATATATATATATATATATATATATATATATATATATATATATATATCGTGCATACGACCTTTTTTTGAGGTTTACAAAATCATGTATTCAGCAGACATTCGTTTATCCGAGGGAAGCAGTTAATTAGCAGTTTATATATCAGTTTCGATAGAATATTATTGTCTTGTTTATTTAAATTGTTATATATCACACATCAGACACACGCACACCCAAACCTCATATATATAAATATGTATATATATACATATATATATATATATATATATATATATATATATATATATATATATATATATAGCTCAGACACACACATACTATATATATACATACGTATATATATGTATAAATATATACATAAATATATATATATTTATATGTATATGCATACGTATATATAATTATATATATATTTATATGTATATGCATACTATATATATAATTATATATATTTATGTGTAATATGTTACTTAATTTATATTTCACTTTTTATTCTTCAATTCCTGAACCGCAATACCAAAGCATATAACGAACATATGAAAAAATCAATATGCCAAATCACAATATATTAACACTCTTACCATTTATTCTTGTAAGTACCTTTACATACACAATTCTTGAGAACAGATTTGTCGTTGTGCAAAATTATTTATTTAATTAACCACACTTAAAATAAATAAATAGTATACATTCCTAAAAGAAAGAATAAATGGTAAGATGGTAAATATTTTCTTTTTAATTTTGAATGTTGACGTTTGGCATTTACTTGTATACACACACATATGCATATAAATCTATAAATAAATATATATACACATATGTGTGAATATATATATATATATATGTGTGTGTGGGTGTGGGTGTGTATGTGTACATATTCGTTGGTTGCAGTGGATGCAATAATGTACCTTTTAATATAAAACTAATATCCAACAGAAACGATATACAACTTTATATGGTTGGCTTTTTATTACATGAACGTACATATTGTTTCGCGTAAAAGACACAACTCCTAGTAAGAGTAAATACGCTTGTAGAAAGGTGTCTTTGAAAAAACACCGCACAAGAAGAGGGCAGAAGTTGAAATAATCTAATTAATAAAAAAATATTATTCGTTTTATACTACTTGAAAATTTTATGCATCTTCTTGATTCAGTGCTTTGGATTTGATAGGCTTTTTTTGTTGTGGTTCAAGAATAACAAAATTGAAAATTCCCGAGACAGAATTTCTGTTATTAACGTTTGTTCAATCTTTCAAGTTTCCACTTCGGTAAATAACAATCAAGCATGACTAGTTATTTCAGCTACAAACCAACGGATTCATCCATCGAGATTGGTTTCATTAATTTTATAACTTGAAGCAAGTTGATTTTTTTTTTATAAAATACGTCAAGTTGCAGTATTCTTAACCGATATTGTATTTAATCCCCATTTACGTCAATGTTATTTTTACAGTTGAAACACTGTTTACATATATAAATCTATTCTATATCTATACGCTACTTAATTACTTTACTCATAATAAATAAAAGAATTGAAACAAAATCCAGTAAATTATATTCCAGTATATGAAAGTCATAAATCTTGATGTATTTTTTTTTAAATACAAGAAACAAGTTTCTATACTCCGTGGGGTTTAACATTTCTAATGTTGGACCGTTGTAAATGTAATCGATAACTTGAAAATGGATCACATATTCGGAAGAAACTATTTAAATCACGGACCTCCAATCTTTTTGATTAGTTTTCGTTTAGGTTTTCCTCAGATACGAAACTTGTTCATTTACTAATGTTTTCTGAACAAAATAATTTTAACAGGATAGTGCTAAGTGTATAGATTTAAGAAAAATGAAACAGGATAGTGACACAGCGAAGAGCTCCAACCCTCACTTCACCTCTGTCTTCGTTTGTGCGTTTTTTTCGCGGGAAGAGTAGAGATCTAGTGAACTTACCGATTTACAACCTAGGTGTAGTTAGATCTGATTTAATTTCCATGTGTATATTTTAATATAAGTATATATATATATATATATATATATATATATATATATATATATATATATATATATATGCGTTTGTGGGTGGGTATGATTATTTACGTATATGTATGTTTATCTTATTTTATTTATTTATTTTCTATAATTAAAAAAATTGTAAATTTATTCTGAGTTTAAAGGTGTTCGCTATTTACCTCCTATAGTTTAATAAATGTTGGGGCCTTTAAAGTATAGGATAGCAAATTTTTCGTGAAGTCATAGTGTACATGACCCATGTAGGTCCCTAATTGTATATATACAGTGATGATCATATTTATTGGCACGGTAAAATAAAAGTTAAATTTTGTCTAATAAATTCTAAAAAAGGGATTAAATTAAAGAAAATAACAAAGTATATTATGTATTTTTAACTGGCCTTTCAGATGCAGAAATCGGATTTTAGAAAAAATAAATAACAAAGGAACAACAAACATAATTGCAAAAAACCCTTGTTAAAAATTATTTGCACGGCTTTGTTTTTCTTTTAGTATCAGTATAATATCAATCAATTTCCGGTTAACGTGCTTTCTGAACTTTTTTATAGCCATATTATGCTTGTTTAACGCTAATTCAGTGAATAATTTTTTCAGATAATTTTTAGATAGCGATTTATTTAAACTATTATAAGTGACTAAATTATAATGTTCAATCGCCTAAGGAACACAGCGAAGACGTCAGGAAGCTTGTTGTAGCATGCCATACCAATGGGGAGGGCTATGATAAGATTCAAAGAAGCTAAACCTTCCCAAATCCACTGTTAGAGCCATAATAAACCAATAATAAAAAATAAGAGCCATAATAAAGTTCAAATCGCAAGGCCACGTTATGAGTTTAGAGGGTAGAGGGAGAAAAAGGAGTCTTTCCCCAAGAGATGAACGGAAAATTGTTCGACAAGTAAAACAAAACCCAAGGATCTCTGTTGGGGAGATTGTTGATGACCAGAGCACCTCTGGAGTGAATGTATCTCGACATACAGTTGGTTGAGTTTTGAAGAGAGCTGGTTTAAAAGCATGTCGTCCGAGAAAGACTCCCTTATTGAAGCCTATGCACCTGAAAGCAAGGCTAGCCTTTGCAAAACGTCATATTGATAAAGATGTTGCATTCTGGAAACGTGTTCTATGGACTGACGAAACGAAAATAAAGTTATTTGGCCATAATAAAGTGTCTTATATTTACAGAAAATCTGGCGAAGCTTTCCTGCCTAAGAGCACCATACCCACAGTGAAGCACGGTGGAGGCAGTTTAATGTTTTGGGGATCCTTTGCTGCCTCTGGACCACGGCGACTTGTTAAGGTCACAGGTAGAATAAAAAAGGAAGATTATGTTAAAATATTGGATGAAAACCTGAAAGACTCTGCTAAAGAGCTCTCACTTGGTCGTCGTTGGTGGTTCATGCAAGATAATGACCCAAAGCATTTGGCTAAACTGACTAAGAAATGGCTTGAGGACAATCATATTAATGTTTTGGAGTGGCCATCACAAAGCCCAGACCTTAATCCAAATGAAAATTTATGGAGAACATTAAAATTGAGGGTAATGCAAAGGAAGCCTAAGAATCTTATTCAATTGGAGGATTATTGTCAGGAAGAGTGGGCTAAAATTACTACTGAAGAGTGCAACAACTTGGTTGTAAACTATGAAAAGCGACTGAGGAAGGTAATCAAGGCCAAAGGCTATACAATTGGTTCTTAAATAAATCGTGCCAATAATTTTGAACAAGGGTTTTTTGCAATTATGTTTGCTGTTCCTTTGTTATTTATTTTTTCTAAAATCCGATTGCTGCATCGGAAAGGCCAGTTAAAAATACATAATATACTTTGTTATTTTCTTTAATTTAATCCCTTTTTTTAGAATTTAATTTTACCGTGCCAATAAATATGATCATCACTGTATATGTATATATATATATATATATATATATATATATATATATATATATATATATATATATATATAGTGTTGCAATGGTAATTGTCCAAGTTCCAAATCTAAAGGGATTATCTCATTTGATCATTTATTACGTTTTAGAATGTATCCAATGCAATTCTTTTGTTTTGCGAGTTATTTTTTAACCATTTTTCAACCATGTAGGTTGTCCAAAATAATGTTTTTATACGTTTTTCAAGGAATATATCTGAGGTGTACAAGGGCAAATATGTACCAATAACACAAGGTGGAGACTTGTTAGTCTCAATTCGAATTAATCTTATTATATATGCTGCTGTACACAAATAACAAAGTAATCATTAATATCGGGTATTTTGATCACTACATTTACAAAATTCATATGAGAAGATCCGTTTCATTATAAAAAAGAACTTTCATTATGAGAAAGATGTTTTCCCAACATATACTAGAAAAGTACTGTGTAAGTAAATGGTTAACTTATAAATATTTATCTATATATATATATATATCCATATATATATATATATATATATATATATATATATATATGAAGCGGAAGACCAGTGCCCGCATAAAGATGGTATGTAGTTTAATTTGTTGTTAGCTATCTTGCTCTTGCTTGTTGCCAAATCTCAACATTTTGAACCGAGAGAGAGGGAGACTTAGCTGTCGTACAAAGCTAAGACTCTTAAACATCATATTTGTATTGATACTCCCTCAGATATTTTGGCTCATGGATTTTAAATGTCTGAGGGAGCGGCATTAGTCTGACAAGACGTTGCAATAATCATGTCTCTCTCTCTGTCTCTCTCTCTCTCTCTCTCTATATATATATATATATATACCCACACATATATACGCATATATATAAACACACACCCATATATATATACATATTATATATATATATATATATATATATATATATAAATATACACACATATATACGTATATATATATATATATATATATATATATATATATATATATATATGCATATGCATGGGTATATATATATATATGTATATATATATTTTTATATATATTTACATATACATGAAATTATTTATATAAATATATTTATTTGTATATATAAATATTTATAAATCTCTCTCTCTTTCTCTCTCGCTCTTTATATAATTATATATATATATATATATATATATATATATATATATATATATATATATATACATCCACATTACATATCTGATCTTTGTAATGCATAATCACGTTGACACACCATTTCACGCCGGATAACTAAAGTGTATTCCAATTGATTGTTCAACTCCACTAACCGCTGCGCCGCTAATCAATTGTAATAACAGACATTCTTCTAATGACTAAATTTTAAACCTCAGTGTGAGTGATCGAAAACTTAATTGCGAATTACTTAGGGCCTCTACCCATACATGGCTGGCGGTACAAGAGCATGCTACCCCCGTCTAGTAAATTAAAGGTTCCGCTTGAAATGTTGTTAAAATTCCCGAGTCAGACAGAAACATTCCCAAGTACGACAAAATACTACTGAAGAACGTCGGAGATTAAATCGACCGAATCATTAAAAAACAAATCACGATGGGAACAGTAGTCCGATGAATCCAAATAATATGAACAAGCAATCACCTTCTAAAGATGTGATGCATGTGTTCTCCGCTTGCCTCGGCATTGTCTTCAGTCGTCATGAACCTCTGTTTTCCACTGGACCTAAATAGTACCGATTCTGAAGAGGCGTGGATAGATATTGCACAATCCTTGCTTCACGATTATTCGCGCAGTTGCATCTACAGGAGTATACTTTGTCTTTCGAGTGTGAACAGAGTCATCGAATATCTCTTATGTGACAGTGTATATACATGTGCGTGTATCTGTTCATTACTGAATTTTTAGGTTTTATATTTTTTCTACATGTTGCAAAAGTCCGTATTAATGCATTTCCCTTAAATGTTAATGCAATATTTAAAGAAATAAAAATTAAAACAGGTCACATTTGAATCTTTTTTTATTTATAATTTTTTTACTTAAAGTCATTTTCAATTTATTTTCTTCTATTTATTGTTCTTTTGTTTCATCTGAATTAACTGGAAAGGTCTAATATTATGCCAACATAATTTTAATTAATAAAAAAAAAACAAATACAGCAGTAATGAATTAGAGATTTACCCAGTGTTTATCTTAGTCTGAGTTGATTAGGCGTAATATTAATAATAAGTAAAAACAAAAAAAAAACATAAATCGCAGAAAAACGGCAATAAATAAAATACAAAAATAACAAACAAATTAATAGTACAAAGAGAAAGAAATCGCGAAAAGTATAAATTTAATAAAACAAAGGAACTACAAAAAAATCAAGTTCCAACGTACGCCGTACAATACAAACCCCAACAGAACAAAACAATTGATTTCCAATGGCTGCGAAATATGTCAATCCAAGGGAATCGCAGTATAGATTAAATAAACACTGGTTAATGAATAAATAAAATCAAAGCTACGAATAGAAAGATAAATAACTAGGCTTATATATTCATGAAAGAAACTATACGAACTATTGAGTTGGAACGAATAAAGTCATTTCCACATATTACGGGCACAAAATATTTAGCCTTAATACACTTGGAACAAATAAAATCGGGCACAGGGGGAATGAAAACAAACGAAAAAAAAAAGAAAGAATATCAAACATATAGAATAAAGTAAACAATTACACACTATTTAATATAACATGCAATAAAAGAAAGCTATAATAATAGATTACAAACATATTAGCTAGTTTATATAATTTAATAGGAAATAGAACGAAAACAAAATGGCTACATATTTTTAATTTATTCATACTAAATTTATCCCCTGTTTATAAAAAAAACTAGCTGGGATACCCTGCGTTGTCCGGATGTCTGGATGTGTGAGAGTGAAGAGGTAAATAATCAAAACAAAATGGAAAATAAAGAATAAGCGAACGAAATAACCCTTTTTAATAAAAAGAACCAAAAAAACAACAAACGTCATGGAAACAATATAAAAGACGAACGAAGAAATGGCATTAATAAACCATTTTCAATTTTTTGTTTAAATATCTGATACGACGGTTCGAACGACGCTGCCAGTATAACGAATGATCTACGACCGCGTTAGCTAAATTACGTCTATCATTTTTATATATATAAACTACTTCAAGTAAGAAGAACGAGTTTTTGCGCATGCGTGTATGGTTTAATTGTCGTGAACGAACGATTTTTCTACACGCACCCTGAAGAAAAGTGTCCAGTTGAGATTGAACCTATTAAATTCCTGGGCATTTGTCGTCCGACTGGTTGCCCTTAAAATGATACCGATCTCGTGATAATCCGTCGCCTTTGTAGAAAGTTTTTGCGAGGCATACACACATACATACATACATGCATTTAAACATTTGTTTCCTTTATATTATAAATATGAATGAGAAAAAAATAAGCACGCATATTATAAAAGACTCGCAGAAATACAATTCAAATACATAAAAATAAGTAATAAAGTAGATGATATAGTTAAATATCACATAATAAAACAGGCCCTGTCGGTGGGGCATTAGAATAAGCCGACTGCCTCCCCTGCAGAGGGTAAATGTCACTCAATGGGGTTCCTAGATATGACCTTAAACTATATCCAGTGGTGAGGCCCCAGCTTGTGGGATTTGGGGAGTGTGGAGCCACCCTTTAATTATCATAGCTTCCAGGTGAACTCTGACCCGGATTTGTAGTACCTGTTAGGGTCCCAACTATGGCTGTAATAGAAACCGACGTGAAAACACCAATTATATTCTATTAAAAAAATACCTTCAAAATCTTTGGATTCGGCAATAAATAACCCGAAAAGGGTTGATATGCTGTAAACCAAAAACAACCAACCAACATAATAAAACAAACGAATCGATTTACTGTCTAATAGAACCGCAGCCATAATAACATTTATTAAATAAACAATATATACGAATAACTATCAGTTAGGTATACAATGATTAAGCCTAGATAATATTTAAATAACCCATGTGGTGACCCAGAGCAGCTTCTTTGTGCGAACTGCGTTCAGCAAAAATCAAACAACCAAAAAACTCTCACATATGCATATTGAATTTTGAGAATGCATTAATTATTGACCAATATATGATGTGTTTTCCTGTTTTTTTTTTCAAAAAAATTTATTTTTTATGGATAGTTTACTTCTCATTTTGATTGATGTTGACAACATATTATGTTTTGCGTCCTATATTAGATATAAGAACCTCGCAACCTCTTTCTCACAGAAGAGGTGTTACGAGTTTGTCTCTTCTTTATCGTTATTTTCATGGCAAATGTTCGGCTGAGTTCAAATCTATGGTACCCCTCGCCAAACTTTCACTAGAAACACCCGTCTAGCAGAAAACACTGTCACTAATTTCCCCCATTCGTTAGCTGTGCCTAAACTGAAACGTAGATTCCATCAGCAAAGCTTCTTGCTTAAAACTGCACGCCCATGGAATTGTCTCCTGTTTTCCTGCTTTCCAGCTATCTACAATATGGTTGTGTTCAAGTCTAATGTAAACAAGTTTGTAATGAGTCGTTCCATATAAGTTAACAAATTTACCGAATTTCCATTTACTACTGTACACTCTTAACTCTTATCCTCACGTGATATCTTGGCCTTGATAAGTGTTGATGCCTATGTAAATAAAAAGTCCGGTAATTATTTCAGAATTCCTGCGAAATAGTTCAATCTATTAGAATTGCAGTAAAAATAAACGAATAAAAGATAAATAAAATTTAAATGGAATTCATAAAAACCTAAATATATATAGTAATGGTTTTGTAGATAATATTGTTATATACGGGACCCAAAATGGGTCTGTTATACTATGGTGTACCAAAAATACACTAAAACAGTATGTTGTATAATCGTCAAAATGTTGATATGCGTAGTTGGGAGGAAGTGTTTATTCTGATGTGTATATATGTCGGTTTCTGTCGTTTCCTCTTAATTATTCATCCCTAGAATTATGTTGCCGTCTATTTATGATATATTTATATCTAATTGTTCATATGAGAGTGTGTGTATGTGTGTGTGAGACATGCCTTTTGGACATACCTTCATGTGTAGTTGATCTTGTCTACCTGGAATTCATCTCCTTCGTGAAGGGGAGGCTGGAACCTGTTTGGACGAATATCCATTCACTTTCAAGAACACTGGTTGGTTTTATATTGTTTTTATTCACTCTGCATGTGTCCATCGCAGAAGAATGGATGGTGAATATCTTTGTTTGCGGTGTTAATTTTAAGTCGCCATTCTCAGGCACGTCATTGTAGGGGTGACGACCTGTGAAACCGTCCGCTCTGCTCAAACTGCAAACTCCAACTCTCAATGATCTCCAGCTTAACTGATCTACATAACATACACGTAGATCCGATCAGCTGCCCAGTTCTTCCGGTGAACATGTCTACAGTACGATTTACCATATTTCGACAATCTTTCAACATTCTTCACATTCATCTCCAATCAATCTCTCCAGTTAGATAGATAGGTCGACACATTCTTTTGTTCGACCTACTACATAACAATACAGGTTAATATTTTGTAGGTAATATAGGGTGTGTCTTTACATGTGTATTTGTTTTCAACTGTTTATAATCGTATGATTACACATATGTTTTCGGTTTAGTTTTCGAGGGAAGTACAATAACAGCTTCGAAATATCATTATTATCTTACCTTGACGTTTGGTTTGTAAATATATTTTACCTATCTTTTAATGCTTATTTACA
The DNA here is from genome assembly GCF_053919585.1 of Euprymna scolopes. Taxonomy (NCBI): domain Eukaryota; kingdom Metazoa; phylum Mollusca; class Cephalopoda; order Sepiida; family Sepiolidae; genus Euprymna; species Euprymna scolopes. The sequence continues at coordinate 106,673,712 of NC_136501.1, read as the reverse complement.
ATATTGTTTTAAAAATTATAATATTTATAATGACAAGAATATTAATTTACAATTTACTGCATTTTTCATTAATGACTTAGTTCGGCCCGAGATCTGTATAAAGCAAACTCCCAGTATCGTGGTCTTAAATTACCGGCACTTGTGTATATTAAAAATATGTGTTTCGTTTTAGTTTGTGTGTGTGTTGTTTGTTTGCAGTACAACTTTCAATTACAGTTCTAAAATATTTTGATTTTTTTTTACTTTTAATTATTTGTATGATATCTTATATATTACTGTGCCATTTGGTTTTTCTTTTATTTTCCTAGTTGTTCACTGTTTATTGCCATTATTGTTTACAATACGTTAGATGACAATAGTATTTATCTCTATACTAATAAATATCCGCAGAAATTTTAGTTTGGACAAAAGTACTTTTGGTTTGCAACAACATATCACATATACAAATTCATTACATCTAGGTTAACAGCTACTATCTTATGTAGTTTTCGAACTCCATTTTTTTACACATTCCCTCGTAATAATAAAATATCGCATTGTAATCAACGAGCAACAGCACGATAATTGCAACATATTAAAATGAAGTAGTTCCTATTTTACTCTCTAATATTTAGTCGTACCACTGCCACCAGTTGTAACGGGGACAAATTCTACACGTTCTACACATCTTGTAATTTCACCGATCGTAACTGGCTCAAATCGATAGATAGAATAAACACAATACATAGACCTAATATAATCTTTGAAATTTCCGATTTATAAATAATAAATACCGCCTCGCCTAATCTAGTGCAAACCTCGCATATTCCGGAACCCATTTTTTCCAGAGGAGTAACCATTTATCAAGGTCCGGAGGCCAGTCGAGGATAAGGTTCAATGGGTGCACATTAGGCAATATGATTATAGCGTATTAAACAAAAGGAGTGGGGATTTTGTAAATTTGATTAGAAGAGTGGTGCATCAAGAATTTGTTTACGTTGCACTTGAAGAAAATCGGATTGAAGTCAGCTGAAAAGCAGCCAATCGAAAGAGAATTATATAGGCGTGCAGTTCTAAGAAAGAGGATGTGTTCCTGGAATCCGTGTATAGGCTTAGGCACAGATAAAGTGTGTGGGAAAATGTTGATAGTGGTTTTGGCTAGACGAGTGTTTTTTCATGAAGTTTCGCGAAGGGGGGGCATTGAATGAAGCTCAGCTCAGCATTTGCGATGAAAATAACTATAAAGCAGGGACAGACTCACAAAGTCTCTTCTGTGTTAAAGAGGTTGCAGGGAAGAGAAAGCCATTAATTCTATTTTGAACTCAGGATAAGCTGAATCAGCAGCTCCTGCCCAGGTGTGAAAACAGTAAGCGATCGTTGGGCGTACCCGGCTGAATCTGAGGAGAAAATATCTTCTGGAGCACTTTCCAGCGACCTTGGCAATGTATTAGATATACGTGTTCTATTTCAGATTAGGACTAAATTTCAAACCCAAAACATGACGCATTCCCATGATGAGAGCCGTTCAAATGGGCATCACTGGGCGTTCATTCTGTAAAGACAGAAGCTATTCTTGGATACATTAGAAGTAACAGCCACCTAACTGCCCATTGTATCACAAGCTCAAGATCAGAGAAGTTAGAATCAGAAAGAACTTTGTCGTTTACGGTATTTGGTGTGCTACCATAGATTGCAGTATCCTAAGTATAAATATTTACAAAGGATGAAAGGATGCGATTGTAAGATTATTAATGTTTATCAGGAAGAGAGTTGGGTCCAAGGTAGAACCCTAAGGGACTCCAGCATTAATATTGAGAGCTTCTGATTGGTGCCCATCAACCACTACATTTATGAACCTATCAGAGAGAAATGATTTAATTCTTGAGAAAGCTTTTCCAGTTATAGCATAGCTGTAGATCGTGTAAAGTAGACTTCTGTGCCAAAGGCCTCGGATAGATCAAGAGTATTTGCCTTAAATTCGCTAATAAAATGAGATATAACAGTAAGTACGACTGCTGGAGATCTAGCAAAACGGAAAACATATTACACGCCATTAAGAAAGTTATTTTGCTGATATGACTTACTACTTCCTTATTTAATACAAGTTCCAGCAACTTACTCATGATGCACACGAGCCTTATTGGTCTGCCCTGAGAGGGAGGTTTGCGACCACCTGAATTATTTAATATAGGGCATACTGATCAGAAGTTAAGGTGTAGGGAAGCATTTCTTCTTAAGATAACGCTAAAATGTCTTTGTATATATGTGTGATAGTTCTGGTCGAAGCTTTTTGAGCACTATAAATGGAATACTGTCAGGTCCAGTTACTTTAGTGGAATCAAGGTTTTGCAAAAGTTTGGAAACATCACGTACACATATTTGTCTGTAACATAGCGTGTTTCAGACACACGAGGGAATACTGGGAGTTGGCGGCCTCGGTCTTCCACAGAAGACTTAGCTGGAAAGATCCTAGCAAAGAGTATTGCTTTCTCTGATGCTGACGAGATTACGTCAGTTCTATTCATGAGAGTCATTCATAAACGAACAGTTACGAAAATTAAAATATGGCGTCACTAAGAGACAAATTATTTCACGCTTCCTCAAGTCCATTTAATTACAGTGGGTTGTATGCGTGTAGAGGAAAGTACGCGTACATGCAAGTGCATTTGTGTGTGCGTGTGTACATTAGAACTCCATCTAATAGTTACTATGTAAACATTAGGGTGGTTGCTCCCTATTTAAAAATTTGTTTAATTCTTTGTAGGTCGTGTATTCTTTACGCAAACAGTTAGTCTATAATAACATTATACGTAATGTTCCGACTGTGGCCTTCCTACGGGGTGACTGTTAAGTATATGCACACACACACAATCATATATGCATATCCATAGGAAAGAGAAAAGGGTTATCCAAATAATATGTACTTACGCTTAACATTTATTAAACAAATCATTTCATGTCCCTAGATTTTATCTATTCAAAAATATCCGTCTCCTAGTAAGCCTATGTAAGTACAGAATATTTTACAAGGACTACCATTAAAATATAAGCATAATTATTTCAGCATGATTCGTCATAATACAATTGATTCCATCTTTAATAAAACCAAAGTGAAATTACTAAATATGTTATATTTCATTAAATAAACTCCTTAACAATAATTCACCAATCATTATCATTTTTTGTACACCTAAAGTATAGTTTAATTTACTTCGTAGGGTATGAAGTTCTTTGAACGAATCTGTTTAAATATCGAGCTATATTTTGACAGGCAATTCCAATAAAACGCTCGTTCTCCCCCTATCTCTCTCTTTCTTTCTTTCTCTCTCTCTCTGTAAATATATATATATATATATATATATATACAAATATATATATATATACAGTGAACCACACACACGCGCGCATATATATATATATATTTAATATATATATATATTTATATACATATATATATATATATATATATATATATATATATATATATATATATATATATATATATATATATACCGAAAATGACAAAAGAAGCACGCTTAACTTGTTTTATTATTGTAACATTTAAAGAACACCAAAGGAGTAATAAAATATTTTCCACAAAGTAATGTGTTTTACCATCGGGAAATTATAATTTTATGTGTTTATGCTTCGCTATTCAAATTATTGTTTTTATTTGTAAAATATCAATAATCATTCAATATTACAAAGTATTCAATAATCATAACATATCTCTAATGCGTTTTTATGCGAGCTTTTATGGTTTATATATGAAAACTAGACCACAATATATATATATATATATATATATATATATATATATATATATATATATATATATATATATAAAGAGACGTTTATTTGCATTGAACTATTGAAAGGCTCATGGGTGTAAATGCACTTCTGACCACACAATATCTTGTAATTCAAATATATATATATATATATATATATATATATATATATATATTTGTGTAGTGGTGTATGTATATATGCATATATGCATATATATACATATTTATGTGTTTTCAAAGTGGGCGGGTATATATACATATATGTTTACGCATATTTTTCTATTTTGAATGTTTTACACATGCATATACACACACACACACACATATATGTATATATATATATATATATATATATATATAAAAACATATATATAATTACTTCATTTAATCCCATAAAATTAATATACGAAAGTATATATTTATGCGTAAACTTTAAGTATTTACTTCAACAGTGCTCGATACATGGACAGAGCTTGATAGTAAGTTATAAAATAGATATGGCGATTAAGCTACACTGAATAATCCGCGTCTCATCCACTCTAGGATTCTTCAGGCATATGCGAAAATTTTGTGGTTGTCTCCGCAACTTCTATTTAGATTTTTTTAGCCATACATGCACTTACAGGGTAAAAGCCCAATTGAACTTCGGTTGACCCGTTCCTTTGTGTGTGCTATTTAGCGTAGATATCTAGTGTCTTGGCCTGTTTTAAATCTAGGTTATGTTTTTAATTTATGTTTTTATTGTTTATATGTTAGTTTATATGTATATACATACATACTTACATATATATATACATATATATATATATATATTTTTCCTTAGCGTCACGTGCATGGTGGTCGAAGAGATATCTGCCGCCACACCGAAGATCTAATTTTTTAGCTAAGTACATTTTTTTTTTTTTTTTTTTTTTTTTGTATTTTCTTTGCACACTTTATCTTATTTTATATTTTATTCTATCCTCTTTTTAAACCAAACAAATCTAACCCTTTTATTTTATTTATTTATTCATTATTTTTTATTTATTTATTTATTTTATTTATTTATTTTTTTTTCGATGTAATTTTATCTTATCTCTCAGGCATCTTGACCATTCTTGATTCACTTATTTTAAAAACAATTTCCTGACTAATTTCTTTTTACCATGTCACATCGACGTAGTAATACGGAGGGGGAATCCCTTTTTAGCTTATTTAGATGACAGAAGAACTTTATTTAAGTACAATACTTAATAGTAACAGCCATGGTAAGGTGCAAAAAAAAAAAAAAAAGTGCCACCTAATTTAACTTTCACTATTCGTTACCTAAATATGCAGTATCTTAGCTGTGATACTAGAGCTATTCTTCCTGCGTGGATGCTATGCTCCTGTACGTTACCTTAATGTCTTCCTATAAATACAAAATACGGAATTTCAGACCGCCATGAACTAGTTCTTGTAACTGGAACAAACACCTAACTGCTAGCTACGAAATCCCAATATACATTTTACCTCCAAGACGATTACCTCTGTCTAGCCTGCATGCGCAAAAAAAAAAAAAAAAAAAAAAAAACTTACCTGCCACTCTAAATCCTTGATTTGTTTCTTGTAAACTAATAACTCCTATCCCTTGAAGGCTAACAATCTGCTCATTCCCACCAAACCGCCACTTAACTCCTACATTTCACTCCGTTTTGTACTGGAATCTTTAACTTCCAGCCCCTGACTCTCACATGCTAACTGCTTAGTCATCACTAAACATCTATACAATTCTACCCTCTAGACATGCATTGGAGTTCATTCCTATTCCAGTTGGGATTAAACAGCTAAAGTATGTACTCGGAAGCAAAGCACACCGCACTGCATTACACAACTGTCCCCTCTTAGATATCTTTGCAACGCTAATACGAAACTGAACCAATGCTCTTTGCTATGCTAAATGTCCATAACTTTTACTTGAAAGCTGCAAACATCTTCTCTCAATAATAGAAACTCACCTTGTACCTCCAACTTCATTCACACCTACTAAAACCAGCCCATATATCTATTTATCAAATTACACATGACTCAAAACTTACTGTTTTACCCGTACTATATTGCACTTGCATCTCATGCCCTGATATCATCTAAAATAGTTTTGGCACAACTCTTAGTTCAATTCTTAACTCCTACTCACACTTAAATATTATACTAGACCCAAGCTCACATGGATAAAAAAAAGGATAAATAAATAAATAAAAAATAAAATAAAATAAAATAAATAAAAAAAAAGAAAAAAAAGAAAAAAAAATGAGAAAAAAATATTCATAAACAAAAATGAAAGCCTCTAACCACAGGATCTCCTAACAAGCATCCTTACAATCATAGTTGCTTACACTGCATGAGCTCTACTCAACCCCTTTATCCAGTAGCAATGAAATAACAATATCCCTAATCCACTTTGAGGAGTGTAACTATTTAGCAGATATAACCTCTACAAACTAACCCAATAACATTATCTAACCACGCGGGGTCGCAGAAATACCTGGATTAGAACCCAGGCGCGGAGCAAACCCTCTCAGTGGTGACGGACCCAGTAGATCTTCCCAGATCATCCGTCTAGGAGAAGGAAAACTCTGAAACTAAACCAAAGAGGAGGGAGGCCTCTTCAGTCTTGGATGACAGCCTTCCTAGAGCTGGTGACTCAAACAAATTACCGGTTTGCAATACCTAAATTGCTTAAGGAGTAGATAGGTCCTGCCTATCGCCCGGCTTCCACACTCCTTCTTTGCCTATTAGTCAGGCGCAGAGATACTATCAGTGATTCGACAGACACACCCATTGGTAGATCTTGTTTCTTGTCTAGGGCAATGAACGCCGTTTCCCCCACTCCCGACACACCCCACCCCTAAAGCTGGGCATTTGAGAATGCTTGAGTACCACATATGCCTGAGCAATTATATTGGGTTGACCTTCCTCTGATGGGTTGAGGGTACCGGATTGACAGTTACTGGCTGCTGTTTCCGACTGGTAGTACAGGAGCCCTAACTCTTTGGTAGCGCTTAGAGCGGCTGCTCCATCAACAGTTGAATAATATCGGGATGTTTGCAGTGCCATGGCGCGCATGGAAAGGGACCCTGCACTAATCCCCGGTGGGCTTTCCTGAGGCCACAGTCCTAGTTGATGGTGGGTCAGCTGATGGTCTACTTGTGATGCATGTGTGATATTCTGCATAACCTCCTGCTCGGCTTCCCCTAACCCAACTGAAACTCGTTAAAAAACATGATGACAGTACAATCTAAAAATAAGCTTAAACCAGGCTTAGGGTCAAACAAATTCAACTTGCCTCCTCCCTTGAGGCTTGCATTCACAAATATCCGTGGGCTTAGAACTAATTTAGCTGATGTTGAAGCATTTCTCCTAACAAATGCCCCGGATATCTTAGCACTAAGTGAGACTAACCTACACTCCTCCATCCCCTCTAACTACTTTAACATGCCTGGATATCTCCCACTCTGCCGTAAGGACTCTGACAGACATATGCACGGACTTGGAGTTTACATTCGTAATACCCTTCCCCTGACTAGAGAGACAAACCTAGAAACGGATGACCAAGCCTTTATGTGCTTTAGACTAATCATGCAACACAACATTAGCTACTTTTACTTTCTCTACCGCTCTCCTTCGACCCAAGACTGCACCATAATAAACAAAGTATCTGACAGCATAGACACAGCACTCTCCTTCGACACTAGCGCCCAAGTACATGTATTTGGTGACTTTAATGTCCATCACAAAAACTGGCTTGGATTCTCTACTTATACAGATGCAGCAGGCAGCGCAACTCATAGCTTCTCTGTATCTCACTCCCTATCGCAAATTGTTACTTTTCCAACCCGCTTCCCTGACCAGGAAGAACAACACGCATCACTATTAGATCTGTTTTTGACCACAATTCCTGATGATTGTGTAACGAAATCCGACAGCCCACTTGGGAACGCTGATCATGCGGTAATAATGGTTGAAATCGCCCTAAACTCTAGACCCAAAACTGAAGAGCCAGTGCTCAACACAACCAGATATTATAAAAAGGCTGACTGGGAAGCTATCAGAGATCTTATCAGAGACGCCCCATGGGGAAATATTTTTTCTCTTCCTGCTGAACAGTGTGCAACTGAGACCACTGAATGGTTCAAAACTGCAATCGAAGCGCATGTTCCCATGCGGAAATTCTATAGCAAGCCCCACTCTCCCCAATGGTTTACTTCGACTTGCGCAACTGCCATTGCTCAAAGGCAGCATGCATTCCGAAGGTTTAACAGACATAAGTCCAGTTCAAACAGACAAAAGTACATAGAAGCTAGAAGTAACGTTAAGAAAGAAATAGCGACAGCTAAGAGGGAATTTACGGAAACCACTAAAAAACGCATCGAAGCACAAAAATTAGGAACTCGTGACTTCTGGAAAATCTACAACAGTGTAGTAAATAATGGGCAATCAACGATTCCCCCACTAACCAACAATCACGAGGTTCTTTGCTCAGCAACCGAGAAGGCTAACATGCTTGCCAGTCGGTTTGCCTCCAACTCTACACTGGACCCTTTAAACCACCCCCTACCTGACTTTCCTATGCGGACAGACGCCAAGCTAGACGATCTGGAAATCACCCCTGCTCAGGTGCATGCTATCATAAAAAACCTTGACACTTCCAAAGCATGTGGACCCGACCTCATCCCAGCTGTGCTATTAAAAAAGTGCTCAGTCGAAGTAGCTCCAGTTCTCTCCAAACTCTACAACAAATGCCTTAATGAATCTTGCTTTCCGAGCTGCTGGAAAACTGCTTCTGTGGTACCAGTATTCAAGAATTCTGGCGAAAGAACTGACCCATTAAATTATCGCCCTATTAGCCTCCTCCCACTTTTTGCCAAAATATTTGAGACCTTAATTAACCATGCTCTAGTCCAGCACCTTACAGATGCTAAACTTCTGACCGACCATCAATATGGATTTAGACAAGCCCGTTCCACGGCAGACATCCTCACTGTAATCTCTGAACGCATATACCATTCACTGGACAAAGCGGGAGAGGGCAGAGCGGTAGCTCTAGATATATCTAAGGCTTTTGACAGGGTATGGCATGAGGGTCTCCTCAGGAAGATTAGATCTTACGGTATCACTGGTAGAATACTTAACATAATTAAATCCTTCTTAGATAAGAGAAAAATCCAGGTTGTCCTCGACGGTCGTACGTCTAAACAATATAATATAAATGCCGGAGTGCCCCAGGGATCTATCCTTGGTCCTCTGCTGTTCCTGATATTCATAAATGACCTCCCCGATAAAATTGCCTCTGAGATGGGTATATATGCTGATGACACCACACTCTATAGCAGGCACGACAGGAAAACAAATGAACATATATCTAAAGTAATGGCAGAAACACTGGAGGATGACCTCAAATCAGTAGTGGAATGGGGACAAAAATGGATGGTAACGTTCAATGCCACCAAGACAAAACTGGTTTCATTCAATAATTACAGGAAACCTTCTCTACCACCTATAGCAATGGCCAAAAACTCTTTAGCTGAGAGTACGTCTTTCAAGCTCCTTGGCCTAACGTTCACAGGAAACATGAGCTGGAACAATTACATCGAGGGCATTGCCAGGGCCGCTGCGAGGAAGGTGGGCTCTCTCTACCGTGCTAGAAAACTTCTAACACCCGAAAGTATCCTGTACCTCTATAAGGCCACTATTCGCCCATGTATGGAGTATTGCTGTCATATTTGGGCCGGTGCATCGGCTACTAGTCTCTCTCTCCTTGACAGGGTTCAAAAGAGAGTCGCAAATCTGATAGGCCCTAAACTGGCATCAAAACTTCAGCCTCTGTCCCATCGTCGAAACGTTGCATCCCTCTGCCTGTTCTACAAGTATTATAATGGTGAATGCTCTGAAGAACTGCAAGCACTTGTGCCCCCACGACGTGAACACCCTCGACAGACCCGACAAGCTGCAAAATCCCACCCCCACACTGTAGAGATCCCTAGATGTAAAAGATCGTTCTACTCCAGTAGTTTCTTCCCCAGAACTGCTAGACTTTGGAATTCCATTCCAGGTCAATGCTTCCCCAACTGTACTGACATGCATAAGTTCAAGTGCAACGTGAACCAACATCTCGCTGCCCTAATCCCTACATAGTGCCCCAGTAGATGTTTCCCCTGATAGTAGCCCCCTACACCAAAGTGGCAATGTGCCTTGTTTGGGGTGAAAATATAATAAAAAAAAAAATATTTTTGTGATAGTTTATGTATATAAATGTTTATTTCTTTATTTTCTTTCTTTATTTTTCTTTATTTTAGTTTTTGTTAGTTTTAAAGTTATTTGGTATCTCTATCCTAGAGTAAATTTTATCCTGTGAACACAGTTGTTCGCTATTTCTCTCCTACATTTTAATACATGTTGGAGTTCCTTAAACAATAGGAAAGCAAATTTTTCATGAAGGCAACATCTACATGTGTCCTCTAGGTGTCTACATGTTTTGGCTTTCCATTCGACTACCGGCGAACGCCCGCTTTCCTTGAGTTCCCAGCATTTGTTTGCTAGCGTTGTTTTCGTACGCTGTTTTTTTATTATTGAATGTAATATTGTGGTCATAATATCGAGTTCGAAATCTAAGGACGCCATACCTTCGTAATATTTCTTGGTGGATGGGTTTTCTTTCGCAAATATTGTTGCCTGGTAAACTATGATTATGGTAAGAAATTTATTTTGAAGTAGGCAGAGGGTGCGGCATCTACAGTTGCATTTATCTTGTTCGCACCTTATTTCTTATATATATATATATATATATATATATATATATATATATACATATATATATTGTTTTAAAACTGTCTACCTCTCTCTCTCTCTCGATATATATATATATATATATGTATATATATATATGTAAGTATAAATATATATATATATATATGTGTGTGTACGTGTGTGTGTGAATAAAAAGGAAAAACCTAAAAGCGTAAAAACAAAATTAAATCAACGTTTCGTCCCTATTTCAGGGGGCATCATCAGGATTTCTAGGCGAGGATGTACAGGAAAGCGGTCATATATCACATGCGAAAGAGGAGAAGGTCAGTTCTCTTTCTGTTCTGGAGAGAAAAAATTTCATGATGAAAAGAGAATTTATATCGAGTGTGTGTGGAGGGGAGCCGGGTTATATACATATATGCATTTTTTTTTATCAACCAGGATCTAAATAATTATTTTGTTCATTTATTATTATATTACCTATGATTGGGGCTACATTATAAAATTCTTTTCTTTGTTTGATGGTATTAATGTTTTAAATTAAAGCAGATTCAGTAAGTCTCCGTTTTGCTCTATCTGGGATGGTTTTTAAGATTTTTGCACGTACAAAGCCGAAAGAGTGGTCATGTTCGACACAGTGGGAAAAGAGTGCATTTTAGGGGTTAGCATTTCTTATGTCCCTTTTATGTTCACTTAGTCTGATTTCTAAATTTCTCTGTGTCTCACCTATGTATCATTTTTTGCAATCATTACATGGGATGGAGTAAATACCGGCTTTGGAAGTGGAGATTTCAGCGGAATGCTTGCTAGTTTTTAAAGTTCGCTTTATAGTTAAGGAAGTGGTTTGTACTGTTTGTATGCCTAGATTATTAAGAGTATTGCAAATTGTGTCGTTGTTAGTGTGGGTAGGTATAAGAAGATGTCTATTAAGTAGTGGTGTATCTGGTGTGTTCTGCTTTTGTTTGTCTATGTTCGAGTATATTTTGATGGCTTTTTTCTTTGTTTTAGAGATAAGGTGAGTTGGGTATTGTAAAAGTTTTAGTGATTCGGTGATATGTGTGATTTCATTTTCGAGATATTGAGGGCTGCAGATAATAAGGGCACGTAAAAATAAACCGATGATCATGCCCGTTTTTATTTTATTACTCTGGTGCGAGTAATAGTGTATATAATCACTTTTGTGTGTACTTTTTCGATGTGCTTTAAACATAAGATCGTTTTCAGATCTTATGATAAGTACATACAGAACGGGTAGGGAGTTGTTATGTTCGGATTCATATGTGAATTTTATGGAGGGTTCGACTGAGTTGAGTTTATTTTTTAATTCTTCTGTGTGTGTATTTGCGGGGAGAAAAATGAGGATATCGTCAATGTATCGGAAATACGTTGTGTTTGCAGGTATTCTAAATTTAAAAGAGCTAGTTTCTAAGAATTCTAGGAAAAAAACAAGCGAGTACCCCACTGATGGGGGTTTCCCATGGGGAGTCCGAATTTTTGTTTATAAAAATAGTTATTAAATTGGAAGTGGGTAATGTTTGTAGTAAGTTTAGTTATTTCTATTAATGTTTTCGGGGAGAAAGATAGATCAATTTTAATTTTGTTTAGATGTTTTAGAAGTAACTAAGACATTTTTAAGTGGGGCATTTGTGTATAGAGAGACTATGTCCAAACTGTGCAATGTTTTGTTTGGTATATTGATGTTTTTTATTCTATTTTTTAAATTATTATTTTCTAAATTATGGGTCGCATGGGGATATTTTGTTTATGAATTTTGGGGAGGCCATATAATGTGGGGGCAATGGCGTGATATTCGATATAAGATGCCCGTTTTTTATCATTTTTTATAAGTTTTTTTAGGGATTTGTTGAAGGTTTCAATATCTTTTTGTATGGAATTTAAGTTTGTGGGAGCATATGTATCTGTGTCGGATAGTAGTGTGTGCATTTTTTCTACGTATGTATTTCTGTCCATAATCAGTATGCCGCCGCCTTTGTCTGCCTGTGAAATTATAATGTCTTTATTTTTTTGCTAGATGTTTTAAAGTATCTGTGTATCTTTTCGGTAATGTTGATTCCTGGGGTTGGGTGGTCGTTATTGAAGTACTTTTATTTATATTCTGTCATTACTGAGATGCGTTATATATTCTGATTTCTATGTATTTATAATTGTCTTTTGGTGTTCATTTTAATTGGAACCATTGTGCTCTCTTTCTATCGTGGCTATTTCCCGAATGTACGGCACACTGCTTCCCCAACCTGTGCATTCCAAGGCGAGATAATCAGAAGGCTAAAAATGTGGCGAGATGAAAACATCTGTAAAGCCCTTTTAAAATAATTTGCTATTAGGGTTTATTTTACTTTCTTTATTTCTGTTTCATGTGTTATGTAAAATTGCAGTCTTTGAAATTACTACTATTCAGGTTAGCATGGGCACTGGAAACGACAATAAGGTTTGAATTACAGGAAACGAATTGTTTCTAAGATATGATGTATTTATAATTAAAAATTTGGGGAGTAACATTTCTCTATATTAATTTTAAGTAATATGAGCACCAAGTTTATGCCCACTTGGGGGGGGGTAAATTTTATAAGACTCTTATTTGGTAATGGTGGTAGACCAACACAAAACCAACCAATCGGCAAAAATAGTAGTCGCTAGTTTTAAAATCTTAGTTCGTTCCCACCTTTACAATTTGACTTTAATATGACGACTTTTAAAGCGTTTCGGCTATGCTGAAAACAATCATTGCTTTTAAATTTGCCACTATAAGGTTACACATGTTATCAGTGGTGGCCAGTTTTGTACCGAATAAAAGCATTAAAATATATTAAAACACAAAAGATATCCAGGTAGGCAGGATAACGTATTTTGCGGTTATTGTACTTTAAAGTATTGCTGAGTGATCAAGATAAGGCAGGGGGGTCTATAGTTTTGTCTTTGTTGGCTTCTTTTAATAGAACTAACGAAAACGGGGAGTTATTTCTTTTATTACAAATTACTTTTCTACTTTATTTTTTGTGGCGATGGAAAGAAGTATTGCAGTAATAAAAAACACAACAACAACAAAAAACAAAAACTTCCGTTTCATTTCCTTTGGATAGGATTTCATGTTTTCGTTCTCAAATAAATTTCTGCTTCTTAATACAAACTGGAGATTTTTTTATGCTCCCTACCCCGCCGTCAGATGTAAACGCGGAAGATTTTTTGCATGTTTAACGGAAAATGTCAGCGCGTTACTCATGGAACAACGGTTAATTAAACTGCAGAAACATCTATAAAACTACAAACGTAATATAGTTGATTAACTCCCACGACACCCCCCCCAAACACCTAAAGAAATGAGAAGGAAAAAAATGTCCCCGTGAACCGTTCGTGATAACTTTATTTTGGGGATCAACTAAAAAGCGTTAAAAACTACGTAAGAACAATTTACAGATTCTCTCTCGCTCTCTCTCTCGCTCGCTCTCTCTCTCTCTTTCTCTCTCTGCCCCCTTCGTTCACTCGTTCAATCCTCCTTTTTTACACCTGGATTGCCTATTGCGTCTAATATATCCCTCCTATATCTGTGTTTTTTTCTCCACCAGTTCTTTGATACAGGGGAGGGGGTATCCATTCCAATATACGTTCTTACCACGAGGAATATGGCGTGTCTATTCCGAAAACCGTTCTAACAGGAGAAGTATGAACAAAAACAATCATACATTAAATTTTCGAGGGAGGCACGCTTTCACCGGGCAACGCTGGTTAGCGGCTACTGCTAGTATAGTAATAATTACGAAATCTGCAACAGATCATATTTAAGCGTATGTTATAGGTACGGGCAAAAATGCGTGGATAAAGTTAGAGGGACCTAGTTTTGAAAGCCGATTTATCATATTTGTTTTGTAGGTCTCCCACTACTTTTTGGTTGTATTTGACAAATTAGAGACTAAAGTTAATTTGGAAAAGGGCGAAACAATATGTGTACACGTGAAAAAAAAAACAGTTATGAAAAATGTGTTCACGGTGAGCTAACCAATTCAACTAAATTTTGAAGTTAAATAAATTCATTGTAAAAATCCTTTGAAAGGTAAATATTAGTTTTCTAGATCTATTTAAAAGATAATTGGTAAAGTAAGTCCTAAGATATTGAATTAAATAAAAAATACACCTTGTGTGTGCAAAAATAAGGTAATTTGCCCCCCCCCCATGTAATTCTATGGTTCGCCAAAAACGCAACAAAAAAGGTTTGTAAACACGATTATACGAAAGTCGAAACGCTATTTCAAAATTAAATCATGAGAGTAAAAGGAAGTAAGGGTGTCAGATTTCTTTTTTACCCAGGTGTGCATCTGTATATTCCTATTCTGAAGGGTTGTATCAATTTTTATCATTTTTTTAAAATTTAATTATCATATGCTACTGTTTTAAAATTATTTTTTTAATTATTGTTCAATATTTTATAAAAAAATATGTTAATCCAATATTTTCAGATTCTTGCGAACAAGGAAATTATAAAAATCTTGCATATTAAAGTTATGCGAAATCTGTAATTAAAAAAAAGAGTAGAAATATTTTTGCTATTATATTTTTTTTGCGAAAATATTAAATAAACACAGCTGAATTCAATAGTAATATCGGTAGTACGAGAAATTCATTTTCCTCGAGTTATATCGAATTCATTAATATGGATGTAAGGGTAGTTTTTCGTAATGTTCCTGTAAAATTTATTTATCTTTTATTGTTACAAATTACGATACTTTATTTATATAAAAAAAGCTAAAATAAACGCTTGCCTTTTTTTTAATTTACTACTGGGAACTATAACTTTAGTAAACATATTTTTGTTATGACAAAATAATACATTTCCACTAAGATATATATAAAAATAATTGATTCATTATAATCTGCCATCATGATTTGATAAATACTGAAAATTCATATGAATTTGGTTAATGTCCTGATTTTTTGTGAATTTTTAAGTAAAGGGAGGGGTAAAAATATTTATAACTTTTGAGCATCGACATTCATTTTGACCTTGTATTTTACGACCAGACAATGTCAGGGGATTGGATAGTATATATATATATATATATATATATATATATATATATATATATATATATGTGTGTGTGTGTCTGTGTGTCTGTGTGTGTCTGTATCTGTGTAAGGCGTTATCTCTAACAAACTACTCTGCTAACTTCTGGTTTACATATTTGAAACTTGATATTTTATAGGCAAACTTAATTCGTATTTAGACGGTAAACTATCTGCTTGAGTGTAAAACTACAAAAAAATAGTTTGGAGCTGATCAGTCATATGTCAACTAAAGTTTTTACCTTTACGCATGCACAATATAAGCTTTTACGTAGATATTGGTTAAATAGTAATTTAAAGCTCAGATTGTCTGTGTATGTATGTCGGTGTGTATGTGTGTGTATGTGTAGTTAGGATGTTTGGGCGATATTTTAGATGTACGATTCGTCTTTAAATTTATTTTTCAATACTTTTTTAATAACTGAGTAACGTTGCAATACTAATAACCTTGTAATGATGGACCTTTTAGCAGCAAAGCACTAATCGAGTTGTTTTTGCGTAAATACTTATTAGATCCGACTCGCTTATCAGGGAATTCAATTAAAGCATGCATTCCACTCTATATTTATTTTTGACCTTCACACGATCAAAGTTCCAGCATCTTTGTGAAGTAAAAGGGAACACGTCTGTTTAATTTCCCGTGTAACGTCAGAGTTGTGTTCCAGATGAAGCAACCTCGGTTCTTGCCATTTAACGCTGACACAAAGCCAGGTCATTATCGTCAGATAAAAGTAAACTAAGTCTTTGAAGACTTCCGTGATTAACGAAAGCTTTGATGAATATTACGTTCCAAAGGTTGGGCGGACAAAAATGAGCAAATAATTACCTACGTGTCTTTGTTTAAAAATATAATTCAGATAATTATTCTTTTTTATATAATCGTCTAAAGTATATGAATATATATTTCTATATCTGACAATTTATGGGCAGCTTTTAGTCCCGCTTTTGTATGACGTCTAAAGTAAAAAAAGGTAAAGTACAAAATAAAAAAAAAGTCATGCTTAGATATGAAAACCAGTTAACTCTATTTAACAAAGTTTGAATTATTATTAAAAAAATATTTTATTTGAAATAAAAATATTTACATAATACACTGATTCTCATTATTTCATTAAAGTTAAGCAAGGTTAATCCTGATGAATAATATAATTGGAGACCAAATTATGTTACTATGTGATATATGGTCTCTAAAACCTGGAGAGGTATATATACTCCTGCTAAAGACACGCTGTATTAAAAAAAACTGTTACTTCTGTAAATCTGAACAAACTATATGTACCAACGTAAATGTGCCCGCGAGATTTTTTTTTGTCGCAAGAGTTGCACAATCTGCACCCAAACTTCCCTTAAGTGAGCATGTTTAAGTAAAAATGGAAAGTGGGGTTTCACGGCAAATTGAAACAATGTGGTTAGTACATACAGCGCTTAGTATGCCTAAATGGTCACCACTTCTGTACTAGCCAGGCTCAATGTGATTACCTTGAGTGATCTGATGAGACCCACTGTGTCAACAGGAGTATGCGTTGATTATAAAGAACACTGTGTTCTCGTGACCCCTAAAGCTTAAAAGACGCAGTCATTCTTATGCATTATTCATCTGAATCGCAAGCATAGTAATGTTTCCCTTATTTTAAAGAACCACTTAGTTCCAACTTTATATTTTAATTTCTTATTTCTTTTATGTTTATGGGTTAATATAATGGTTAATACGTTTTATATATGCTAATGTTTTACGATTAAATAGATGTCTATTAACTGTTTACCTATATGTATTATTAAATTATTATCCCGATATTCATTTATAACTAATGTAGGCACGTTTGCACTTGCCCGGCCAAAAAAAAATGCCTATTTGATATGTTTCATTTCATGCATATTTCGTATTTATACTTACAGAGCCTATTCTTTCTTAGGTATTATATGGCCCCTGATATATAGTACTGACTTAAAAAAAAAACATGACATGCGTGTATCGACTGTAATCGAAACTAAAATTTTCAGCGCTCTAGGTTCGAATTTACCGTTAAAACTATCGGCAAATAAATAAGAAACATTGTAAAATTAAAGCGCTTGAAGCTATGGAGTAATGTACGCATGCGCAATATCATATAAATATATCGCAAAGTTTAAATCAACAGTTGGCATTTAAAACCCCGGTACTCGTTATTCATCAAGCCCCAAAATATTGTACTCTTTATTAATTATACCTGGTGTATGATCACTATTTCCTGCTATTTTGCGTGCTTATATATATTTACAAAGATAAAGACATACAGACGGAAGCTTTAAAACACTCGGGCGCGAATTCCATTGCAGTGTGAAATTGGCTTAATTGCACAATTGAGGTTTGGATAAATCGACGAATTCTTATTCTTCCCGCTGACTCCGCTCGTTTAGACTGCACAAACATAGCAGCCATCCAAATGAGTTCTGTATCCTTTTTATCCACTGTAGAAGATGCACAACACACTGCTTGAATACAATATAGAGTCTCCCTGCCTTATCTTGATCACCCAGCATTACTTTAAAGTACAATAAGCACACTTCAAAAATTCACAGATACTTTTATAGTTGGGTTTCAACGTATATTCCCCGCACATATAGCCGTGGACAGGGTGCAAAATAGGCTTCGTGGCTTAGTGGGAGATGCCCTTTTCTCTTCCCTGCAACCCATCTCCAACAGAAGAGACGTTGCGAGCCTATTTTAGTTTTATACTTATTTTCATGGCAAGCACTCGTCTGAGCTCCAATCTCTGGTCCCCGTTGCCAATCCTTCACGATAAACACCCGTCTAGCTGAAACCACTGTCAATGATTTTCCAAACTCTTTATCTGTGCCTAAATCAAAACGTAGATTCCATGAACAAAGCTTCTTTCTTTCGCCTGTGGAACTCTCTACCGCTTGCCTGTTTCCCACCTGACTTAAACTTTGATGTCTTCAAGTCCAACATACATAAATAAATAAATGACAAACCGCATCCTTAAGCAATGTCATTTTATCAAATCTCCAGTACTGACGAATACTGCAACATTATCCCATTGATTACTGTACACGCATCCCCGAGTTGCTTCTGGGTCTTTATAATTGGTGACCTCTATGTAAAAAAAAATCAAAAAACATGAAGATTGTTTTAACAACGTCGCCACGCTCAATTTTCCTCGAAAATCGGCAACAAACGTAAAATAAAGCAGCTTACATATTTCCTGTCTGAATCAGATGGATTCCTAACATTGAGAAAAATAACTTAATTTGACACAGACATCCTAGTCCATCACCTTACAGATGCTAAACTTCTGACTGACCAACAATATGGATTTAGACAAGCCCGTTCAACAGCAGACATCCTAACTGTAATCTCAAAACGTATATGCCAGTCACTGGACAAAGAGGAGGGTGTAGAGCGGTAGCTCTAGATATATCTAAGGCTTTTGACAGGGTATGCCATGAAGATCTTCTCAGGAAAATCAGATCATATGGTATCACTAGAACAATACATGACATAATTAAATCCTTCTTAGATTAGAGAAAAATCCAGGTTGTCCTCTACGGTCGTTCATCTAAACAAGATGGGTATATATTCTGACGAGACCCCACTCTATACAGACACGACAGGAAAACAAATGAACACATATCTAAAGAAATGGTAGAAGCACTAGAGGATGACCTCCGATCGTCAGTGGAATGGGAAATAAATGGATGGTCACATTCAATGCTGCCAGGACTAAACTCATTTCCTTCAACATTTAAAATAAACATTCTCTACCACCAATAGCAGTGGGCAAGACTCTTTATACGAAAGTACATCTTTTAAACATCGGCCTAATGCTCTCAGGAGACATGGGTTGGAACAATTACATTGAGAGTATCGCCAGGATCGCTGCAAAGAAGGTAGGCTCTCTCTACCGTGCTAGAAAGATACTAACGCCTGAAAGTATCCTATACCTCTATAAGTCCACCATTCGCCCATATATGGAGAATTCATGTCATATTTGGGCCGGTGAATCTACCACTAGTCTCTCGCTCCTAGACAAAGTTCAAAAGAGAGTCGCCAATCTGATAGATCTTGAACTGTCATCTTATCTTCAGCCCCTGTCCCATCGACAACATGTTGCATCCCTCTGCCTTTTCTACAAGTACTTTAACGGTGAATGTTCTGACGGACTGGAAACACTTGTGCATCCTCGATAAACCCGACAAAAAGCTAAATCTCACCTCTTCACAGTAAAGATACCTAGATGAAGGAAGTAGTTTCTTCCCCAGGAAAGCCAGACTTTGGAATTCCCCGCCTGGTACCTGCTTCCCAACTGTACTGACATGTAGAAGTTCAAGGGCAACGTGAACCGACATCTTGCTGCCCAACTACCTACACAGTACCCATGATGCCTATGTCCCTGATAGTATCCCCCTAAAACAAACTGGCAATATGCCTTGTTTGTGGTGAAAATGTAATAAAAAAACACAATAAACACATGCAATAATCGATAGGCCTTTTTACTACTCAGTGACCACTTCTTAATAATTATATATACGTATAGT
The DNA here is from genome assembly GCF_053919585.1 of Euprymna scolopes. Lineage (NCBI taxonomy): Eukaryota > Metazoa > Mollusca > Cephalopoda > Sepiida > Sepiolidae > Euprymna > Euprymna scolopes. Next base: position 106,653,565 of record NC_136501.1, on the reverse strand, counting down.
AAATTTGACTCTTACGTTAAGGTTTGTGATGTCATAATCAATTAGCATACATCACAATAACAAACGACAATTGTAACTATAAAGCTAGATTGTATATAGAAACACCCCTAATATACTCTCACCAAGTGCCCCTACGCTTCAAAACCAGATAAACTATTAAAAAAAATAAGACTAATAAGTAATTAACAGGTATATTTATTTCAAAAATATATAATAACTGAAAGAGAAAACTTGTCTTTTATGACAGGTAAAAATAATAACACTGAGGGTTGGGAAATGAAGGTTTTCAAGAAATCGAAAGACTGAATAAGTTTGTAAAAAATGGAAAAGCTAGAGGCATATTGCATGACAAAGGAAACTAACACATTGCCCCCCCAAAAAGTTATTGTTAATGCCGGGGAGCGTATAGCATAAAGAAGAAAGGGACATGCTATATAGCCAGTAGTTGCAAAAATGAAGTAGAAAAAAACTGAAGGAGCGAATAAGTAGGAAAGTAATGTTCAGTAAAGAGTAAGTTAAAGGAAGATAATAGGTTGAAAACGAGGGGGAATACACCTAATTTCCAGGTAGGAAAAATGTATAAACTAGCAAATATATTAATAAATGATGACACATTTGCTTCTTAGGCAAGCAAATAAATTTATAATGTAATAAAATATTTAACATGTAACAAACATTGTACAAACTAATACAAGGAAACACACACACACACACACGCGCGCACACACACACACATACACACACTGCTACGCACTCGTTTGACCAAGCACCGTGGCCCTCACTTCCACCAAGTAATAAAAAACAAAAAAAAGAATTAAAAGGAGAAACAAAAAAGAGAGGGAAAAGCAAAAGACAGCAATGACCATGGTCTGACCACCCGTAAGGAAGGGTAGAGGTGGAACACGTCCGTAAACACCTTTAGAATCATTTATAGACATTTCCGCCGCTCGGAAACATGTCACCAAAATTGACAGCGAATATGCTTTTATACATTCTGAACACATTTTAAATATATTTTTTTTATATTTTAAACTTTGAAACGCGTAAAAATATTTCAATGATTTTACCCCATTATTACAATTATCTAAACGTGATACATTTTTAAATGAAAAATCCAAACACGGAATAATAAAGTAATGTTAAAAAATACATATTAATTGTGTGTGACCTTTCACATTTTAATATACAACGTTCCCTCGTTGGAATCTCTCAACCAATGTATATATATATATATATATATATATATATATAACTATTTCATTTACTCACATAAAATTAATATACGAAAGTATAGATTTATACGTAAACATTAAGTATTTACTTCAAAAGTGCTCAATACGTAGGTAGATCTATTTAGTAATTATAAAATGTATATGACGATTAAGCTACACTGAATATTCCGCGTTTCATCCACTCTAGGATTCTTTAGGCTTATGTGCATAAGCGTTTCATCCACTCTAGGTTTCTTTAGGCTTATGTGCATAAGCCTGAAGAATCCTAGAGTGGATGAAACGTGGAATATTCAGTGTAGCTTAATCGCCATATACATTTTATAACTTACTATATATATATATATATATATATATATATATATATATATATATATATATATATATATATATATAAGCAACTGTATCCTGTCACGCTTTGTTGTGGTTCAATTTGCTGCAATGGAAAAATCTAATAAAAAAGGAAAATGCATGTTTCTTATATTCTTAGTACACCAATCAACTACAAATTGAAAAAAAGGGGAAAATGTAAAAAAAAAATGTACTCTTGCAGAATTGGATCCGGATCCTCGGGAGTTTCCGTAAATCATGGCTTGGACTTGACCAACAATCAGTGGTTAAGCTGAACGGTGCTAAAATGTTAAAACACTAAATCGATTTTGTTTTTGTTTTGTTTTTTGTATTGAAAAATGTGAATGTTTAATTAGTATTTAGGGGGGTTACAATACACAGATTCGAACATGTTGTTCAAAAACAAATAAATAACAGCAAAGGAAAGGTAAGTTACGTTTCTACATAAGTGGATGCTTTTGTGGTGTTTTTATTTGATGTAAAATATTTAATCAGCTCGAAAAACACAGTTTATCGATGTATTTGAAAAAAGATAAGTGGCTGCATCTCTGTTGAATACGTTCTGATTGGGAAAATAAGTTAAAAACTATGCAAAACAGTGTCAGAAAACCAACGAATATTTTACCGTGACAAAGGCTGACATATTCGGTGGGTTTTTGACAGTATTTTGTATAGTGTTTTCGTGTTAACTTATTTTCACAAGCTGTACGTAATCAACAGTGTCCGCCACCAATTGTATTTTTTCAAATATACGGAAAAACACTGTTTTTCGAGCCGACTAAACGTTACATGCAATAAAAAACTGATTTTATCACTAAACACAGATATGAAAAAGTTGCCGAAAAATAAATATATAAAAAATAAATGTTATCAAAGGCAAGAAAAGTAACTTTTCTATCTAACTGGATAAGATTTCGGTGTTTTTATGTAATGTAAAATGTGTAAAATGTTTGGGAAACTGAGATAAAACTAAAAAAACTATACACAATACTGTTAGGAACTCACTCAAAATATGTTAGCGTGACATAGCATAGGCTGACATATAATCGGTGGTCATTTAACAGTAATCTGTACAGTTTTTTTAAATTTTAATTAATTTTCCCAAACTTTAATGTTCAAATATAAAGGTAAATGTTGAATTTCGAGCCGAATATCCATGTTACATTAAATAAAAACACACAAATTTATCGACTTAACTCATAACTTTTATAATATTTGTTATACATCTGCTTTTTGACAACCTTTTCGAATCTATGTGTACAGTAATACAAACTCAATAAAGACAGTAAACATTATCTAGTTAGGTAGAAAAGTAACTTATCTTGCCTGTGAAAACATTTATATTTGCTTTTGTTGACACTTTTTTCAAATCTTTGTGCAAGTACAAATTCGAAGGGGGTATTTTTCTGTCTATTTTTATTTTTGGTACCGCGCTATTTTAAAATAGTTCTTTAAGTTAAATGGAAAGTTCACAATAGCTTTTTTCTTCTTTTTTGGTATGTTTTTTAAAATTTTTACATTAGGTCCAACACCATAATTTTCTTAAAAATGACCACTTTTAAAGGTTTAAGACTATGCTGAATAAGAAAATTACATTTAAAATTTGAAGAGGCAAGTAGTTTTATAGATTTAAAGAACTTTACTATGCACTATAATTTACTCGCCGCCATGTAAAAATGACTTTTGGAATAAATACCACCATTCTCCCCATGCTAAGAACGGTTTTCGGAATATACATCCCTAACCTACTGATGTTAAAAATTTGGAGGTGGACCTAATGTGAACATTAACCTTTTGCTTATTTAATAAATTGTTAGTTGAAAGCACAACATACAGATTTGCTGTTTAGTTGCAAAACTATCCTCAAACC
>NC_136501.1:106637615-106645115 GCF_053919585.1 Euprymna scolopes | reverse complement strand
AAATCTTTGTGGTCTATTTTCGGCAAAGCATTTGGCTATTAAAGGGTAAAAATTCAACGATTGGACCTTTGAGAACTCTACCATACTCCTCCGCCAATTTCGGTATTACCACTTGGAATTTAATGTATATGTTTCTTGGACATGGATCTAACTGAATAACCCAGTTTGGGCTCAATACAATAAGAGTTAAGGGGTCATAATAGGGTCAACGCTAAAAAAAAAACATACCGCTTTTTTTAGCTTGTTACTCAAGATACACCTCCAAACATCCGGGCAACGCCGGACTGAAATGCTATGATAAAGCTATAAAAATCCAAATAATGTAATCAATGTTTTCTGGTGCTATACAATGTAGTGAATTTTGTTTGAAAATTAGCTGTTTAGGAATATATTTAATAAAAATACAGGGTGTCCAAAATGTAACTAAATAGTTTGGGACATAAATAGATTATTGATTGTGGATTCTATCTTTCTGTAATTTAAAACGATCTGACGAACACATTGGGAGATTTAAAAATAAATGCTGAATTGAAGGGTCATAATTAATAAAAAAAAAGAATGTCTGCAAAATATTGCCCATTTCCGCTTTTTTCTGTTTTTCTAAAATATTATTCATGGCAGATATCAGAATCTCTTGATTGCGATTATACTCCCTTATTATGTGCCTAATCGTTTCCTTAAATTCTTGCGGCGTTTGAGGTTTGTTTACAAAGACTTTTTCTTTACAATATCTTTACAATAAAAAAACTCGGGGCAGGTCAGTTTGTGAAACGTGGTGGCCATTTGACATTTCCATAGCTTGATCGTTTGACTTAAAGCAATTGACCCCCTGATCTTTGCATAGCGCCAAGGTTTTTAGAACGGGTGGTGTACGTTGGCTATTTTTTTAAGTATTGTGCCAGTAGTATTCATCTTAGGCCAGTTAAAACGTCTCCAAACGAAAGTGGATGTTTTATAGGAAGATGGTTTTACCAATTAGCTGATTGTATATCCTGGTTGTTCGGATAACCTAACCAGAAAATTTCCTCACCTCCCCAAAAACTGACTTTTAACTACAAAGTATATCATATTACTGACTTTCAATCTCGTAATTTTAGTAAATGCCTGATTGGCAGACCTGTTTCACCTGTGGCGATGTATAGCTTCTGTATTTTAACAATCTATGTTAAATATTATATAGGATCCGTATGCAAGTCACTATAATACATTTGCGTTGGAGGTGAAAAATAGATTTCATATTTTTGATTTGATGAATAATAAATGTACTAATTTTATATGTGTTGTTGAGCATTAATAAAAGTACTGCACAATTTTATTTTCATATCTCTGTATTTATTATTCTTATTTGCATTTTTCATTCATTTTTTGATTGCATATTACATACTTTAATTTTCATAATTGCATATTACATACTCTAATTTTCATAATTGGATATTACATATTTTAATTTTTATAATTGCATATTACATACATTAAATTTTCATAATTGCATATTACATACTTTAATTTTTATAATTGGATATTACATACTCTAATTTTCATAATTGGATATTACATACTCTAATTTTCATAATTGCATATTACATACTCTAATTTTCATAATGACATATTACATATTTTAATTTTTATAATGACATATTACATATTTTAATTTTTATAATGACATATTACATATTTTAATTTTTATAATGACATATTACATATTCTAATTTTCATAATGACATATTACATATTTTAATTTTTATAATGACATATTACATATTTTAATTTTTATAATGGCATATTACATATTTTAATTTTTATAATAACATATTACATACTCTAATTTTTATAATTACATATTACATATTTTAATTGTTATAATGACATATTACATATTTTAATTTTTATAATGACATATTACATACTCTAATTTTCATAATGACATATTACATATTTTAATTTTTATAATGACATATTACATATTTTAATTTTTATAATGACATATTACATATTTTAATTTTTATAATGACATATTACATATTCTAATTTTCATAATGACATATTACATATTTTAATTTTCATAATGACATATTACATATTTTAATTTTTATAATGACATATACCATATTCTAATTTTCATAATGACATATTACATATTTTAATTTTTATAATGACATATTACATATTTTAATTTTTATAATGACATATTACATATTTTAATTTATATAATTGCATATTACATACTCTAATTTTAATAATTGCATATTACATACTCTAATTTTCATAATTGCAATTACATACTCTAATTTTAATAATTGCATATTACAGACTCTAATTTTCATAATTGGATATTACATATTTTAATTTTTATAATGACATATTACATATTTTAATTTTTATAATGACATATTACATACTCTAATTTTAATAATTGCATATTACATATTTTAATTTTTATAATGACATATTACATATTCTAATTTTCATAATGACATATTATATATTTTAATTTTTATAATGACATATTATATATTTTAAATTTTATAATGGTATATTACATATTTTAATTTTCATAATGACATATTACATATTTTAATTTTTATAATGACATATTACATATTCTAATTTTCATAATGACATATTACATATTTTAATTTTTATAATGAAATATAACATATTTTAATTTTCATAATGACATATTACATATTTTAATTTTTATAATGACATATTACATATTTTAATTTTTATAATTGAATATTACATACTCTAATTTTCATAATTGCATATTACATACTCTAATTTTCATAATTGCATATTACATACCCTAATTTTCATAATTGGATATTACATATTTTAATTTTTATAATGACATATTACATATTTTAATTTTTATAATGACATATTACATATTTTAATTTTTATAATGACATATTACATATTTTAATTTTTATAATGACATATTACATATTCTAATTTTCATAATGACATATTACATATTTTAATTTTTATAATGACATATTACATATTTTAATTTTTATAATGACATATTACATATTTTAATTTTTATAATAACATATTACATACTCTAATTTTTATAATTACATATTACATATTTTAATTTTTATAATGACATATTACATATTTTAATTTTTATAATGACATATTACATACTCTAATATTCATAATGACATATTACATATTTTAATTTTTATAATGACATATTACATATTTTAATTTTTATAATGACATATTACATATTTTAATTTTTATAATGACATATTACATATTCTAATTTTCATATAGACATATTACATATTTTAATTTTTATAATGACATATTACATATTTTAATTTTTATAATGACATATTACATATTTTAATATTTATAATTGCATATTACATACTCTAATATTTATAATGACATATTACATATTTTAATTTTTATAATGACATATTACATATTTTAATTTTTATAATGACATATTACATATTCTAATTTTCATAATGACATATTACATATTCTAATTTTCATAATGACATATTACATATTTTAATTTTCATAATGACATATTACATATTTTAATTTTTATAATGACATATACCATATTCTAATTTTCATAATGACATATTACATATTTTAATTTTTATAATGACATATTACATATTTTAATTTTTATAATTACATATTACATATTTTAATTTATATAATTGCATATTACATACTCTAATTTTCATAATTGCATATTACATACTCTAATTTTCATAATTGCAATTACATACTCTAATTTTCATAATTGCATATTACAGACTCTCATTTTCATAATTGGATATTACATATTTTAATTTGTATAATGACACATTACATATTTTAATTTTTATAATGACATATTACATACTCTAATTTTCATAATTGCATATTACATATTTTAATTTTTATAATGACATATCACATATTCTAATTTTCATAATGACATATTACATATTTTAATTTTTATAATGACATATATATTTTAATTTTTATAATGGCATATTACTTATTTTAATTTTCATAATGACATATTACATATTTTTATTTTTATAATGACATATTACATATTCTAATTTTCATAATGACATATTACATATTTTAATTTTTATAATGACATATTACATATTTTAATTTTTATAATGACATATTACATATTCTAATTTTCATAATGACATATAACATATTCTAATTTTCATAATGACATATTACATATTCTAATTTTCATAATGACATATTACATATTTTAATTTTTATAATGACATATACCATATTCTAATTTTCATAATGACATATTACATATTTTAATTTTTATAATGACATATTACATATTTTAATTTTTATAATGACATATTACATATTTTAATTTATATAATTGCATATTACATACTCTAATTTTCATAATAGCATATTACATACTCTAATTTTCATAATTGCATATTACATATTCTAATTTTCATAATTGCAAATTACATACTCTAATTTTCATAATTAGATATTACATATTTTAATTTTTATAATGACATATTACATATTTTAATTTTTATAATGACATATTACATATTTTAATTTTCATAATTGCATATTACATATTTTAATTTTTATAATGACATATTACATATTTTAATTTTTATAATGACATATTACATATTTTAATTTTTATAATGACATATTACATATTTTAATTTTTATAATGACATATTACATATTCTAATTTTCATAATGACATATTACATATTTTAATTTTTATAATGACATATTACATATTTTCATTTTTATAATGACATATTACATATTTTAATTTTTATAATAACATATTACATACTCTAATATTCATAATGACATATTACATATTTTAATTTTTATAATGACATATTACATATTTTAATTTTTATTATGACATATTACATATTTTAATTTTTATAATGACATATTACATATTCTAATTTTCATATAGACATATTACATATTTTAATTTTTATAATGACATATTACATATTTTAATTTTTATAATGACATATTACATATTTTAATATTTATAATTGCATATTACATACTCTAATATTTATAATGACATATTACATATTTTAATTTGCATAATGACATATTACATATTTTAATTTTTATAATGACATATTACATATTCTAATTTTCATAATGACATATTACATGTTCTAATTTTCATAATGACATATTACATATTTTAATTTTCATAATGACATATTACATATTTTAATTTTTATAATGACATATACCATATTCTAATTTTCATAATGACATATTACATATTTTAATTTTTATAATGACATATTACATATTTTAATTTTTATAATTACATATTACATATTTTAATTTATATAATTGCATATTACATACTCTAATTTTCATAATTGCATATTACATACTCTAATTTTCATAATTGCAATTACATACTCTAATTTTCATAATTGCATATTACAGACTCTCATTTTCATAATTGGATATTACATATTTTAATTTGTATAATGACACATTACATATTTTAATTTTTATAATGACATATTACATACTCTAATTTTCATAATTGCATATTACATATTTTAATTTTTATAATGACATATCACATATTCTAATTTTCATAATGACATATTACATATTTTAATTTTTATAATGACATATATATTTTAATTTTTATAATGGCATATTACTTATTTTAATTTTCATAATGACATATTACATATTTTTATTTTTATAATGACATATTACATATTCTAATTTTCATAATGACATATTACATATTTTAATTTTTATAATGACATATTACATATTTTAATTTTTATAATGACATATTACATATTCTAATTTTCATAATGACATATAACATATTCTAATTTTCATAATGACATATTACATATTCTAATTTTCATAATGACATATTACATATTTTAATTTTTATAATGACATATACCATATTCTAATTTTCATAATGACATATTACATATTTTAATTTTTATAATGACATATTACATATTTTAATTTTTATAATGACATATTACATATTTTAATTTATATAATTGCATATTACATACTCTAATTTTCATAATAGCATATTACATACTCTAATTTTCATAATTGCATATTACATATTCTAATTTTCATAATTGCAAATTACATACTCTAATTTTCATAATTGGATATTACATATTTTAATTTTTATAATGACATATTACATATTTTAATTTTTATAATGACATATTACATATTCTAATTTTCATAATTGCATATTACATATTTTAATTTTTATAATGACATATTACATATTTTAATTTTTATAATGACATATTACATATTTTAATTTTTATAATGACATATTACATATTCTAATTTTCATAATGACATATTACATATTTTAATTTTTATAATGACATATTACATATTTTAATTTTTATAATGACATATTACATATTTTAATTTTTATAATTGCATATTACATACTCTAATTTCGATAATTGCATATTACATACTCTAATTTTCATAATTGCATATTACATACTCTAATTTTTATAATGACATATTACATATTTTAATTTTCATAATTGCATATTACATACTCTAATTTTTATAATGCCATATTACATATTTTAATTTTCATAATTGCATATTACATACTCTAATTTTTATAATTGCATATTACATACTCTAATTTTCATAATTGCATATTACATATTTTAATTTTTATAATGACATATTACATATTTTAATTTTTATAATGACATATTACATATTTTAATTTTCATAATTGCATATTACATACTCTAAATTTCATAATTGCATATTACATACTCTAATTTTCATAATTGCATATTACATACTCTAATTTTAATAATTGCATATTACATACTCTAATTTTAATAATTGCATATTACATACTCTAATTTTCATAATTGCATATTACATACTCTAATTTTCATAATTGCATATTACATACTCTAATTTGCATAATTGCATATTACATACTCTTATATTCATTATTGCATATTACATACTCTAATGTTCATAATTGTATATTACATACTCTAATTTTTATAATTGCATATTTCAAAATTAATCTTAGTTTGTCATGATAATAATATAAATGCATTTTACAAAGAAATAATGAGGTTTTAGAATAATTGGTTGGCTTGGTGTAGCACGTTGTCTATTTTGATCGAGAAATAATTATCACTAAGCGAGACCTGGTGAAATTCCAGTCTTATCCCATGATTTTGGAAAACATATTTTCCCGCAGTTGTTTCTGTCATATTGTCCATCTATTAACTACTATGAACGAATAAAAAACCGTCTCAATATTATTGTACCTTTCATGGAAAAAATAGGTATATTCTGAGCCAGGATTAATAGTTTAAAACTTATTGCAGGTTAAGTATCTACAGCTGAAGGAAAGTTTAATTACATTTTTTTTTATTGTATATCGGACTACTGATGCATTCTAACTTTCAAACGCAGTATAAACAT
>NC_136501.1:106620115-106632615 GCF_053919585.1 Euprymna scolopes | reverse complement strand
AGAATATCAGGTTTTAAAATTATGAAATTAACATAAAATATGTAATTTTACTATTTCAGAACCTAAATGAAACTAATGTTTCCATTAATGGAAACGTAGTATACAAATCTATTCATTCACTCTGAAGTCCAAAAATAAGATTGCAAAATTAGGAATGTCAATAATCCTTAACATACCGAACTCTTCAAAATTCATAAAGTTTACAGATCGAAAACATATATTTTTAGTAACATAAATAATATTTAATTCCATTTATTCTACTTTTAATTCACAAATCTGAAATAATATTCTAATGTTAACGACCCTAACCGCAATGAGTCGGTGAGTGGTTTTCGCGATGTAACATTCAAGAAAAGCATATTCATCAATTAGTGTTTTAATGAAGAAACATTACTTAAAATACGTAAGAACGGATGAAGGTAAATATAAAATATTTATAAATTATAAAACTACTTATAATGTAATTAAATTTATATGCGGTGGAAATTACGATTTATTCACGATATTGCAAAACTTTCATTACATTTTTAAATTTCAAATAAAGTGGCATCTTTGGCAAAATGCAGTTATAAAATAAATATAGCACATATCTTCTGCAAAAAAAGCTAATGTTGATACAATTTACGGTGTTCTACACTTTATCGCCGAAAATGGAGACGCCATTTTATTTCGCGGACTCGTCGTTATAATCCGTGGGAGAAATAAGTTTAAACTATGATTGATGCATGAAATAAATATCAAACATTTATTACGTCCGGAAAAAAGGAAAAAAAAATAAAGAAAGAAAATAAAAGAGAACATCAATGAAAACGGGGAAGTTTTTTTTTATGAAACGCATATATTTTTAAAGCACCCACAAAATGTTAATTTTTATAAACTTTTTGATTATACCTGAATTAATGTTTGGTCATTTATAGAAAACTGAAAAAGAAAGTTCAAAAGTGTTTTTTAATAAATATTTTATAAATCGGTTAATTTATGTATTATTTCTTAATTTGTTAATTTATTTTAATCAGTAATATATGTACAAAACAGAATAATATATATATATATGTAGGCGTCACGAAAAATTCAAATTCTTCTATATTATTTCAATCAAGAGTTTTTGAACAAGTAAATACTAAACAAAATATTTGACAAAACAGGACATGACACATGACGGGGGTTCTAGTTTTGGTATAAAAATGCAATACTTTTTTAGTTCATCGATCATTTCTGAATTTAATTTTTACCCATGTGTATACAAATCTGAAAATATTTGGAATAATTTTCAATTTTTTAATAGTTGATTTTTGCTTTCAAATTTATTGTAAAATGTTCCCTTTCAGTTGGAAATGCCAGACACCAACCTTAACCAACATAGAAAAAATACATCTTCAAAGTTTGGAGTCAAGTTTATGAGCTAAATATTTTGTGAAATATATGAATGCATTCTATTTCATTATTTAAAAACACAGTATCTTTTACACTAAGTAAAAACATCGAACTTTTATTAACGTGGTCACTTATAATCATTTCTCTACATTTATCTAAAATATGAACGCGGGTTAGTTTTATATTCGATGTATATTTCTATACTGATAAATGGATAGATTATTTGGACGCTGCTTTTTGATTGTGAAATTCTTGTTCGTTAATATAGGCACATTTCAAATGCTTGAATTTTACTAATTAAGATTATACAAAAGTAATAGTTTAATTACACATTGCATTTTTGTTTGATTATGATTATTAACTATCAAAATAATGACATTTTATCGCATTTGTTTTTTAAATTAATTGCCTTCTTTTCACAAATCAATAAATAATAATTATGTTCGAAAGTTGCGTTTTTCGTAAATTTTCATTTTGACTTATTTTTACTACGTATTTACAAATAAGAGTTATATTTATTTATTCGGAAGTTGGTTCTCTATGTGTTAAGTAATGATTTTTTCTGGAAATTTTTTTTTAAGCTGCTAGGAAACAGACTTTCAAAACACGGCGAATATACTTAAATATATAAAATAATGTTTGAAGAGCAAACAAGATAAGGCATAGTGAGCGCACATATACGTATAAATATCTGAACTAAAATTAAAAGCGATTCAGAAGAATGTGTAAAAATTTATGACATTCACTGACATAAATTGACTGCTAGTATTATTATAACACATTTGTAACAGATGCAAACAAAATAATAAGTCAATATTTTAAGTTACTAAAATGCTTGGTAATGGCAACAGAAATGTATAAAGTGCCCTTTATTTTGAAATTCTAAATACCATATGAAATTTTAATGTTTTGGCAGACGGCGATGGGAAAGAGAGAGGGAGAGGGGGAGAGTTCGAATGATCAGTCGGCGGAACCCCGGACTAAAGGCGCAATATGTTATGACCACTGGAGTAGATTTAGGATATGAAAATAATGTATTGGGTGTTTTCGGTAAGGTAAGGAGTGCCAGTACGGAAAATCAAAAAGGATAAAGCAGTCTAGCTGAGAACCGGGTTTGTACTTAACAGTCCCCAAAACACTCCTTTGTTTTGCTGCGTTCATTCGTAATGTTTATTCGTGTTCTTTTAATTTCTTTGGTTTTCTTTCTTCACAAAATTAGTTTAATTGCTAATGATGATATTTTTTCTTCTCCAACTATCCATTTCTGCACGGTCACAGACCTGCCGGTCCTTGTGTCCGGATGCACACACTACCATGAGAAACACAGAAAAGGGGGCCCGAGTCAGGCGAGCCCCCTCAATGCCGTACCTTCGGACCAGGTCCGAATGGACCTATGGCTCAGTACGCCCCTGTATATATATATATATATATATATATATATATATATATATATATATATATATATATATATGTATATATATATATATATGTATCCTTTCTGTAGCAATGAGATAACACATGTAATTACAGAAGATTTAAATATAGCAAATGATCCTAAATTAATAAAACTAATTAATAAGGGTAAAAATTATAGAGAACCTAAATGCCTAAATTACACTAAATACGTTAAAGAAGTAACTAAAGCACTAGAAGGTTTTATTAGGTATATGGTAAATAAATATAAATTAGCACAGTCTACGATCAATGCATGGAAAACTAGTATACTTGAATGCGCAAATGAAAAGGTTGAGCATATAAAACAATTTAAACCCCCTAGAAAAACCAATCCTCTTTTAAATAATTCAGAAATACGGGAGGAACTTAAAATACTTCAAGAAAAGTTTGTAATAGTTCCGATTGATAAAGCCGATAAACGATATAGCTTTTATATGTAACAAATATTATATACAACGTTTATTGATAGAAGTAGGACTTATAGGTAACGTTCTGGATACTTATAAAGTAACTACTAGTAATTTAGTTAGCAAATAGTATTATTAGTGAAAAAGTATGGTTAAAGTAAGAAGACAAACACAAAAATCTTCCATGTATGTATTGGATACCTAAAATGCATAAAAATCCAGTTAGTGCTAGATTTATTGTAAGTTCAAAGACGTGCATCATTAAACCTTTAAGTAAAGCTATATCTAAAATATTTAAATTAATTAGTAATCAAATAAATAATTTTCACCTGAAAAGTAAATTCTATAGTAATATAAATCTATTTTGGGTAGTAAATATTTCCCAACCAGTGAAAGAAAAATTAGATAAAATACATTCCAGAATAAAAGCAAAATATATAGCTACTGATGATTTTAGTACGTTATATACTAAAATTCCGCACAAAAAAATTATGAAAGAATTAAATGATACTGTAGATTTGGCTTTTGAAGGTGAAAAAGGTAAATATATAGATTTTTCAAACTCTAAAGCTTTCTGGTGTAAAAATAAAAACATCAAAACTAGTGTTTCTAAAGGTATTTTAAAATTACTTGTAAGTCATCTTATGAAAGAATGCTTGTTTAAAATAGGAAATAAAATATTACTCCAAACGATAGGTATCCCCATGGGATTGGACCCTGCACCATTTGGGGCACATTTGTATTGACATAGACTCGAATATATATATATATATATATATATATGTGTGTGTGTGTGTGTGTGTGTGTGTGTGTGTGTGTGTGTGTGTGTGTGTGTGTGTGGTCACTATTAAAAACAGATATATCTAAAACATATAACTTTCATGGGTGTAGGAGCTTTATAGATGACCTTATATGTATAAACGTTAATGATGAATTCGAAAAAAAAATAAACATCTTATATATCCAAACGAATTAAATCTGAATTGTGAACATAGAGGACAACAAGTTACATTTCTGGATTTAAATATAAAAATTGAGGATGGGATTTTTCTTTATAAAATATTTGATAAAAGAAACGCTTTCCCATTTAAAATAGTACGCATGCCCCATAAAGATAGCACCTGCCCTGTTTTTATGTTTTATAGAACCATGGTGTCAGAGTTTTTGAGAATAGCTCGCATTACATTAAAATTTACAGACTTTATACCACCAGTTTCTAGCTTAGTATTAAGGATGATAAAACAAGTTGGGGATAAAAATAAAATATTTAAACAGTTAAATAAAGCATTTGTTCTGTATCCTGGTGCTTTTGAATCGTTTAAGATAAACTAGACTATATTAATTAAGAAAATCCAAAACTATATTAGCAATGTATAAAATGTATTTATAATTACATATAATAAATTTATATTTATAAAAAAAAAATCTATATATGTAAAAATATTTTTAACCTTTATATATCTAATTTTTAAATACATAATAATGTTAATGTACTAAATACTAATCATAGTGGGGGTGATAAGTAGTTAAATGGATTAATCCTAATCTCATAAATACGAGACTGATAAATTAAAAAATCAAAAAATGTATCCATTTTAAATGTGGAATTGATGAATCGCACAGGGAGGAAGCTCATTTTTATAGTATGAAAATGTTAGTAATTGAAATTAAGAATAGAAAATTGGATCAAATATTTGTAACTTGTCTTCTTCCTAAGATTAAGGGTGGCGGTCCTCGATCAACACTGCTGGGGAGCCATGATGTAATATACTGTTTTGTTTTTAAATCCCCGAAACAGTGTTTCATGGTAAACAACTGATGATCCATTAAAAATAAATTATTGGTACTATAGTACTTCGAGAGCGAGTTAATGCAGTGGTTGTAGGTGATTACATGACTTACTGACTGGATGGTTGTCTAACGAATGATAACACAGTTTTTTTGTATAGTTTTTAAGGTTAAACACTTCAAAGACTATATATATATATATATATATATATATATATATATATATATATATATAAGCGAAATAAGACACTGAGAGAATTTAGATGAAAAATCCTGATAGATATTGCTTGAACAAATATGTTCAAGGAGATCTTAGCCAAGCAATGCATTCTTAAATCGAATATATGCCTCTATATATTGTTTTTCTTTTCAGAATTTAAAATTGAACCACGAAACTTTATATATATATATATATATATATATATATATATATATATATATATATGTATATATATATGTGTGTGTGTGGGGGGGTGTGGGTGTGTGTGTGTGTGTGCGTGTGTGACCTCGGACATAGAATATGATTTTGTAGTTATTAAACAAAAAGAATAAAAACATATATATTTACGTCCTCTAAGGCAATATAAAATGCAGGTAACAAATGCAATTAAAATCGTCACTGTTATGCAGATAAGAATCACGCAAATTATTATTCTTATGCAAATAATTAATAATTGATGTATTTGACGTCAGCATTTGCTAAAGCAAATACTGCATATCCGCTAGTTATTGTTTAAATATTCACGCATTTCCGGTTCGTCAATGTAGAAAATAGGAACGACTTTGCATTAAGATAGAAATAGAAGATTACTTCCAGAGGATGCGCTAACAACAATGTAAAGAAATAAATTATTTTTACACCTTGAAATAGGACCCACAAATGGCACAGTAATAAAACAGCAACGTTTGTTTGCGCGAAGTATAATTTACTTATTTATCTAAAATACTTTTGTGTGTTCGACTAGCAAAGATTCTTCACAGGGGAGATAATCTCTTTGCATTTCTCATCAAAAGTTTCCAGTTTAAATCCTGGACTTACATTAGCTTGGGATTTTTTTTTCTTCAAATGCTGTGAGTCTTGATCATTTGGAAATGTCTTTGTTTGTTGCTAATACTCGTTGTGTGCTATGCTGAATCATTACGTTGGGGGAATTTTTGCTGCATTGCAAAAACAGTGAAATCCAAGAGGCGTTTTAATGACAAAAGGGAATGGTAGGTTTCCAGGAACCTGTGGCGCGAAATTAACTGAACGTATTGGAAGCGGTCTTTATTAAAGTCAGTAGAACTGAAAGAAAATAAAAAAATAAAAGCGGCAGTTGAGGCGAATGCAAGTAACAGCAAATCGCTTAGAAATTTACAGAAAAAATTTATTTGAATTTACAGAAAAAAAACTGATATTCTTTAAAAGGGTGGAAGAAAATTGAAAACAGAAAACTGAACGGCAGAACACGAAAAAAGAAAATATAAAATAAAATGAGATGTGGAAAGGAAAGTAATCGATAGAGAAAACAAAATATAAAAAAGAGAACGTTATGGAATATATATATATATATATATATATGTTAACGAGCATCCCCCCTCTCTGGCTTTCTTACTCTTTCTATTTTCTCTCTCTGTGTCTCTATAAGAGAATAGAGAGGGAGGGGGGAGAGAGGGAGAGAGAGAGGTGAGTAAACGTGGAGGTAGACACGTTTACCAGAACCAAAGGTCAGCTGACCAAATTACGTATGTGTGACGTGGTTGGCGAGATCTGTGAGATTTGATTTGAGCTTTGAAGAAGACGGCCGTTCTTCCATGGTCTCCCCCTGGGGAGGGGGGAGACGAACGCTGACGTGTGTGAAGAAGAACTAACACAAGCCGATTTCACTTCCACTTCTGCAGAACCTCTGGGGAAAGTGAAATAAAAAACTATAAAACCATTTCATCGTCTTGGAGTGATAAATCTTCGTCAAACATGTATCAAGTCTCCCTCCAGGATGAGAAATTGCCAGATGGTTCCACCGCGAGAAACAGAGGTAGGTTCAGAAATTACATGTCACACACACGATTCCCTTTATGATAATCTAACACACAACCATTTATATTTGAGACAATCACACGGAATCTTTCTTATGTTATATAGAAAACGTAAAATGTGCCCCTACATGAAGAACTCTTTATAACATATTCAAATGTAACGAAAGCTCAATTTGGCACCCATCAAGGATAACATCGATGATAAGAATGTAACACATTCATTTTGGTGCTCGTCGACCAGTCGCATCACCGATGCGATAATCGAACCTGTGTTTAAGAAAATACAACGTGGAAGCATGG
Source organism: Euprymna scolopes (assembly GCF_053919585.1). Classification (NCBI taxonomy): domain Eukaryota; kingdom Metazoa; phylum Mollusca; class Cephalopoda; order Sepiida; family Sepiolidae; genus Euprymna; species Euprymna scolopes. The sequence goes on along the minus strand of NC_136501.1, from coordinate 106,625,275 downwards.
AGATTTAGTGTCAAGAAGAAAGAAATAGACTAAAAAAAAAAAAGAAAAAAAAGGACAAGAAAAACAATAAAATGTATGGAAAAAAAGAAAAAGAAAGAACAGTAAAAAAATACAAATCAACACACACACAACGTAGGGTCCATTAAAACACTAGGCGAATTAGAAAAATAATTAAGAAAAAAAAGAAAAAAAAAGAAAAGCAATGCACACGTACAACCTTTTCACGAAGAAAGAAATGGAAGACATACAGACACACAGATGTAAAACTTTATATATAGAAAATAGTTAAAAAATGTTTATCGTATTGGGAATTAGCTCGTTATGAACGAAGAAAAATATCACTTAATGTCAAAATTAGAAGGGAAAATCAAAGAATGGCCTTATTTTGTAAATTTTTAACAACAGCCAGTGAGAAAACCAAAAAGATAAACATGTCAATCAAAAATATGTGTTATGAATATTTTGTGTCATTTTTAAACTGTGAACTAAAGTAACTTTTAATGAAAAACAATATGCACTGTTGGTGAAAAGACAATGGTCATGCCCTGTAAAATGATTTTTTTTTCTTTTTCGCTGATTGTGCGAATTTTTCGTAGGATTTTTTTTTTGATGACGTGGTCAAAAGGAGTATCCACGAATCTATGTTTTGTTATTTGGAATTTTGTTGTTAGTGAGATGGGACTTTGTGATTGCTTATAGGATATTTTTTTATTTTTTAATTTATTATTTTTATGTAATTGATGTGTTGTCAAACGGTATTGGCAGAATTTTCTTGTTCTTTGACATGTATTTTTTTTCGCAGAATGGTGAGGTGAAATCTTTGCTTGTGGGGTCTATTGAAAGAATGATTAATAAAAGAAAGAACGTGTTAATTAATTAATAATCATAATAGTACTAATAAAATAGGGAAAAAGAGAATGAAATAAGATTTAAACAGTGCAATAAATTATTAAAAAAAAAGTTTCGGAAGAGTAAACGGTTCAGTCGGTATTAATTTTAATTTTCGAAAAGTAGAATAAATGTTCTATTCGACATGAGTGACGTTTTGACCACATAAGTAAGGTAGAAAAAAGGATAAATATAGGGTTAAATAAACTATATGAAGAAATGAAAGAAAAAAGTGGGGCGTGAATGGAACTTAATTTCTGTGGCAAGCATGTTAGAATTTTGGAGAGGTGTTGAATTATATGGGTAGTTATTAATTTCATTATTCTCGGGAAATGATTCGAATTTTATTTTTTTATCGTGATTTCTGTTGATTTCGAGTAGAATCAACATGGAGCAAGTTTGAGTACTTCATGTGTGGAAATCCGATGTTTTCCGTGAAGCTATGTGTCTTCAAGGCAGGTTGCGCTTACCGACTTTGGAAAAAAAAAGTTTTTTCTGACATAGCAGTAAACGGAATGTATTCTGTCCAGCGTGAGCGGATCTAGTTGTAATCAACTTCAGAGAGCAAATGAAATGCCTCTGACATGTCGTAAGGGGCAGAGTGGGTGCAATGGCTGACGTGGTCATTATGCTACGAATCGCTCGAGAGAAGATGAATGAAATATGTATGCAAGTACTTGGGAAAATAAAATGTTACCCTATTGTGAATTAAAAGTACCAAAAAAAAAACAAAAAAAAACCATGCTGGGTGAATTTAATTGGTATTATTAAATTAAATTATTTTGGAATAGATTTGGTTGGTTTAGTTAGTTTAGTTTAGTTAGAAATCGATGCGCAAGTAAGCTTTGACGCATTAGTTAGGGAGTGATGATTCCGTATCTTGTCGGGTTCTAGCTATTTTGTAAACCTACAATCTCACGTTTCCATAACCACTGATTGTAAAATAAAAACTATCCCGAAGAATATATATATATATATATATATATATATATATATATATATATATATATATATATATATATATATATATATATAATACAACTACGGGAAAGGTGATCAAAACGCAAAGTAAAAAAAATGAAAATTAAAAAGACAAAACCCAGAGTTTCCAAACTCTTTTTGTACAAATCCTTGATATGACCTTAAAATATATGCAGTGATAAGGCCCCGGATTGGGGGTTTTGAGGAGTGTGGAGCTACCCTTTAATTGTCATTGCTCCCAGGTCCACTCTGACCCAGAATGGTAGTACATGGGTTAAATAGAAACTGACTTAAAAACAAAAAATATATTCTATTTAAAAAAATGTTCTTCAAAATCCTTGGATTCGGCATTAAATAACCTGAAAAGGGTTGATATGCCGTAAAACAAAAAAAAAACAACCAACCATCTTTTTCTACAGTTATTTAAAATTGTTGTAGACTCTTGAAACAGACAGTTATATAGAGGAGAATAACTTTCCGCAAATAAAAAAAATATATATTACATGGTTGGTGAAATAAGCTCATGTTAAAAAAATCAGCTACAATAGTAAGTAGAATACAGCTTACTAAAGTCTGATTGTTACAGCTGATGAATTACAAAATTTCAATCTGGACGTGAGGACACTTTAGTAAAACGATATAAGAACGCCGTGTAAATATTGAGACAAACGGTACACAGGTTGCCGTCAAGGTGGGAAGGTTAGCAATTATTCGCAAGGAACATAAGATGCGGAAGGTATGTGCGGATACATCAGTCAACAACTCCAGACTTATCACAGATTATTTGACCAAGATAGACATAAAGACGGTTCTTCACCCTGGTTATAGTCGAGACATTGCTCTGTATGTATTTGGCTATTTCCTAACATCAATGAACAACTAATGTGACAATTGGGAAGATGAAAGAAGCTGTGACATGGGCATTGACACGCTCAGACATAGGCATTCCAGTAGTTGTGGGAACAGAATATCAAGTGCATTGAAGCTAGAGAAGTATATTTCGAAAGGGACTAGATTTTTGTGTGTGTGCTATCATTGAAAGCGTCCATATTAAAAAAAAAAAAGTAAGGGAAAGTTATTGAACGCACCTCGTGTGAAAAGACGGGAAGTATGAACAATTTATCAATTTTATTTATGCGCACTATTATCCTCATCTTTCGTAGATGTTTTTTCACGACCTTTCGGCGAAGTATTACTCCGGCCTTCGCCAAGTGGTAACCGCCTCGAGATAGGAACACCGAATCTCCTTACTGCGTTATCAGCAATTACGTTCATCCATAGTTCTTGTCGTCTCACCACGGTTTAGACAAGTAAGTCGGCTTTGAGTAAGATTGAAACCGCTATCTTCAGACAATTCTCAACTGGAACAGTAGAGATTCAACGCCTCTATCCAGAGAGTCACAAGCCTCGGCGAACGCCAGAGGAATAGTTGGTCGAGACGTCGTGAAAGAACATCAAGGAAAAACGAGGATAATAGTCCGCAATAAATAAATTAGTAAATAATATTCATCTTAATAATGAATTCCAATTATATATATATATATATATATATATATATATATATATATATATATATACATAAAGCTGAATGTCTGTGTGCGTGAGTGTATATGTGTGTGTGTCTGGTCACGAATAAGTTCCTATATTATTGACTATTTAAAAAAAAACGTAGTACATATAATGATAGAAGATGTATCGAGACACAGGAATGGATATGTTTGATCTGGCACAACGGTGGTTCATTAAAATTGTGGGGGGTTGCATTCGGGCCTGATCAACAAAGTATGGAAATAAAAAATTAAAAAAAAACGTCTATAATGTTTTTTTTATATACATGTACACAAGAATACTTCGATAAGTATGTTTTAACTTCAATAGAGTTGGTATAATAAAATTGTGGGGTCCGCGTTTACGCCTGGCCTCCAAAGAATGGCGATAGGGGCAAACTTTAATAAAGACATTTCATATCTATCTGCGTCAGTATACTTTGATAATTATGTTTCGTTTGAAGAAATATGGTATAATAAAATTATGGAGTGTTCGTCCGCACCTGACCTCCATAGAATGGAAATATGTCACAAAGTTTAACAAGGTTGTTTAATATAGATCCACAGTACATTGTGATAAGTGATAGATAGTGGCTTCAACAGTTAACAGCTAACATAACCTACTGCCTGTCTTTTTTAGCACTGGATATTACAAGCGATACTGTTTGCTTGGGGCGATTATTGTTGCTACTTGCTGGTAATGGAAGACACTGGATCTTATTGCAACTCACAGTCACTATCGGCCATGATCAGTGTCGTCATTAATTGGGCTGCTCTGAACTGGAAAAATAAGATAAAATAACTGTTGTCCCAAAATATAAAAACAAGGAGTGAGTAAAAAATACGCGTTAATTAAACTCAATATAACAGAGCTAAGAAAAAAATTAAATATTACACTGATTGGTTAGTTTTAGATTTATGAGTAACGCTTAAAAAAACTATAAAAAGCAAATGCGCAACTGTAACAATAACTTGGAAATAATAAAAAATAAACTAGCAAGATCCGTGTAAGGGCATTGCCCGGTGTCGTCATTAATTGGGATGCTCTGAACTGGAGCCGTTTGTCTCAAACTTCCCTTCATTAATATGCACTGATATGAAAATGACTTCCATACGGCATTTGATGGATCTGAACTTTCATTTTTGTGTTCGATTGAAATATGTCGGTTCTCTGATATTAGAGATGCAAGTTCGAAATTAATGTTTCTGTTTAAAACTCAGTTGAAGCAGGTTAACTGACTTTGAATTTTAAACTTTTATTCAAGCAATTATATATGAAATCAATGTCATTAAATACCAGTAGGTTCTTTACAGTGCAATGTAGATAACAAGGTATTGTGGAGGAAGTTACGTCCGGAAGGTGTGTAACATCCCCTCCCTTTTTTCACTGCTATATTTCCTCAACTATAGCAGGCAATTAATCGATTTAATTGAAGAAGAAATGATTTCATCGATTTTGCTAACAATGAAAATATGGGATTAGGAATCATTCTTCAATCCTGGGCAACATCGATTATCCCTGCTCGTAATGATTATATAAAAATTGGGCGATGCGAAAGAGAATCAAAGCATGTTTGAACTTATCTAATTTGTTTTCATTTCTGATTATCAAAGGAAAAATGTCAAGCTAAATATACCCAACTTCAGACACGAAAATTATTTTGTCATTGCAAATTAATTGATGGTCAGAAAAAGAATATCCAGACAAATTTGTTTTTGTTGTTTTTAATAGACAGAAGTCAGC
>NC_136501.1:106457615-106615115 GCF_053919585.1 Euprymna scolopes | reverse complement strand
CAAGCTTTTTTATACTTGTGTCCCCCAAACGAATATAATTCAAAGATTAAATAATTGTACTTTATATATATAAAACAATTGTACTTTATATATATATATATATATATATATATATATATATATATATATATATATATATAACAATTGCGCTGTATATATATAACTCAATTGTACTTTATATATATATATATAACAATTGCACTTTATATATATGAAGCAATTGTACTTTATATATTTGAAACAATTGTACTTTATATATATAAAACAATTGTATTTTATATATAAAACAATTGTGTTTTTTATGTACAAAACGATTGTAATTTATACATAAAACGATTGTACTTTATATATATATATAAAACAATTGTACTTTATATATATATATCTAAAACAATTGTACTTTATATATATAAAACAATTGTACTTTATATATATACAACAATTGTGCTTTATATATATAAAACAATTGATATTTTATATATATAAAAATACTGTACTTTATATATATAAAATATTGCACGTTAAATATACAAAACAATCTACTTTATATATATATATATATATATATATATAACAGTTGTACTTTATACATATGAAACATTTGTACTTTATAAATATAAACATTTTTACTTTATATACATATATATATATAAAATAATGTACTATATATATAAAACAATTGCATTATATATATATACATATATATATATATATATATATATATATATATATATAGAATAATTTTACTTCATATATATACAACACAGACATAACAGTTAATAACGAAATCGAAATAATTACATTTGTAAACAAAAAAAGTCAGTTTGGTATATCAATTTGTTATTCTTTACACAAGTTCAACTTACCGTTCACATGAGAAATGTCGACATTTATAGGTTGTCGGGTACGTTTACAATGAATAAACATTCCAATCTACCCATGTTAAAAACGGGTCACGGAATAGACACCACCAATCACTCCATGTTAAGAACGGCTTCGGAATAGACAACCCTAACCTTGTCAGCCTACGTGAAAACCTATAAAAGTTGGCATGTCCAATGCGAACGATGAGTTGCACGTAATGTAAAAATGTACCGAATTTAAAAAGGAACAAACTTCCAATTTCGATCGCATTTTTACAACAACCGTAAAGCAGAACATTCTATTCAAACTTTACCTAATTTAGTGTATTTCTGTTATTTTTTTAAATTAAAATATATTTAGGTTAGAATATAAATTTCTAAACTCATTTCACATTAAATAATTTAGGTGACTGAAATAGGAATCTAATAGAATCTTTAATTTCCTGAATAGTAAATAGAGGATCCCCAATGGTCGATCTGCTGCTAATATCCATTTTTAGGTACGGGCAAAAACAAATGAACAGGAATAGGGGGAGGGCCTACATTAGAAAGCCGATTTATCAGAATTTTTTGTAGGTTTCCGACAACATTTGATTGTATTTGAAAGAGTAAAAACTAAACTTAATTTCTCAAAAGGAAAAAAAAAATATTTGTACACTAGAAAAAAAAGTTATGAAAAATGTTTTTACGGCGAGCTCACCAATGCAGCTAGCTTTTGAAGTTAAATAAATTCATTGTAAAAATACTTTTAGACATAAATATTAGTTTTCTAAGTCTATTTCAAAGATAATTAGTAAATTAAAATCGTAATATATAAAATTAGATTAAAAAAACACATTGTTTGTGCAAAAATAGCTGAATTAGCACCACGACCGAGTGTTTTTACCGTTCGCATAAACACAACAAACTCCTTTTGGAAATCCGAAATATACAGTAGCCCAAAATTTGAGACACCTGTCTGAGAATGACGCCATGTAATTAAAATTACCCGGACGTGCATCCGTACATTTATATTGTAAATGTGTGTATACATTTTACCATTTTTTAAAATTTAATTATTGTTAAGTTTGCAGGTTTAAACAAGTAACGTAGAAAGCAATACAAATGACGACTCAACAAACAAAGGTAGATCAAATAAGAAGTGTATTAGGAAATGGTATATTTACAGGATATTTACATAATGGTTTCAAATAAGAGAGTCTTTGTTGGAGAAACATATCTGCTATCGGTGGCCTTCGGTGGCTTCTGGTGAACACACACTCAGACTAACTGAGTCTTCCTATTTATGTGTAATTACTATCCACATATGCAAATGAATGTGTGCAACCACAACAATTATTTTTCTATGTTCCTGTTTTAAATTATTATTTTTTAAATTGTTGGTCAATATTATATAAAAATAATGTTACGCCGAAAGTTTGAAATTCTTGCGAGCAAAGAAATTATGAAATTCGGCATATAAATATTATGCAAAATCTGTAATTAAAAAAATAGTAGAAATATTTTTGCTATTATAATATTTTTTGTGTTAAAATATTAAATAAACAATGATTAATTCAATAGTTGTATCGGTAGTGCGACGAATTCATTTATCTTCGAGTTATATTGAATTCATTAATCTGGATTTTAGAGTCTTTTTTTTCATAATGTTCCTGTAAAAATTATTTTAAATTGCTACAAATTACGATGCTTTATTTATATAAAAAAAAACAAAAATAAATTATTGCGTTTTTTTTTTTTCATTTAATACCGAAAACCAAAACTTTAGTAATGGTATTTTTTTAAAAGCAAAATAATAAATTTCCACTAAGATTTACGTAGAAATAATAATTCCTTACATGCTGCAATCATTATTTTATAAATACTGAAAATGTCATTTAAATTGGTCAATTTCCTAATTTTTTGTGAATTTTTAAGTAAAGGGAGAGGTCAAAATATTTATACATTTTGAGCATCGGCTTTAATTTTTCTCGTACAAAGTATTTTACAACCGAAAAATATCTGGGAATTCGCTAGTATATATATATATATATATATATATATATATATATATATATATATATATATATATATATATATATATTCGAAGAATATTTTATAGTAAAGCGACCACCTTTGGTAAATTTAAATTAAATTTCAATCACATGGTTACATTATCAATAATCACGTGATAAAACCCATCGAAAATTTACCAATATTGTAAGCACATTCTGTTTACATTAAGCTAGACAACGGCCTGTAGGAGTGAGACCAAAATATTCTTTTGTGATGTCACGTCACGGCAGGCGGTGATAAATACTTGTCCGCAAATAAAAAAAGGGGCCATCGGTACAACAAAAAAAAAATAGAGAAAAATGAAGCATAATGTTATAATTAAAAAGTGATGCATAAAAATACGCCTGGGTACAGTAAATATATACTAAAATTTAAGAGATATGGTTCCAGTGGTTATTAAGACTACTAATAACGAACGAAGCAAGAATATATATATATATATATATATATATATATATATATATATATATATATATATATATATATGGAGAGAGATTAGTAAGTAATTATATTCTGTTATATATTTTATTAAAAAGGATCTTCCGATCATATAGTGTATTATCTTATATCCGCGACACACGTACGTACGTACGTACGTACGTACGTATGTACGTTAAACGTGCTCCGATAATATTATATAACCATGACACACGTACGTACGGCGTATGCACGTTAAACTTTCTCCAATAATATTATATAAATATTCACTTTCACTTTTCTGTCAGCTGTATTTTAATATATCTGGCATATTATCTCAGTTAAATAATTTTCAATGATTATCGCCATATATTTCCTTTTATTATAAGTACTTTTATGTCTTTAGTAAATTTAATACCCGCAAATTTCTTTAATTCCATGATAAACTACGTTTCGTTTTTTACATATTATGAAAACCTAAGTATTATATTGTTTACATATGAACAAAGCTTCTTTCTCAGAACTGCACGCCTGTGGAACTCTGTTACATCTGACTGCTTCTCACCGGACTACAACTTTGATGTCATCAAGTCCAACGTTAAAAATCCCTAATTAACCGCCCCCTTAAGTAAACACTTCATCAAATCGCAACACTAACGTAAAGTAATTGCTACACCTTCTCCCTGAGTGGCTTCCGGGCCTTGATAAGAGGTGATCACTGTGTAAAAAAAATATTATTAAAACCTAAGTAATATATTGGTTACAAGATGCCGTTTAAACATTATTATTATATATTCTATATTTTTTGGGTCACCTTATATATAATCGATGATTTACCAACAAAATAAAATGAAGTTTCCGTGCCTGAACTACAAAGCCTCTCGTGTTTAACTATGCTTCATGTGTGAGTGGGGTTGTTATGTTGGCAATGTCAAATCCACTTGAATAAATTTTAGATAAAAGAACATGTCACAAACAAAAGAATAAAGCTTTGATGTCATTCGAAATTGACAAATTCATCGCTACTTTCACATCAAACGGAAGTCATACACATAATTTTATGTATGTATCTCGATACGAACATACACACACAATTACAGACGCATTATATGTATGTATATATATATATATGTCTTTAATATGTATATACATAATATATATATATATATATATATATATATGTTATGTATATATGTATGTATGTAAGTGTGTATTATTTCTTATAGTTTTACGAAAATCTATCTATCAATTCCACTACTCCTTGAGATTTGATGGGCCAATTTCGCAGAAAATCTGTCCGAATTTTGGTTTTATTAACACATTGCGACCTTAAAATAATTCCCATTTATAGAATAAGTATTTAAGATCAACTTTCTTTTTGCATACTAAACTGATTACAATTTCTTACCTCACTTTTAAATATAAGATAAAGTGAACTATGACATATGGTATCTATTCTATGCACAATCTGGGGAAAAAGTGACGGTTATAGATAGGTATTTAATACAAACAGATCACAAATGAAACTATATTAAACCATCAATCTAGCATACAATACGAATTCGAGATAAATGCGATATAAAAGCAGGCTGTAAAATTAAGATATAATAAATGTAAGATATAATAACTCATTTAATCCACTAAGAGAAACATTCTAAGTTTCTGATATTTTACTCAATGTAATATCTGTGCGCACATTAGAGGAATGCTAATAAAAATGTTTAATTTAATGCGAACGGCATATGAGTTTAACTGCTGAAGTATACTTCACCTGCAATATGAAAGTACCAAGCCCCAGTTTCATGCTGTCGGACAATTTGAACTGTAAAAAAATTGACCAAGTTTTAGAAAATATGTTTACACAGACACACATAAACACACGCACAGACACATAAACACACACGCACGCACGCGCGCACAAACACACAAACACACACACATATATATATATATATATTATTTTAACAAAATCAAGAATCAAGGGATAGATTGAGTGCAACAAACAGTGTATTTCATCGTTAGTTACAATTGTTTCAAGACTATTTGGCACAATTCAAACATTATGTCGTTTTAAAATGTTCACAAAATACCGCTCGACAAATGGAATTATATCCAGAAAGACTGGAAAAAATAATAACTGTGCCGTGTTCAATAAGACGTGCTTGAGTAATGACTTACAGCCAATATATATATATATATATATATATATATATATATATATATATATATATATATATATAAATTAAAAGGAGATTAGAACTATAGTCTAAAGAGCAGAGTGTATTTTAATGTAATAGTAAAATTACTAATGTAATTAAAATACAGGGAATGACAAAAGTGCTCGTTGTAATTTAGATATATAATAAGCTCGATAGGTAAATATACTAGAGCTAATTTAATATTCAGTAATGTGATTGATAATTTTAAATTCAAATTAGAATTAAATAAAAAATCCGTTTCATAAGAAGGAACAACAACAAAATCAATAATGTACAATACTTCTGCTGATGAGTAAACTTGGTTTGTTAAAAATACTATATGTAAAAAATATTACATCGATTCTAATACACCAAACATCATCTCTGAGCCGACCATGATTGTATTTAAGTTTTAAAGAAGCACATTTAGTCAGTAAAATATATCCCTGAAAATTTCTCAAGTTCAACTAGTCAATTGCAGTAACGAAGATGAGGATAACAGTCCACAATAAATAAAATTAATAAATAATCCTCATCTCAATAATGAATTCCAATTAAAATAATATATATACCATTATGGAAGTTCAGATAATAAAAAAACATGAATTTATAAGACCAAAAAAATTCAACCTTGATCGCCTTTCATCCCGTCTGCTTTCATATCTTATTAATGTCTACCACAATAAAAACATTGTTTTTCGAAACGATCGTACAAATTATTTATTTTGTTTTGTTCCTTGTTGTGAAACGGATTTTTATTCAATTCTTATTTGAATTTTAAATTATCAATCACATTACTGAATATATATATATATATACATTACTGAATATATATATATATATATGTATAAATCTATCTGTCTATCTACCTATCTATCTATATATATATATATATATATATATACACACACATACACTTGTGCCCGATATTATTCATACCCCCCTTGAAAATTGAGTTTATTAGGTGTAACTTTGTAAGAATTTATTGTTTACGTCCATATTGATATATATTCTTAATAAACCTCTTCTGATCATGTTCGTCATTTTAAAATCTCGGGATACTTGTAATAAAAGAAATATACAACTATTTATAAAATCTGCAATGTTCAAAAATAATCATACCCCCTTATTTTTTCAGTATTAATCCAGTTTCTGACTGTTTTTTTCCTGTTTGATTCTTATTCTGAATGCTTTTATACAACCTTTGATTAATTTCATTTCGTTTTTTGCATTTTTCAGAAATTAAAATTATATCAACTGAAAACCAATAAAAGAATAAAAATTATTAGAATGGGGAAGAAAAAAGAGCTTAGTAATGATCTTAGGACTAAAACTGAATTCACATAAGGATGGTTTAGGTTACAAGTCAATTTCCAAGAAATTTGAGGTCCCTACAGCAACAGTACAGAGCATCATCAAAAAATTCCAGAGCCACCACACAACAAACAACTTGATTGGTAGAGGAAGGAAAAGGAAACTGTCTGCTAGAGCCACCAGGAATATTGTAAGAAGTGTTAATGCAAATCCAACCACCACTACTAAGGATATTTTAGAAAATCTGGAGTCTTCTGGCATAAAAATATCAAGGCAAACATTGCAAAGGACTCTGCATGAAAATGGTCTGAAAGGAAGAAGACCAAGAAGGACTCCATTGCACACTGGAAAACACCTTGCAGCACGTCTAAAGTTTGCGAGGACCCATGTGAATTCTCCAGAGTCCGTTTTCTCAAGTATTTTGTGGACTGACGAAACAAAAATTGAAGTGTTTGGCCATATGGATGCTTCTTACGTTTGGAGGAAGAAAGGAGAAGCTTACAACCCAAAAAACACCATACCCACGGTGAAACATGGTGGTGGTAGCCTAAAGTTTTGGGGATTCTTTTCGGCTAGTGGTCCAGGTAGTTTGGTCAAGATAGATGGAACCATGAAGAAGGAGCAATATTTGGAGATACTCCAGAAAAAAACATTAGACAGGTTGCGGAGAAGCTCCATTTAGGACCAAACTGGGTCCTTCAACAGGATAATGATCCAAAACATACTGCCAAAATAGTCAAGAAATGGTTTGAGGATAATCAAATTAATGTTTTCGAATGGCCTAGCCAGAGTCCCGACCTGAACCCTATCGAAAACCTCTGGCACATATTGAAAACTGAGGTTAAAAAGCGGAAACCTAGAAATTTGAGGGATTTGGAGAACTACTGCATTGAAGAATGGTCAAAAATCCGTGTCGATGCTTGTAAAAACCTTGTTGATAAATATCCAAAACGGTTACAGGCAGTTATTAAGAATAAAGGGCATGCTATTGACTATTAGTAAGAGAGGTATGAATAATTTTGAACTAGTGACATTATTGTTTTTCTTTGTATAATGTTTCAAACTTGCATAATTTATTTATTTGTTGAGTTTAAATTAAATGCTTATGCTTGATTTATTGTTTGAAATCACTTTAATATTGTCTACCTTCTGGTTTGAGCAATATTCTTATAGAAATCTCAAAGATCCAAAGGGTATGAATAATATCGGGCACAAGTGTATATGTATATATATTATAATATGTGAGTGTTTTAATTAAGTAACTTTTTTTTATATATGACAACCGTAATATGCCTTTCCAGTAAAGAAAACAGGCAGACAATGTGCGTATTTCAGGCTATATTTAAATACAAATCTTTCCACTGACACACTTGACTCAAATAAAACACAATACATGAAAAAATATCAAAATACGCGTAATATATTCTATAAATAAAGTTAAATCTGCTTAGCTTTTTCCAACAAGCTATATTAAGTTTCTTTGGTGTTTATTGGTAAGTAATTACTCTGCCTTATATTGGTTGGTTGGTTGTTTTTGTTTTATGGCATATCAACCCTTTTCACCTATTTAATGCCGAATTCAGTGTATTTGAAGAACACTTTTTATAATAGGATATATGTGTTATTTTTTTTTAAGGACAATTTCTATTTTACCCATAGTTGTGGTCCAAGAGGTACTACCGCTCCGAGTCAGAGTGTGCCTGGGAGCTATGACAATTAAAGTATGGCTCCACACACCCCAAAGTCCGAAAACTGAAGCCTCGCCATCGGAAATATTGTAAGGTCATATCCAGGACAATCATTATATATATATATATATATATATATATATATATATATATATATATATATATATATGCTCCTATTTAACCAAAGAAGAAAAACACACATACATAATATACTTCGACTAATAGGCGAAACTGATACAATAAAATGATTGATAAATATATTCGCCATATTGAATTACGTCATCATTTTTTTTTTTTGTTTTGACGCCATCGTAATATAATGTATTTCTTTATGGGATTTATTTGAAGCCAAGAAACGTCTACATCTTTCTCGTAGGATTCTGTAGTAGTATATTGACAAACTCGGGAATGCTTCTATCGAACTCGGGAATTTTGACGGAATTTTGAGTTTACTTCACGGGGTATTGTGATGTTGTTCCGCCAGTCATGACTTGATAGAGTCCCTAAGAAAATCCCAATTGTATTTTTCGGTCGCCTACACTAAGTATTGAACCGTAAACCTTCAGACGAATATCACTTTTTTACAATGGATTTTCCAAGTACCATAATCACTGCGCCACGAGTGCTTTCAGCGTTCGACAAGATAAAACTAAAGAAGTTCGGGGGTTACATCGACCGAAATGTTATAAAAATCACATTCAAGATGAAAACAGACGCCATAATTATCCGCGTCATACGATTTTTTTTTTTCATGCTCAACGAGTAAACACACTCATTAAAACCTTCCTTGTAAATAATAAATTGCTTTCCAATTTTCACCATTACCTTTTTTTACAGCAATTCGCAGAGGTAACCTTATCGTAAAGTGGTTTCTGGACTTTATTAAGCTGTGGACCCCTCTGTTAAATAAAACACCCTCTTGGTTGCAAATTAATAATTGCCCGTATGTAATAGTTTTTGAGTAATATATATTCAGTATCGTTGTAAAAATAACTGGATTCATTTCATCTCTTTTCTCTTTCTTCTGCATTTCGTTTTAAGACTTGGTTTTTGTAAGTGAGGTTTATTTGCTTCATTTGTATTTCGTGTTTCTGTCTGATTTAAATATTTAATTTTTAATCTGGAAACAGTTCAGCGCAACGTAATGTCTGCACTGACTGGAATGCAAATATCTCATCCCGTCAAATATGAATTTTCTTCTTTCATTGCTGCTTCGACATAGCTCCTTCATCTTTGTCATCCTCTCTATCACCTTCATGTCTAGTTAGAAATCAACTTCGTATTTCATCCCGTCTTCTTTCATATCTTATTAATGTAAACATCATACGAAACTTACTAAAACATATATTAAGTTATTTTGTGAACGGGCTCTTTGTCACAGGTCATCAACTATGACCTTCCTAGGTTACTGGTAACAGTTGTGATCCCTCACACACACGTCTTGATCACCTTTCACAGGGAATTCTCCGCGAGTTCTCTCTATTCTACGAGGTAATTCGAGACACATTTTCAAAATATAATATAAACTCACATACAATTGTCCAATGATAATTTCTTACAAAACACACTATTGAGGCTTACGTTCCGTGTTTTGCGGTAGCGACGGACGATTGAAGGCGCGTGACGACGACTCTTCGATTAGTGTTAGGTCTCTCAAGACCCAGTTTCAACTGACTGATTTTGGCCTGGGGATTCCCTTATCAAGTGAAGTGATGGGTATGGTAGGTTGATCTTAAACCAATCACCAATCAATACGTCATCTCAGGGAATTGCCGAGCCCAGGTGTGTGTGTGTGTTAGTGATTCTGCGAACTATCGCAGCTTTCAGTTCCCACGAACACAGAGGTTGAGCCCCCGTGACCCTTCATCTGGCCCTAGAACCGAAATCATATTCATTATGTTCTTAAAACGACATCAAATTGGCACTTTTTCACCACCAATAAAATGTACATATCGGTTTTATAAAAACATAATAAAAATAATAACTTAACTCTTCCTTTTATCAAAGTTGGCCGCCGCTGGCCGGGCATGCAATAAGGCTTAACAATTAATACAATCATAGCTGCCCGGCCTTCTCCAGTATTTCAAGAGTCTTAATCTCCTTTAAGCTTTATCGCTCCTGTATGCTGTCCCGCCATATTCGTCTAATTATCTCAGGTTGTATATAAAATAAGTTTTATATGTGGGTGAGCTCGTCCCTACAGACTCGTTAACGACTAGGCCCATTTTTATGAAATTTCACACGAGGTGCTTCATGTGTTTGGGAGTGTTTTTAGATGGGTTTGTATGGTAATGCATTCGATAAGTATCGAAAATCGATAATCAAAATAACCCTATAAAAAAGAAACAAGCGACCTTGATCAAAGTTAACGCTTTACGCAGCGAGATATCACACGTGCAGTTGTAGACATTGTATTACACCACAAGCTAAAATTTCTTACATAAAAAATCAACAGTAAATTCTATGATATGATAGACACACGTTAGGAATTAATGTTTCTGTTTAGAGAAAATTGTACCACGCTACTTGACTTTTTCTTTCAAGATGAAATTTAAGCCATTATCACCGCAAAAGCAGTAAACTCAGGCATACAAAATCAAGAATAGGGACTTAGAGTTTACAGTGGCGCGTTCGAAATGAACGCTTAGTTTCATTTGAAGAATCATACTTGGCATTTGCATTTAAAGTTTAATTCAAGATATTATATATAAAATAATATAAAAAAATCAACAGTAGGTTACTTTATTGTGTATTGTTGCCAATGAAGGAAGACAAGAGAACTTTTCTCCCTATTTCTCAAATACAGCAGCTATTCAATCAATAGGATAAATAATTGGTGATTGAAATTGTTTCCGCGACAAAATGTAAGTGCGAGAAATTAGTTAATAATATAAAAAATATATCTTGCAACGTTTTATATGCCTGCAGGGATTTTCTTTTATTATTAAACAAACAGATATTAAGGATTAAATGATCAGGATGTTGACTATATTTTGCTTACATCATTTTGATTAAATATTCTCCGGTGACTAAAATGATGTTCGTACGAATTCAAATTAATCTTACATTTTTCTGAATAAGTCCTGGACATCAAGTAATAAATAATCTGTAAGTTTCATTATCATATATAAAATAATTTGGTTCAGGGAATTTCCTTCTGGACGAAAATACCGAATGTTAGGTGCCACATTTAAAGTCTACACTAATACCCACTATCTTATGTAAATTTAGAACCGCATTATATACACATTTATCCGTTGCATTAAAATCTTTAACTTCTTCTTCGAAGCAGCTAGATTACAATCTCACCATATTTTTCTGTTTAACTATGTTGTACTCACACTTCTCCCGCTGGACACTAGTACCATTTCTTTATATCCCTACGTTGCTGGGTTTTCTCTACTCTTAACTGGCCATTCGACACATACACATACCATAACATGTACATATTCCTATTTACATATAATAATTTCTCCTATGCGGAAATCCAGCACAGCTAATTGGCCGCTTCTATTTACCCTCACATGCATATTTAATACAGCAGATATCGGATTATATAGAGATGATGGGTTAGCTATAATAAAATACTCTAACAAAGTCAAGGGGGCAAATTTAAGAAACTCATACGAAAAAATGAATTAAAATTAGGCTTAGATAAGACGCAATAGTTAACATGAAAATAATAAAGTTCCTTGACATAACGTTAAATTATGATAAAAACACATATGGGCACTACTAAAAAGATAACGCTAAACCAATATACGTAAACCATAAATTCAATCATCTCCCATCAAAACAGATTCCTAAATCGATCGTAAGTAGACTCAGCAATAACTCAAGAGATGAAAATGTATTTAACAGGACAAGCAACATCATCGACACAGTTTTTATAAATCGTGGATTGAAAAATATTGATATTAAATATAAGGAACAAAACACCTACAACTATAATATAATTAAAAATAGAACAAAAAGGAATATAATCTGGTATACGACGCCCTACAATTAAATGTTAAAAACAAAACTTGGTAAGAAATTTCTAGACCTCATTGAAAAGCTCTTCCCCTAACCTATCCCTTACACAAAATCTTCAATAAAAATAAGCTAAAGTTATCATACACCTGTTGTGAAAATTTAGAGATTATAATTTCAGCATATAATATTAAAATATTAAACAGGTTCAATGAAAAATAAACAATAAAAAAGTGAAGAACAAAATAATAATAAAATTAACACAATAGACAAAATGTAGAAATAATAATAAAAATAATAATAATAATAATAATAATAATAATAATAATAATAATAATGAACCAAACCCAAACAACGACAACCATGAGAGAAATAAAAATACTAATAATCATAAATATAAATGCAACTGTAGATCACGCACACTCCAAAACAAATGTCTAACAAAAAGCTTAGTTTGCCAAGCCCCAATATTTGCGAAAGATAACCCGAATACCAAGAATATTACGTAGGTATGAGTGCCATTAGATTTCCAAACCTTATATTATGATCATAAAAGTATGTTAAAAAACAAAAACAAAGACAAAAACATCGAATGAAATGAATACTGGGAGATCAATAGTCGAATGGAAATTAGTAAAGAATAGCAAGCACACGTAGGGGCCTAGACAATCCACGTAGATAATGACAGAATTAAAATTTGCTATCTTATACTTTTAAGAACCCCAACATCTATTAAACTGTAGGAGAGGAATAGCGAATAACTAGAAAATTAAACTGTAGGACAGCAATACAAAATAATTTTAAAATTTTAAAATTGACAATAAAAATAGAAAATAAATAAATAAATAAATAAATAAAATAAACATACAGATACATAAACAATTATATATACACATACACACCGACAAACTTCGACACACACGCATACACACACATATACATGCATATATATTCATATATATATAATGGGTTAAGAAATTTCAACGAAAGGAAGATGTATATTTAAATAAGGGGGTAGTCACACACAATGTGTATTTTTTAACATTATTTTATTATTCTCTGTCTTGGTTTTTCATTGAGAATTATGTTTAGATCATTGTCATAATGTTTTTAAATTATTGAAATCGTTTTTAACGCGTTTCAGACGTTCTGTGAAGCGTCCTCTTCAGAAATTACTTCAAAATGTATTGGAGATGTAAAAATAACATTTTTGTAGTTTATTTGAAGTGTTTCCAAGATGTGGAAACGTGTAAGTGTCTACTATTCATTGGCATGTTCAATTTTCTATTACTCTTTTATTGGGTCTATGGTCACTCATGTGTTGTGGTTCTCTCTCTCTCTCTCACTCTCTCTGTCTGCTTGTGTGTTTTTCCTTAAGGTAGGATGTGTGTGTGTTTCTTTTATTGGTTTGAAGATGTGTGTAACGTTTTATAGTATTATAAGGTTATTTGCTTCCATAGGACGGTGAATGCGATCCAAGGTCGTTAGAAATGTGTATGTGTGAGGAGGGGGCAGCTCTTCTGCAATAAGGTTAGGGTTTCTTTCATCCTATTATGATATGTATTTTTGTTATTCTTAGATTTTAGTTATGTGATTTTTCGTTTTAGTCTTAGACTGTTCGGGTATTCTTTATATTGTGTTTGTTTAGATACAGGAGTGTATTTAAAATATGTATAGGGTTTGTTTTAATGTTTCTATTTATTTGTCTCCCCATGTGGGTTGTGCCAGACCGAGGATCGGTTCCTAGTGTTGGGAAGATCTCGTTCCCCAGAGGGGAGGGGCCAATTTGAGGGGTATAGGTATGGGAGCGGGATGAAAGAAGGGATGATAGTTGTCTCAGTCATGAGCGAGTTCTCCTCCACTGACTGAGGGGGGAGCGAGGTGTTGAAACATATATCATACTATGGTTCTAGGTGTTTCTTACAGTTGTTGGTTTCGAGGTTAAGTAGGATTGGTATTGTTCAGTGTGTTGTATTAGCGATAAGAGGGGTATGTCTGTGTGTGTTTTAATGTGTCGGTTCTGATTTATGTGCGGGTAAGTATATGTATATGGATGTGCATGCGAGTGTGTCTTGCATTTCATGTTTTTGTGTGTTGATATTAGGCTCTGTTCAGTTCAGGAGTGAATCTGGTGATGAAGTTTTTTTCCTGTGTAAGTAAATAAAAATAATTGTCTGTTTGGAAGATTGGCATTATTTTGAAGCTTTTTCCACTGCATGTGTGTACGTGTTTTGAACATAGAGGTGTATGTTATCTGCAATTTGTATGTTGCTCTTATGTAAGGCCACTCTATTGCCCACTCTTTTGGTGGCGCCTATGTAGGATTTGTTCCATGTTGTGCCTCTTAGTGCATATACTACATTTCTGAAGGTGCAATTTAGATCTTTTTTTATTTTGAATGTTTGTGCTGGGTTTTTGAATGTGTATGTGTTACCTTCTATTATTGTGTCGCATACTCCACATCAAGGTTTGTTTTATTTCGTAACCCCTTTTGTACTGTGTGGAACGAGCTTTGAGGAAGTTAGGATGTGTTTTAAGTTTTTGGGTTGGCATTTGCTTTTTATTATGTTTGTTGTTTATAGTATGTTGTTTGGTTCGTCGTTCTGATTGAGGAGGATAAGTTATTTTTATTATCTGTGTAAATAGTTCTTGGTTTTTAGTGTTGTATGTAGAGACGTAACGATTTCAATGATTTAAACACACTATTACAATGATCTAAACATAATTCTAAATGCAAAACCAAGACAAGGAATAATAAAATAATGGTAAAAATACACGTTGTTGGTGACTACCCCTTTATTTAAATATATATATATATATATATATATATATATATATATATATATATATATATATATATATATATATATATATATATATATATATATATCGTCGTCTTTTTTAATGAATAACTACACCTAAATTGAAAATAGATTAGCTAGATATCAACTCTCACCATGAAAAGCCCACACCAAGGAAGGGTTGAACCTAAGGTAAACTGTACGTTTGACTTGAAAGTGGCTGCCCATTGGCTGATTAGGACGGGACCAGTGGAAACTAGGAAGCTGATTGGCTAAGTAAAAGTTCAATAGCATGTCCGTATAAAAAGACGAGGTAATCAGAACTTTTTTGTTAAAGCCTGAAGAGAATTAAACGTGGAATATTCTGTGTAGCTTAATTGTCATATATATGTTTTGTATAACTTCCTGGCTATATATATATATATATATATATATATATATATATATATATATATATATATATATATATATATTGCGCTATTTGTAGCATCGAAGACGAAACATTCATATAAGCATAATTCGCCTGATCACTGCAATCGATTTAAAAATACAATATGAGCAAAATAGATAGACTTATTTCCTCTCAAATTAACGTCTTTAATATTGACACGTGATTGTTACTCAGGGCATTTAAGAAAATTATATCTGATTTATTTTTTTTATTTTAAAAACATATTCGTATTATTATTATTATTATTATTATTATTATTATTATTATTATTATTATTTTTATTATTTAATTTGTATTATTATTTAATTATGTTTATAGATATTGTTATTTCTATTACTATTTTTTTTAATTTTATTAATACCAGTATTATTGACTTTTTTTATTCTTAATGTAAGTGTATATACTAGTGTCATTGTAGTATATGGCAGTATATAGCTTTGTATTTCTGTTATTTTTACCGTCACACACAACCATATCTTTGATTTTACTGGAAATATCGCGCATTTACTACACCTATAATTCATCAACCCATGTAACTGAATGAAGTCGAATTATATATTTTATTTTACTTTGCATGTAGTCTTATTTCATTTTCTAGACTTTTTTATTTTTTAACATTATTATTTTTATTTGTGTCCTTTCTTTATCTTTGTTTATTTTTTTATCTTTAATTGTTTATTTTGTTATAGCCCTGTTTAATGAAACAAAGAAAAACCGAAAGCCAAAATATAAAACAACATGTATTAAAAAAACCTTCAAATTGTGGGTTCTTCGTCGTAGTCGACAAACGATCTAGGTTGGTCCACCGGATATAATCTAACAACTTACGACTTCCGGTGTTTATTAAGAACAGAGCAGTCGATTAGTACGTTTCATAGGATGCTTCAGCCAGTATCTCACAAGCGTACATATCTCGTCTCTTCTACTCCGAGGGTTAACCTCCTCCATAACACCAAAATGAAAACAGGAAAAAAAATGCGGGCCGAACTTTTAACCTTATGATTCTATTATATGGGAACTCTAACAGTAAAGTAAATAAACATATTTAATTATAATTTCTGACTCTTCAAATTCTCAATTTTTCATATAAATGTTATTCAAAATCAGTGTCTTCTTCTTATATGGGTGCCAACATTTTTCTTTAAATTTCCGGCTAGAAGCTACAGCGAAACGGACGTGAAACCATCAGGATTACAGGTATATATTCCTCTTTTCTTCTACTCCGAAGGGAGAACCCCCCCCCCCCATAACACCAACATCAAGAAAATTAAAAAAAAATACTGCCGGACTTCTTGCTCTGATGACGCTATTTTTTCGAAATATTGGATTATACGATAAAAAAAGTAAATAAAAATTACTGTATTATTATTATTTCTGACTCCTTAAACTTTAAAAATTATCATTGAAATTTCATTCCCAAAGAAGTGTGTTACCATCTTTTACTTTATATATATATATATATATATATATATATATATATATATATATATATATATATATATATATATATATATAATGTATATACATGTAATGTTTTTATCGAAGTTTCATTGACAAGTGTTTAAGTGTGTCAATGAATTTTCATCTAGAAACTATTAGTATACACCTATATATATGTACATGTATATATATATATATATATGTATATATATGTGTGTGTGTGTATGTGTGTGTGTGGGTGTAGATAGATAGACACTGAAGCAGAGATATAGATAGAAAGAGCAATAGATATATGAACATTTAATATGTAAATTCGGTAAATTATATCGCATAATATATTTTTTTTTAATCTTAGGAGGTAGAGAAATTTAAATTTGTTTCATTTTTGCAGTGATTTTCAATAGATGGCTCCTTTTACGAGTGGCGACGTTTTCAGAAAAACAATAGTCATAGGTCGTTTGACACAGGGGTTAAAAACAAAACACAAAAAAATTGCACGCAATGCGTACAAGCAGACACATTCTTTAAAAGATTATCAATACTTTAGTAAGGCTTATAAAAAAATATCCTCAATCAGAAAATTCACCCCCAATTAAGTCTGGTACAATCCAGTATGTACGGTTTACCTGATATACGCAATGGTAAACTTAAATCGAATATAAATATATACATATACATACCTAAATCCCAACCGAATAAAAAATGTAAATTGTTTTTTTGGGTATTCAATCGAACAATAAAATTTAATTGTAAATTTCAGCTTACAGTTTGTGTGTATATGAAATCATGGCAATCGCTTCTTGTGTATATTTAAATAAACACATGATTCTCATGTATAATATAAAAGGCAAAATGGGTGCGCGCGTTTGTGTATGTCCTAGAAAGGCTATTTTCGCGAGGCTCTTTGAGAAGGTTACTATTTTGGAGAATTTCCTTATACCTCCTAGATTATAATATCTCAGAATCGAAAACCGACATTGTATCTATCATATTTTGTACGAGTTTTAAAACAATTTCCTAGTTCCCGGTGTTTGTTGGCTTTTATCGTATAAATAAATCGAGACTAATCGAAGGAAAGGTACACGCCCCAGCCATCTGAACCGCCATGTCTTGAAGGCAATCAGCCCTGGCCACTCTGTGGGAAACATTTTAAATGAGATAATTGCTATACATTTGGACGCTGACCGAGCTCCCCTTTTAGGGGGAGCTTTAATTCCCCAACATCGAGGGGAAACAGATACGACAGAAACTGACCTACAACCAGAGGTAAGTGCGTGATTCTATACTTAAGCCCGGCGGTCATTTCTGCGCCTGCGTGAACTTATTACTTCACTATTCATTTATGCAAGTCAACTTTTTGATTTTGATTTTTTTTTTGTTTGGCTTGGCTTTCAGGACAAGATCAAAGTGTAGTATCTTAAAAGGGCAACCATGATAAAAGATGCTGGCCGAGAGAGAACTCTTTAAAAAAATTGCAATAGAGACGAGATGAATCAACCAAACCCACCATTTTGAGTTCGCCCTGTGCCTTAATTGTTTGTTCATTTTCCCTTTTGTATTTTTTCCTGTGAATAAAAAAAATCAATATCCCAAAGTGTACTATCTGTTCTTGTTCCCTGTCAGTGGAGGAGAAAACCTTCACGACTGAGACAATTTTTTTGTTGTTCCTTTTCTCCACATTAAAAAACGACCCTGGTGTTTAACTCTGGCCTGTGGGAAGGCATTGTAAATAGGAACTTTTTGATAATCATCGCTTAATTGGGAAGATTTTCACTTCTTTCCGCTTCATACCGTAGGGGATGGATGTCAGGTTTTCTTTCGTTTTCGTTTCCACCTCCGCGTCAAGGGTTCGAGCCTGCCTGCCGACTTCCACTTTTTTCGGCTTTACAGGCACCTCAAAATACCAGAGGAACGCCGTACACCCCCGCTAATTTATTATAAAGAGAACTATCCAAGGTATTAAATGCAACATAAACTTATTTAAAAGAACAAGATAAAAAACGAAAGAAACTGAGATTAGTGCATGCGAATATTGTTTTTTTTTTGTTTTTTCTAAGCAGATTACCTCTAGAATGTAAAATAAGAAAAACAAATACTCGAGCTGAGATCGAAATACAAACCTAAAAAAAGTGACTCAAGTACGATAACCATTACACTTGCTTGATATTATTTTACGGAATGTTTTTAAAAGACCTCGTGCTTAATAGATGGAGGTGTCATATTTAAAAACTGCGGATGCGCAGTCGTGAGACATATAAAATGATAAAAAATATGTTGTGGCCTCCTGCGTACCAATTTTTCAATCTTGACCCGCTTTGCAGCACATTTTTTTCTTGATGAAGCAAACTAAAAGTATGTTTCACCTATCTGAATAATCGATACACAAGATTACAAACCTGCAGATTAAAAAAAGAAAATTAGGAGTATATAGATTGAGAATTTTCCTCACGCCCACACGCATTATTGCATTTCTGGACGTATAGATATATATATATATATATATATATATATATATATATATATATATATATTATCTTTCTTGTAATTTAGATATATTTACATTTAGAATTTTGATATTATAAATAAAAACAGAGAATATATTTTGAAAGATTACACATTATCATTTGTCATCCACGGAAAATACACACTGGACGACACTACTTCAGGGAAACGTAATACTCGAGCGCATTTGATAAACTGATTGGCTTAAATAACATTCTGACGAGGCATGTGCTGTGCGTGAAAAGGAAAACATATTTTCTCTCAATCAGACACCTGTTTAATTCCATGTGCATGTCAGTTTCTTAACTGAAAAATGTATTTAGCGGAACATATTCTAAATCTGACTCTTAATGCTTAGACGGTTTAGGAATAAGATTTTCGTCACACGCAAATCACACTCTGCCTCCCCCTCTTTCTCTCTCTCTCTCTTTCTCTCCCTCTCTTTGTCTTTCTTTCGATCTCGCTATATATTTCGCCTAATTCTAACTCTCTCTCACACACTTTCTCTCTCGATTTCTCTCGTATATTCTCTATTTTGCCCCATTGATACTATCTTTTCTTCTATTTCCTTTCCATGTAAGTAATCACATGGCTATATTCATTGTTATTGATTCTCGAGTGTGTATCTGTTGATATCTTCTATGTTTTTATATAGAGTGGTGTGGTTTTCGGTTTATTAACTGTGTCTAACTGCGTCGGATATACACTCGATAGTCAAACAATGAAAAGATTGCTGTTGTCATAGCCCTAGAAATAGCATGGATATATAAGTCTACATGCGTACTAGCATTGGTCATTGTTTAAATAAGAGTACGTTTCCGTTTGTAGATACTAGAAAAAAACAACTTTTGTGGGTTCTTCGTCGTAGTCGACGAAAGATCTATGTTGGTCCACCGGATATAATCTAAAAACTTTCGACTTCCGGTGTTTATTAAGAACAGAATAGTCGATTAGTACTTTGATGGACTGAATCAGACCTGCGGTGTCATGAAAAATTTAGTAGTAACAATATATATATAAAAAAACAGAAGCGTAAATGTACATAAAAATGATCAGATATCCACATATGATGTGATGAAAAAATGAAATACTTTTAATATTGGCATATTACTTTTGCAAATTCCCAACCACATAGGATCCATTGTTTTTCTCTACCCCGTTTATTTCTTATACTTTTCCTCCATTTTAACGCCCTACTACATTTACCTTACCTTTTGCCTAATTGTTTATTTTCTCATTGCATATATAAAAAGAAAATTACTCAATAAAATGAGATAAATCACTGATTTTGGTTTTAAAAACAGATGGGTCCTTATCGGTTTTGATCTCTAAATGAGTTGCGGGGGAATATGTGTGCACACCTGTAGTAAATCTTATGTGTATTAATACTATTATTATAATTGTGTTCGGATGGTTATTTAGCAATTTTGATGGCACTCTTACCACCAGTACGTGTACATATCGACACTCACTTGGGGTCTTATATATATATATATATATATATATATATATATATATATATAAATATATATATATATATATATATTAAGTAATGTGATTTATAATTTAAAAGTTTTAAAATTTTTTAAATTTAACAATCAAAATTTAATTAAATTAAAAATCAGTTTCATAAGAAGGAACAACAACAAAGTCAATTATCTGTATTATTATTTATTATTTATATATATATATATATATATATATATATATATATGTCAAAATAAATAAATTGTAAGAGGAACGTTATCTTAGACGTTTTTTAAATAAAATTGTATATATATATATGTGGGAGCGTGTGTGTGCGTGTGTGTGCATGTGCGTGCCTGTGTATGTGTTTCGAAAGCAATACATGGTAAGAGGAACACAAAATTGTATTTATACATACATACATACATATATATATATATATATATATATATATATATATGTGTGTATATATATATGGGTGAGTGTGTGTGTGTATCAGATTACAAATTAATTATATCTCTTTAGAGTAAACATTCTTCAAAAAGCGGTCATCGGACATAGATGAATCAGCGTGAAAAGAAAACGTATCAAATATTTAGTTTAAGCGAATAACAATATTGTTGAAGTTTACAATCGAGTATATACTGATCGGATATGCTTTTATATACCAGAAATATTTCAAATAAGTTGTACAGTGTACAACCAGATAAAGGGGTATAAGAAACTCGGTAAAAGCATATATTTCCCATGCGAGAATAAATCTACAAAACGGGCGTATATTAAAATGAGAAATTGTACGAATTAAGAGTGTTTGATTAGAAAATAATCATTAATCTTGTACGGGAATAAATTGATAAGAATATAACCCATCTGAAAACGCGTGACGTAAACATAACCTTGATTAAGATTCAAATTATAAGTGTAATCATTTTAAACTTATGTGGCAGATGATAAACCCTCCTGTAAAGTACACTGTAATCGGAAAAAAAGTATCTTTATATCAAATTTATAAAGAAAAAAAAGTGTTAAGCTATTCTACGACTTAAGATATTTAACTCTGTACATGCGCATTCATGTATGCACCTGGATCCTATATTTCTCTTTCTATAATCTTAATTGTTTTGTATTGACAAGGAAGGATGGATGGAATTGGCATTTTCCGAAGAAAACACACCATCCGATATAAGGCAACTACATCAGTTGACAAAATAATTGAAAATTGTAGTACATTTACTTTAACTTATTTGTTTCATTATTCGTCTTACGGATTGTATAAGTATAAAAATACATGATTCACGTTGATGACAGAATAGTTACTTAACAGAAATATTAGATTGTACCAGGGTTGCATGCTGAGAACATTTCTTAACATTGAACAGTGAGCATTGAAGTTTGTATTCACAATGAACGAAGACTGAACGCCTTTCACATGCGCAACCGTAGCTGTATCTTAGGCGTTAACTGGCAGAATCAGATCAAAACCGCATATGGCTTATTAAAGGTTGGCGTGCCTACTATGTTACCTTTCGCATTCAACAGCCCTGCATTTTCTCGGTCATGTGTGCAGGATGAAAACGGCCACATCTCAAAGGACAACCCATACGGCGAGCTCGGCTCTAGAACACCGCTAACCTGACGACCAACCCTGCATTACAAGGACACTTTCACCACAGAATCTCGAGTCAGACACAGCGGACGTCATCATCTTATCAAAAAAGAAGTGAGATAAACAATGAGGATAGAAAACCACCTCCAGGCGACACAGTCAGCCCTGCCACCCTAATAATCCCTTCAGGTGACTAACTTGCAGCAACTGCCAACGAAGCTGCTATTGATGAAGTGCATCTGTCTTAGTGCAGAACACTATTGTCGCTCGAGACAGAAGGATAGTATTTCAAAATACTTAGCTTAAAACTGCATGTAACTGTTTAATATAATTAGGATACTGACATAAAAAATACATCCGTAAAATATTCCAAAATAGCTAACACGTGTTTTCGTTCACGAGCAGCTAAGTGTATTATACGAGGCGCTTTCCAAAAGTAAGACCACCTATTTTTTCATTTTTGTTTGATGCAGAATAGGCTGCAATTTGCATAGGACTGAACTAATCTGTTTATGATTTCCAAATTTCATATCTCAGGTTTAAAAATTGACAGTGTGAGACACTAAGATAGCAACTCCAGTCATATGTGTTCGTTATAAGGAAAGATGTGCGATGTTATTGCAGAAAAATATGCATTGACATTGTAAAATATGCAAAGCATAATATTTTACTTTATGCAAATTTCATATTTATTATTAGAGAAGCAATACGTGAGCGACTATCATTTTGTACGCTATATACCGTAGTGATTCCAAAAGTTAAAAAAATATACCTGCATGATATAAGCTAGAATGGAAATCGAAATATTTAGCATGCCTCTAACAATTTGAGCAATCGTCGGACATTAGAAATAGTTGAAGATGAAATAGTTTAGGCTAGTAATATTTAAGAGCACGTATATGATTCGAAGTTGCAACTTTTGAAATTTTGTTCCCGTTAAGTTTCCCTTGTTTAAAGATACTTTTAAAATGAATCTAATTATTTATACGAAAATGCATTTGTAGCAAAGTGCGAGTGTGGAAGAATGTTCCCTTTGACCACTATGGCAACCCCAGATGGGGAGCAGCATATGTGTCGTTTTTTTTTTAATATAGCAACCCATTGACAAGTGTTTCGCCGTCTACATCTCCACATAAGGACTTAATCTTGTATATATATATATATATATATATATATATATATATATATGCATATATATATCAGCAAATAGTTAATAAAA
This sequence comes from Euprymna scolopes, assembly GCF_053919585.1. Taxonomy (NCBI): domain Eukaryota; kingdom Metazoa; phylum Mollusca; class Cephalopoda; order Sepiida; family Sepiolidae; genus Euprymna; species Euprymna scolopes. The sequence goes on along the minus strand of NC_136501.1, from coordinate 106,591,122 downwards.
TATGTTAAAAACACTTTGAAATGAGCTAAAACATATTTAATCTGAAAAGGAAACATTAGATTAATGGATAGTCCTAGTTTATGTATATATATATATATATATATATATATATATATATATATATATATATATATATATACATATATATATATGTATATATACATATATGTATGTATATATATGCTGTCAACAGTGCACACAAAATTGCTATCATTTCGCGTCCTAGCAACGGTCTCGGATATATCGTCTTGGAAGAGGTATGCTTTGTAAACATGAGACAAATACAGAGGCATGCTAAATTTTGTACGTATATAATTGATTTAAAAATTAGATTATGTGTTGTTTCGGATATCTAATGCATCTCTTCTGTACTTATTCTTAATTTTTTAACTGATTTGCATAGTAAGCTGTGATAGGCAGGGTTTAAGTTCCGGTGATTACGCTATTCTTTACAATTATAGTGTTCAGTCGGGGGGAGAACTTGGGATTATTATGACAGATTGGCGAATGTTTTACTGAAGCAATCCTCACAGACACTATCTCCTATAGTTTTTTTCGAGTAGGAGGGATAATAAATAGGAGGGGGTAAGTTCCGTATCGTACATCATTTCTCTTCAAATTATTGGATTTAATTAGGTGAAAACTTAAGATTATCATCACATAGATTGGCTAATGTTTGAAGGAGACGATCCTCTCAGACATTATCTCTTCTAGTTTATTCCAGTAAGGGGGATGATAGGCATAAGGATTACTTCAAGTGATTCCTTTTATCAAATTCTTGTGGCAAGTTGGGCACCAGTGCACAATGGCCTTTATAGAGCAGGTGTCTTTACGCGCGGCGTGTCCTGGAATAAAGACTTTCTTCTGTTTTTTTTTTCGTTAAAGCGTTATTTGTTTTGGGACACGCTACTCAATGAAAGATGCCTAATACCAGGGCAACGCCGGGAAGCCCAGCTAGTTGATTAATAAATTAGATGATTTCACATGTTTTACAGAATTTTCTAACCAATCGCTCGTTTACTTTATATCCAATTTTAAAACTGGTTAGTATAGTAGGCTCTTTCTATACGGGCTCATACACCATTCTGATAAATATTATTATTTTTTTCCCAAAATACTCCAGGCTTGTGAAAATCTTCGTGCGGGTTTTATTATTTTTTCTCAGCTTGTCATAACAGAAAGTTCTTCTAGAGTGAACATTTTATTTTACGAACACATGTTACGCACAACTTTTCTCATCAATTTCATTGAGCACATATCTGCAACATAGCAAACATGAAATGCAAATCAGCTGGGTTTTTTTTTAATTTGCATAAATTTTCTGCCAAAGGAATATTCAATCCGTTTCAAAACTGATCAATCAGAAATCAATGAAAGTTCTTCGATTCAATCTTCCCGCCTCCAATTTCTATATTAAGGCATTAGCATATTTCTTTTGGTTGCATTGAAGTCGCTTTCTTTTATATCGACTTAACAAACCGTTGCATTTCCCACCGTCTTTTAAATCCTACACGGATCACATTAGTGATTCCTCAAAAAATCCTTTCCCTTTCATTGTTTTTAGTAGCATACATGACTGTTCTCGCGTGCGAGTTACATTTCAAATCAGAATAGAACAATAAGGAATGTTCTAATCTAGTTGCAAAAAAAAATCTCCTGATTTATTATCTTTCGGAAGCTTTGTATATAAGAATTATTAATTTGGATTATTTGAACTGCTGATTTGTTTGAAGGAATTTCCATAACGTTTCGGTTTATCTATCTTTTTCAAATGCACATTAATCCAACTTGGCCATCTCTACAAAATTTCAAATATAACCGTTTCATCAAATAAACTGTGGCTGTTTTCTGTCATTCTGTCAACCAATCTTAGGTAATTCGTAATTTTATTCTGATCCTGGACACTGAGTAATAATGATACTCTTCTGACTCTTAGGACAATGCCATTCTGCATCTAGTTTGGTTTACTATAGTGTTTGCTGTTGCTAAACCAGATGAAAGCATGGACAGGTAATGAAATAACTTAAGAACAGATTAGCCGATTTATCAGGGCCTTTCGGTGTTGCAGGTAGACTCAAACGGAAAGATAAGCCAATACATTCAGTGACAGCGCGGCTGCTGGGGCTGCCGGAACATTGTTGCAGGGATTCAGCATCCGCTTATCCGAACTCCAGACAGGATTTTTGTCGGTGTTTTCTCAATTAGCATTTGCCTTTTTCAAGGCATCCGCAAAGCACTGATTAGTAGTCCTTTAAGTTCCAAGATTGCTATAGTGAACTAATTAACATATAACATTCTATCTGATCTGCTGTTGTTACATATAATACCAACTCCTACGCTATGTTTTATATTCAAAAGTTAAGGAATGTTATAAGGGAGGAAGATTTTCCTCCGGGCAACATTGCTTATTTTACAGCGAAGTTTTTTAAGAAATAATCAATTCAAATCAAGGATGTTCAACTTAATGCAGTTTCTATTACAGCATACTTATTTTATATAACAGTGTTATATAACCATCTATATAACAGGGACCAAATGTGTACACGTTATAGCATTGTATGTGTAATGTTCATTGTGTGTGTGCAAACATTATTAACAAAATATAATAAAAATAATTTTGTAGCAAATTCTACCCTTTTCGATCAGGGCCGCCTACTACCCTTATTTCAGCTTGTGACCAAAAGCATAATAACCGGCATAAAACTGTCTGTACGTGATGTTACCAAGTTTATAAAAAATATTGAATCTAGTAAAGCAACTGGGTCCGAGGGCATTCCGCATAGTTCCATTCTATGAGGACCAGGCTCTAACGCTGACCCTACAATTCTAATGAATCACCGTTCTGCCAGATCAAACATACCCATCCCTGTGTATCGATACATCTTCTAACATTATATGTAATCAGTTTTTTTTTTAAGTCAACCATATAGGAGCCTATTCGTGACCAGACACAACACACACACACACACACACACAGAGTCAGCTTTATATTGTATATATATATAAAGCTTTTTAAAATAAAATATGTTTTAACTCTTTTTCAAGATGTCTTTTAACATGTTTTATTAATCATTTGTTCATATATATATATATATATATATATATATATATATATATATATATATACGAGCAGCAAGAACAAATGTTGTTCAGATTTAATGATAATCACCTAATCTGTTAAATCGCCTATTTTTCAATCAATTAGATCTAGTTTAAAGATTTTTATATACCCCACCATTGATTAATCCATAATAGTTTGCATTAAATTTTGCCTTGTACAATAAGTATGTTTGTTTTACAAAAATCCTTTTATATATGAATGTTTTAATTTGAGTTTAAAGAGCAAATGTCTATTATAATGCTTCACTTGAGCAGCAAACACGAGATTCATTTTTAACGCGCCCTTTTTATCTAATATATAAAAGGCACTATATCTGTCTCTCTGCCATTCTCCAAATTTTAAAACTTTATGCTTACAAAACTAAATGTTTAACAGCCTCGCCAGGTCCTAAATTATTGGATTTTTATGAGCCTTTTTTTTCGCGTCTTTAGGTAGTTTAAATAGGTTTTAAGGGATAAACAATGGGCTCAAATTTGAGAAAATAGTTATACTATTTTAAAATTCGTAATGAGTTCATATGCATATCGCGTTGGTAAAGTATTACCGCCACCAGATTTGATTTCGATTCTAGCTGATGGCACCCGAAACTTACTTTTTGAATCACGACCCTATAATATTATATACAAAATATCGACAAAGACAAATATCTTATTTACGCAAATTTTACAGCTGCTAGTAGAATAAAATTACTGCGGTAGATTTTTTTTGTTTGGATTTTTTGACTGTGACGTAGTAATGACCTGAATTTACTTTCAAATAAAAAATATGAGGATTTAATTGTGCCCTAAAAACCTTCATTTCTAATGCGCCTTTTTCATATAAAATGAACTTTGAATGATTTTCTATGTTTTTGATTTCAACTTAAGTTGTAATAACCCTTATTTAATCCGTCTGTAATGTTAGGTTGTATAAGGCGTAAACTTTGATGAAACTAGCATGGCATTTCTGACATGGTATTTTTTTAGATTATGAATTATCGATATTTGTTTAAGTATCCCGATATAAAAGCTTTTTAAGAACAATGCCAGATCCGCAAATTAATTTCCTGGAAAATTTTCCCAAGCTCATGAGGGAATAACTCTATTTCTATTAATTCCTGTTGCAATGTGATACCAAAAACACGTATGTAAGTTTTCCTCATTTTTGTGAATGATCCATATACATACGCTTACGTTTGTAGTTTCTATTCTACCTATATTGACTCGGATGTAAAAGATATTATGCTTGTTTCAGCATTGATTGTTACCTTTTCAATGCTTTGATGTCTATCATCATCATTATCATCACCATCATGCAATCCGTCCCTCTTGACGATGATTAGTTGGGGGGCTCGGTGCTTTATCCCTCGGTATTGCAAAAGTCTTACTCCATCGCCACAGGGTTTTCCATCTTGGCTGAAAAGTTGTGCAGTTTAGGTGCAGTATCTGTTGCGCACCAAATAGACATCCTCTGGACCTCCAATACCCATGTACAGTGGATCGAACCCGCGACGACTGGCAGCAGAGGATGCCGCAGTTTCTGAGCGAAAGTAATCTCAGTGAGGTAAAAAGTCGCCCTATCGTGTCCGCTTCTACGCATTTTCTTTCTGGAGGTTGTTCCATAGCCTTTTAAGGAAAACTGCAATTAGCCTTTTTTTCTGTGATAAGGCCCATAATACAGCGGTGTTTGATTTTAGGCTTGGTTCCCCTAGTCTTCGCACAACCAAGGGCACACACAAGACACTTGGGTAGGGTTTCGTAATGTGCCAGCGCATGTCCAAACATCGGTGAGCCATAACGCACTACATCTGGGGCCCCCTACTACTCCGAGATCTCTAACAAGTTTAGCCTGGGTCCGCAAGGCAACCAATTACCGTATGTGGCCAACGTGGAGGCACTATAGGAGTATTGGTGATGGAGAGGCTAGATACTAGCGGGGAAGACTTATGCATAGATGCTCCCTTTTTACCACGAGGTAAGCCAGCGGTGTTAGATGGAAGCGAGGGGGCATGCAAGCATGAACTTAACACTAACTTATACCCAACACACTAGACGCATCACATCCCCATGCCGGATAAAGAATCCAAATACACACTACTTATGTCTATAATATATTACCAACTCTCGTTGTTGGTTTTTACTTATCAAAAGCAGAAAACTTATCCTCGGATAGATATTAATGAGAGGGCAGTTGTCATGTTGAATGTGTAATAATCTTTGCAGCTGTATAATTTTGTTATTTCAGACGGCTCTAAAAACGTTTGTTTTTTTCTCATTGGACATGAAGACGATAATGTAATATTAAGCCGAAAATACACGGGCAGTTCTAGAAAGGAAGTAAATCAAGAGTCAGACAGTAGAAGGGATGCTGGAAAATTAAAGGATACTTGGGAAAGATAAAATGGTTCTATGAAACAAAAAAGGAAATGTAAAGAAAGCAGCTAGAAATTTGATATAAAGAACAAAAACGGAACACGTATAGAAATGTGATTTACTACCTAGTAATCCCAAAAAGTATCTACGAGAAAATTATGTTTCTGTGAGAAATATATTATGATGAAGAAAATAGATGAAGCAGGCAAAAATAGTAAGGGTTTAATGAAGAAAAACTATAAAGTCATGCACAGTTAGCAGCATATCATATTAATCAATATATTCTCTTAATGCCATTGGTTTCCACGATACGTATCTTGAATGATATCGGGTCTTAAAGAGAATGGCAACAAGAAAATGGCTGTAAGTGAACAATCTTAGAATATGCGTTTAGATTTTGGCCCAAATAGAGTATAAGTGAAATTGTTGATAGTTGATGTTGCTAGACGAGTTATTTTGTAAAAGTTTAGCAAGAGGAATATACATTGAATTTCATACGAGCAGTGTCATGAAAAGAACGAAAGAGAAAAGACGGATGCGGCGTTTCTTTTGTGAGAAGGAAAATGCCGGTATTTACTTGGTTTCAGATCCGGTCTTGAACTCTGTAAAGGCAGGAACCTTTGCTCAGAACTGCTCTTGCCCAGATGTGAGAATAGTATAATGTAACTATTTTATGTTTAACTTATTGTTCCTCAGTTGTTTATTTATTTATTTTTATTCAATTTTCACACGAAACAAGACACAGTGCCACTTTGAAGTATATCGGGCGCATAAGGTATAGGGTTATTTTGAATGGTGATGCATAGAGAGATGTCTGTTCACATTAAACTTGAACTTCTCAATGTCAGTGCAGTGGGGAAAGCAGAATTTCGAAAGGAAGTTTCAAAGTGTAGCCATTCTGGGGAGAAAACTATTGGAGTAGCAGACCTTCTTACACGTAGGGATCTCTATAGTGAATGGGTGGGACGTAGCTGCTAGTCGGATTTTTAAGGCGTATTTACGCCTAGGAGGTACAAGTGCTTGTAGTTCGTAAAAAACATTCACCATGAATGTACTTGTGGAACAGGCAGACGGATGCAACATTTAATCGAGTGGACAAAGGCTGAAGCCTAGATGACCTATCAGGTTGGCGACTCTCTTTTGAACCCAGTCCAGAAGTGAGAGACAAGTAGCAGATGCACTAGCTCAAATGTGACAACAGTACTCCATACATGGGCGAATGGTAACCTTATAGAGGTACAGAATACTTATTTCTTAAGTCAATTTATCATGAATTTCCTCTCTTACTTTTCAATATTTTGTTCTTCGTACTGTTTAAATCTTTTATCCAAGTTACGCCTAAACTAGAATCTCTAAATTTTTTATTTTTCTATATGTATGCGTACACAACTTGATGACGCTGGTATTTCTGCTTTTTATTCGCAAAATTCAATAATGTTTTGCGAATCCAGAACAGGTCCATTACAAATTTTGCTCTATAAAACAGCCAAACTACAATGAATAAATACTTAAAGATCTAAAGAAACTTGGACTTTAAAAATCATTGACTAAAACAATTAAAACCATGAAAGATTTGAAATATAAAATAAAACAATCCGTAATTAAATATTTGATGATTATAAATATATATATATATATATATATATATATATATATATATATATATATATATATATATATATTATTGTCATTACATCCTAAACAGGAGAAGAATCACAGGAATACTATTTAGGGAATTTGGCAGCGAGATGTCCTTTTACATGACACTTGAATTTGTTCATGTACATTCAGGAAAGTAGAGGACCGAAACGGAATTCCAAAATGCAGCAGTCGTAGGGAAAACAGGAAATTGAGTAGAACGATTAACGACATCTAGGGATCTCTACAGTTTAGTGGCGGGATTTGCTGTATATCTTATTTGTCGAGCGTTTTATCGTCGAATGGGTACTTGTGATTTGACGTTCTCAGAAATATTGCCATTGGAATACTTGCAAAAGAGGCACAAGGATGACACGTTTCGCCGATGGGACAGCTTAATTTTTTAGGAACTATTATATTAGCGATTATGTTTTAAACTTCGTCTAGAAGCGAGACATCATTGTCAGATGCACCAGCCCAAGTGTGGCAACAATACTCCATATACGCCCGAATTGTGACCTTGTCGAAATACAAGATACTTTCAAGTGTGAGTACCGATTTGCCACAGTAGTGAGAACCCACGTTCCTAGAAACAATCTCGGCAATTACCTCACCGCATTTGTTCCAATTCGTGTTGTGTGTGAATATTATATAAACACTTGAAATATGAAACACTGATTTGTAATTTACGAGTGTATAATTTATTAATGGGAGTCGATATGCCGTTAAATACAAATAATCAAGGAAAAGAAAAATATCCGATAGTGATATATTCTTTTATATATCCCACTTCTTTCTTATTACTGTGCTTGCTTCTCTGAGTTTAAACATGGTTCCTCCTATTAAAAAAGAAAAACACTTTTCACTTAGGGATTCAGCAGCCTTTTGTAGTCATTCTCCGTACAGACCGATATCTTTCTAGATAAGTATCGTTGAAATCAATGCCAATAATAGAATAAATTGTTTAATGTGATTTAATGATAATTGTGAATGATTTTATAGTATTTTTCCATAATACCCTTACTATTTTTGCTGCACAATCCATTCTTTTCAATCTTAATATATGTAATATGTAAACGTCTTAAAAAAATATAGTTTTCTTTTAGATTATTTCTGCGATTATTAGGTAGTAAACCTCACTTCTAAACGTATTCCCTTTTTATTCATTGTATGCGATTTCGGACTGCTTTCTTTACATTTTCTTTTTCGTAGAACCATTTTTGTTCTCCAAATATCCTTTAATTTCTCTGCATCACTTCCAGGGTATCAGTCAGCTTTTCTTTCCCCCCCCCCATAACTCGAACGAATGGAGTTTCGACTCAACGCTTAAGCGATCTTTCGCACGCGCGGGAAACATGATGGGCGCATTTGTGCAGCAATCATTGTTTCACAGACGCCAGCAGAACGACAATCGTTCTCCGTGACGACGATTATCGAATACGCGCACGTTTCCCTGCCAAACGATTGGCCAACGATTCAATGTATCTCTGCCAATTCATTCCGCCATGATATTCGTGTTGGGATCGATTTGTGCTAAAGATGTTCTCTGTTCAGATCGAACAAATGCGTTCCGGAGGCTTTAAACCGATAGTTTGTTTCGTTCATATCGTGAGACAACATTTTCGCCATGTTTTCACAGACGTTATAATAACTGTGATTAAAGTGAAAAATGTGTTGCAGATTTCTTGACTGCATGTCAAAAACGACGGATTAATCGGCGTGCCCATTTGTTTCTTTTAAAGAAAACAATAGCCCGAACTAATACGTCTGTTTTATTTCTTTACTTGTTCTTTTAACATGATATCGTATTTTTCAACTTGATATTTTTTAAAAATGTTTTGTTTAACAATCATCATTTTGACCTTTAACTTCATCTCGTATTTTTTATCTGCAATTTTTTAGCATATTCTGCTCCATATCTAACGTGTTGTTTTGTGTACTCTTCTTTTCTATTTTTTTTCTTTTTATATTAATTTCACACGTATTTTATCTTTTTTCAGTGGCTATTGTTTTCCTTCTTATATCTTAGTAATTTTTTTCCTTATGTTTCTTTTTTTATTTTTAGTATACATCTCATTTTACTTACTGATTTCTCTTCTTCCTTTTCTCAACACTATTTTATTTACTTCGTTGTCGCCATCTCCTGTTCTTAGTATTTATTTATTTCATTCGTCCTCTTTATTTATTTCTTCATTTATTATGTCTTATTCTTATAAATTATCGTCTTTTTCTTCCTGTTTTTCTTCTTCTTTTCTCAATATTGTTCATTCCTTGCTATTTGTACTTCTTTTTCTTGGAATCATATTTTAATAGTATCTTTTTTGTATATTTCGTAATGTTTTAGTAGTATTTTTCTTCAATTTTTTAAAATTATTCTCTTCTTGGTATTATTCTTCCTTTTCTGCTTGTGTGAGTAGCCTTTTACGACAGTAGTTCTCTTTTAACACAGTAGTTCTCTTTTGATTTTTTCCCACTGTAGTTCTCTTTTGACTCGCTGTTGTGCATTTTTAAACATTTATTTTGCATCATTTAACTGGTTTTCTTTTTATTCTTTACGGCCTCAGCACTTTTTCTTACTGTTATTTATAACCAGATTTTTATTTTCCGCTTTTTTTTAATAATTCATCTTTTTACGGTTCTTTATCTTCCTTTTGTAGAGCTCTCATTGTTTTTCTTATTTTTTTAATAGTTTCCGTACTGGCTTTTACGAATACACTAGCAGATCAGCCCGGCTGTGCTCGAACCCTATGTACTGTTTACAACTTTATGTGAATATGCATGTTTATCAGAAAAAATTGACTCATGTCTATGTAACCTACATTTGAAATTTTTAAGACCAAACCATTGCGGAGGGGTTTGGAAAAATCTGCAAGGGTTAACTTTTCAACTTTGATCTGTTGAAAGCCAACAAATGGTTACTGAATATACTTCATGTAAAAGTTCATGTTACTGAAGGTTACTGAATACACTACATTTAAAATTTCAAAAGCTTAGACCAAAAATTGGCTAATTAATTTGGTAGAGACCGAAAATGTCAATTTTTAGGAACTTTGACCCCAATTCTGACCCCTTAATATTTGTATATATTATTTTGGGTTCAAGTGAAAGTAAAACATTAATCTATTTTCAAGTTACCTATATCTAAAATTACAAGTCTTTAGACTCAACATTGGCGGAAGAGTTTGATAGAGTTTTCAAAGGTCACATGCCATAACTTGGACCCTTTGAGAGTCCAATTTTTAGCCGGGAACCATTTTTTTTTAATTCCAAATATCAATGCCCCTTATCTCAAATCTATGGTCTCTAGATTTAAAATTGACAAAGTAGTTTGGCAGACAAACATTCAGACAGGACATTTCACTTGTACAGATATGCAAATAGATTTATAGCAATATATTTTTTTTCATTTTATTCATTAAGTTTTATTTTTCTTAGTTTTGTCTTAAATTTACAACACGACATCGTATTTATTTATGTGTTTTGAAAACGCTTCTTGGTTTTCGTAATCGTAATCCTCATGAACCACAAATGTAATATTTGACAGAAAATGGGTGTTAATTACATTTCGTTCTACGTAAATAATTAAACTAAAATAAAAATTCCACTCAGTTTAAAAAGGGCTATACAATTTTGCAATTTAAGTTTAATACTATCCAAACAATTTCAGTGTCTGTTCCATCCACCTTATTTTCAGGTTTTTTGTTTTACTGATTCTCTATGCGGTTGAACCATGAAGTAGGACCATGGCAACCACAGCTCTATGAAAATGTCTTGATTCGTTCAGAGAGAGCACATTTTCATATAATACAGAGAGACAAAATAAAACTGACCCCAACACTAATTAGGCTCCTTTTCTTAGTGTTTTGTCCGAATGGAATGAAACTTTTGTCATAACTAGTGTATTATATTCAAAATACCACATTAAAACACTAGGAGCTTTGACCTTTTTTTCCCGTTCTACAGCATATGTTTTAGATGGTTTCCATTTAGCTTTTGTTTTGTTTTTTGGTCACCCTGTATTCATCCAGTTACTAGAATTCCAAGTCTTCGCTATTCTGACGTGAACGTTGTTTTCAGCTGATGCGATGTGGTTGCCTGGATATTCAAAATCATCTATTAGTTTGATTGATGTTCTGTCTAGTGTTTAAATTGGCCTAGTTTCGTGGAAAGTCATATAATCTGTTTTCGTTGACAGCTGACTTTTCCAGGATGTGTAGCAACTTTTGTGCATTTTGCTCACAGCTAAAAAATCAAGATCACAAGCAAAGCGGAAATAAGTTATCTACCTTGCGGAATATTGTCTGCTTCTTGCTGGAGACAATTGTAGGTAATATCTACGATATTGGTCAACAGTGTGTTTTATTACGTAATCGAGGGATACCACAAATCAGAATAAAACTAGGCCACATTTTTTTTTTAGAAGTCGGTGACCGAAGACATTGCCTTACAACTTGAAGATTTTCTTAACAGTTTCTTTAAAACATGAAAGTGTCAATTTGATTTGAACAACTCACCCGATACGATACGACTTTTTTTACACTGCTCTTACAAATCTGATGTGTTGATAATGTTATCATGTCTTCTTCGTCTAAAAAAATGTGTTTTCTAGATAAATTATATCAGTCTTTCAAGTTTCTATTATGAACTATTTTATTATTCTTTGTAATAAAAGTCTATTATATGAAAGCAAGATATCTGTTTTTATATCATTTTTGTGGCATACGTATATACAGTAGCCTCCAAAATTTAAGCAACCGTCGATCATTTTTATTGCGTGGCTTCTAACTTTATGGAACAGGGGAATAAATCTGTTTGTGAATTCTCCAATGTTTAATAATTTTAGTTAAATAAAAGATATATTTTTGATTTTTTTTGATTTGGAATACATAATCGTTTTTTTTTTTACATATATATAAATTTAATTAAATTACAGGCGTCAAAAAGTAAATGAACAGGGATAATTAATACAAAATTTAGCAATTTTACTAACAACTAAAAATGTCGACACCGAATATTCGAAAAAATCTGTATATATACAAGAAAAACAGCTTATATGTGACCATTGTGATGAAAAAAGACCATAGGGGTGATTGCTAAAATATTGAACAGGTCTAAAAGCGTTGTTTTTCGGGTTATTGAAAACAGAAAAAAGGTTTAACATTGACTGGAAAGAAAAAAATCGGGGCGACACTGAATAACAACTAAGAGGGAGGATAGAAAAATCACTCGACCATCTCGTTCTGATCGATTTAAAACTGCGGCTTCGATATCGCGGGATTTTACATTCGAAACTGGACAAAAAATTCCAGACAAACGATCTCACAAAGATTAAACGAAGTTAAATTATTTTCAAGATGTTCATGCTCAAAGCCATTTATTTCTATTAAAAATAAAAAGGCAAGATAATTATTCACCGAAAAACATTTTTGGGGGAGGAAAAAATGGGAAAAGATTCATTTTAATGATTAATCTAAATTCACTCCTATCGGATAACACAAAATACCACATGTCAGAAGAAAATGCAGAAAGACTGTCACCTAAGTGCGTTAAAAGTAGAGCAAAATATTACAGGGGGCAGTATAATGGTATGGGGCATGATAGCTTCAAAAGGAACTGGCCCCTTTTTGAGGATTCATGGAAAAATTAATGCCCGAATGCACAGAGAATTGAGTAGAGAACACGTGGTTCCTAATCCTTCTGATTCTGATATCTTTATGTAAGACAGCGCACCGTGCCATAAAGCAAAAATAGTTTTATAAGAGCTAAATACATCTAATATTTGCTTTATGGATTGGCCAGCTCAGAGACCCGACTCTAAGCCAATTAGAACATTTTAGGAAAATTATTGACGATAAGTCACAGAACCCCCCCCCCCAAAAAAAAAACTCTTGATGATTCATGGGAACGTATTAGAAAATCCTGGAATAATACCTCACGTATAACATGTGAACCGTTAGGTCTTTCTTGCAGCAAGATATGCCATAGTAAGAGTGAATACATGGGGGTTTTCACTAAGTACCGAACGGATTTTTTGTTTTTTCATTAATAATTTCTTCCGTTCCTTAACATTTGGAAACCAGTAATTTAAATAAATTTATTTATATGTCAAATCTAAAATGTATTCAAATTTATATATATATATATATATATATATATATATATATATATATATATATATACATACATATATCTATATATATATATATATATATATATATATTATTTTACTACCATTATAAAACATTGGAATATTCATCAAATTGTTTCCCCGTTTTTCATAAATAAAGTTAGAAGCCACTTAAAAAAACGATTGACCGTTCCCTAACTTTTGCACGCTACTGTACATACGTGTGTATATTCTATGTTCATTTCAGTTCAGTGTCCGTTCTGAGATATACCGTTCTGTAGCAAACGTTTGATATCTTTATGTTATATGAAGATGGTCGAATATAACATAGAATTCATCTTTACCCCTCATACGCTGAGTTAGTAAAAAAAGTAGAGCATACGTATCTCCTCCTAATTACCAATTAAAATATGTTATAGTCTTTGTAATCTTTTGCCTTTACTTTGTCTCAAGACAATTAATCTCTAAATCTTGATGGAATATCCTGCTGTGTAATATTTTTGAGATAACATGACATAAGGAAAGTGTATTATTTTTTGTAAAATATAGCGTGGAGTACCGAAAAAAGATCTTAATCGGACTGCGAATTATATGCCATTTTATAAGTTCCCTCCACTTTTTCCACCTTTATGTCAGGTTGTCTGGACTAACGCCTTCACAAATGTAATTAATATAAGGTTAGTACAAACGTAATGTGGTTTTCATCAGATATATATATATATGTATATATATATATATATATATATATATATATATATATAGCCAGTAGAGTTTAGTTTCCTAGAAGTACATCCAATGAAACAACATGTGTCTACCAAAATAGTGCTCAATGAGTGAACAGAGCAGGTACATTAATTTTATTTATACAAACATTAATGGCTACATATGTGCATACATGTTTCTGTAATCACCCACGTTGGGGGATTACGTCTTCAGGCCAAGAATTACCGTCGAAAGATATATTTCCACCAAATACATTTTCCTATTTCGTTTATCAAGTTAGAATGCAACCTGGGTGGGAGTCATAAAAAACGGTAAAAGGATGAGTGAGGTCTTTGAAGATGATAAACATCTTGTTCCTTTCCCTTTCCCCCATCCAACCTAACTTTTGGTTTTATGGCATAAGGTACTTGAGAATTTAGTTTTCTTGTCTTGCAGTCTGTAAGTTAAGAACCTTAGCTATGGTCAACTAAGTACTGGCCGGTGCCTTTTAATCTACATCCACCATATATATATATATATATATATATATATATATATATATATATATATATATATATACGTCAACACGACATTATTTTTGCGCCAACTAAATATGTTACCTTACGAAAACACATTTTTGTCGTGCTTAGTCAGTAGTTATTCATATTGAGGCAAATAGAGAATGATCAGAGTCCATTTCCCTTGCTTTAATTTGTTGTAAATAAATATTTAATCGGATATATATTTTATATTCATATACTTGGTTTCAACTAAATGAATGTGCATTGCGTCATGGGTATAAACGCTACTATTTGAAATTTTCTTCGAAAAGAGGCCAATGGAAGTTGAGTAGCGATATATCTGTTCATATGATATTTATGCTTGTTTAGTAAGGGAAGCAGTAGGCAGGAAATATGCATGTTAAAGAAAAAATGAGGAAAGGAAAATGCAGTGAAGGAAAAAACTGCAAAGGTAAAATGCTGAAGGAGAAATATTAGGGTAGACAGCGTTTACTTTTCTATGGAACTAACGTTGAACGCTTGGGCTTTTCTGTACGTTCAGTAAATCGTCACTATAACATCGATAATAATAGAAACAACACTCTATAATAAGACTCGTAAAACAGTTACAGGACTGCAATATTATAGTAATGGGACAGAATTGAAAGTTTTCCGATATTATAAGATTTGATATTCGTTCTTGGACGCTGTGTGAGCCACGCAGGAGAGGCACCAGCTCAGATTAGTGGAACAATGCTCTATTCATGGGCGAAATTTTTGTTATTATCTATGATGCGCCCTAGCGTGAGTTATTTCTTAGCACGGTAGATTGAGCCTGACCCCTTTTAGACGATTTGGTAATGCTTCATTGTACTTGGTCAAATTAATATTGCTTCTAAATATAAAGCCGTGAAATATGTAAGATAATTTCTCAGGAAGAGCGTTATTTGTCTTGTAATAAGCAGCTTAGAAATTTTGACTTCGAAAAGTAGAATAATCGATTATATTAATATGATGATTTACTATACAGTATAAGAAAGTTTTATGTAAATAATAAAAGCCATTACATTTCAATAATTTAATCCTCTTCACTTATCCGTCTCACATATATGTTTAATAATGTCATCTTATGATTATTTCATTGTCTTTTTATTATGCCGATACACAAACAAATAATTTCTTAAACAATTGTTATTATGATATTTCGCTATTGTTTCTAGTTAATGTCTGTGATTTAAACACACACAGTTAAGTGTTCATGGCGTGTTGCTTTGGACACGTGCGCGCGGTAATTGTAATTAGTGTTACGCCGGGTGCAATAGAGACTGTCGGCGACACCATGATATAATGTCGTGCTCATAGCAATTGCAGACGACGGGTTTAATCTGAAGAAAATATAATGACATCCGAACTGGTAAAACGGACAGAACAGCTGAAAATGCAGTCAAAACAAAATACATTCATTCATATTCACCTGACTTTTGGCATATAATGTAGCAGATGAATTTGATACTTACATATTACAATAGGTGCATGTCATGCCATTTTCCTTAGACAAAGCAAATTGTCACTTAAACAGTGATGGGCTACTTTTTCAAATAGTGGCTAAAAGCATAACTAGATGAGTTAGGATGACTATTCACGTTACGTTTCAATTTATCACGTTAGTATACACAAAAAATATAACAGCCAGTGAGTTCTAAAGTCGACTTTCCGTAGTGAAGTAAATTTATACATTGAATGTTTTTTGGTATCATTATCCCTTAAAGTGAAGGGTAGGAATTTAATGCATGCTGGGTTAATAAAGAGGATAAGCCTCAAGGGACCACAAGTAATATGTGTTCATTAGTAATAACAATATCGATATACTTGTAAGACAATCAGTGGAGTAGGGCATAGCGTAGTAGTGTTTAGATAAAAGTCGGGGTTTGGTAGACGTATAGGAGTTGATACTTCTTGGGACTCTGTCTAGGAGAGAGAGACTAGTGGTACATGTGCCAGTCCAGGTACGGCCGCTATACATTAAGCATGGGTTAATTATAGTTTTATAAAGGTATATTGCGATCTCTAGTCTGAGTAATTTTCTAGCAGGTGTGAGGGACTCCAACAGTTTTAGTAATATCTTCAATGTTTTTTTTTCCGATTTACGTCGCTAGTTTAATCTAAGGCCAATGAATTTTAAAAATACGCCCTCACGTATAATGGTAATTGTTATCGTTGTTAGGTTTTTTTTTGTTAAATAAAAGATTAGTCCTTTTAGAATCAAATATTACCATCTATTTACGACCACTTTCACCTATAAACTGAAGCCAGTTTTTTTAGGATTTCTGCCATTGACTTTGGTAAGTGTTCACTCATTTTATCCTCATGTCTATAATTTATACACTTAGATAAAAGGGAGTAATTAGATTATGTATGTGTTTTGACAAAATATTACTATTACGGGGAAAAGTTATTAGAACTCGAGGAAGGCAAAACAATGATTACTGAAATTTTTCTTGATTTTTATTTGCATAATTGATGCTTTTATTATCCTCATTATTACCGTTAATCTTCGATGCGTTTCCTATGAAAACGTTTGGGGGCATTGTTTTCATTCGCCTTATCTTTTTAATTTTTACATATAAAAGTGTACGTTGTTTGAAAACAAATTGAAGCGCCCGTTGTCTTATTTAGTTATTTTTATTTCAAGAGAATAAACACATGGGATACATAGGCTAAATAACTAAATCATTATATATTTCTTACGTTCATTTTCTCAATTATGAACTCCATGAATATTCGTTGGGATAATAAGTTTTTACATTTGAATTGTTTACAGAGAGAACTATATGTAAAATGGTATTTTTTTACTCATCGAAAACGAGACGTCATACGTCATCGTTCGACTTGTTTTTGACCTCCGTTAGCCTTTACTTATCAGAGCTCTTTCGTTCAATCTGATCAAAGACGCTGTTTAAAGGATTTGGATTACCCGGCATGCACTGGATTTTACACTTTTTAATATTCATATTAGATAGCTCAATTGCTTATGATGAAAAGTTATGATAAAAAAATATTCTGCTACATGTTTAAACTCACACTGGTCCTTACATCTATAAAGGTAAGGAAAATATATTTAAGTGCACCACAATTATTAAGTTGTCACAAACGTTCGTAAATGTTTCCGAACGATGAAAGGTGCTACCCTACTTGTGCAAAATGTGTAGCATATAGAAACACCCCCTTTTTATTACCACGATGAGAGCGATACTAAGAAAACAAATAAGGCAGACAAAAGAGAGGTAGTGGGTAGTCGAGAAACAACTAGACAAAAATGTCATAAGGATGGCAAAAGAGGGATCTAATGAAAACACTTTGACATGAATACAAATAAGAAAACCTAAACGAAGAAATCGAATCCCAAATAACAGCCTCACAAGCTAACGTGATTAAAAAAAAACGCTCATCAAATAAAAGATTGAGAAAAAACAAGAAAACCGCGAATGCAAACTCTTTGTAAAAAAACACAACGGACGATAAACTGCATACCAAGTGAATGTAGCAAACTATCGACAAAAAAATAGAAGTGCAGATACGATCAAAGGGAATGCGGCACACAGAAAAATTCTGCAAAAATTAGTATATTGAATAACCAAACAAATATTATCAGCATAAACCGGAAGTAGTACTCGAAAATAATATCAGACAATCTTACGGGACATCGGCATATAAATCATGAACTAATCTAAGCAAGAATACCGGATGTCATAATAATAGGCAAGAAAGAAACGGCCTGCCAATTCGTAGATTTAGCTGTTCAGACCACATGGTAAATGTCAAACAGACCGAATGACGGGGGAGTCTGCAGAGATAAACAGAGATCTGAAACTGATATCGATGACGAGGAAACTTAAGATAACACCAATTATAATAAGAGCATAAAGAACAATTTTTAATATAAAAAAAATATTCAGCGAAATAGGAATAAAACGAATGCCTGACAACAGATAAAGATAATAAAAAAGGTGGACAGTTTAATGAAAACACTTGAACGCGTAGACTAATATGCACGAGCACATGCGCAAGACGGATATATAAAAGCTGCTACAGATGTAAAACACAGAATAGACTCTCCATGAAATAAAGAACCGTAAACAGTATAATTGGAATGTCCTAAAAAAACTGTGACAACATCAACAGATGAAACAAAAATATATTCGAAGGTAGTCAAGGGAGATGGACAACCCAAAAGAGAAAGCAAACACAGGACCTCCACTGGTGGAGTGTAAAAGTGAATGAGAGCTTGCTACTCAAATTCAAATGACTATCAATAGTCGCTACAAATATCTAATGTGATAATGCAAATTAATTTGCAATTGTATATGAAAAGATGAGAGTATAATTGTAGTTTGTGGTTAGTGTTATTCGGTTTGCTATTGACACAGATGAACTGGAATTCCACAACATCCAGGATTTTCACATCATATAGAGATCAACTCCGCTAGACTATAGGGGTTGGGACTAGGGTAAACTGGTGTTTGTGGCTGGCGAGGCATCTTTTTCAGTCAGATTTCTAGTTGTTTCTTAAAAGTGTCTGAGGATACTGTTTTTATATGTCTTATTGCGGCAGAAATACGGTTGTTCCACTGTATACGAAGGTGTGGCGGATAAATTATTTGATCCTCTGTGTAGCCTCAAGTGTGGTTTTTATAGAGCAGAGCATTTCTATAAAAAATCTCAGGAGATTTGTGGTTACTCAGAGTCCAGGAAACACTACATGTTCTCAAACAGATACGTTTGGACCATGATAGTGTGAGAAAACTTCTCTTTTACTAACAATAAGTAAAAGAAACAGGGGGAGATGAAGAAAATATGTAACTGGAATGCTGTGGAACACGGAACGAATTATAGGTTCATTTAAAACCCCATCAAAACAGAAAAGAGAAAAATAGAGTATAAGACGAGAACAAATTGCAACACATACAGCTTCACGCAGTATACATAAGGGTGACAAAAGGTAAATGAACTAAGACGCTTTGATATGGCTACATCCCTAAGTATGGTTTTATTATAGCAGAGAATTCCTATAGACATCTCAGGAGATTTGCTGTTACTTGGGTTTCAAGCAACACTACATATTCTCAAATAGAACCCTTTTGACGATGATAGTGAAAACTCCTACTTTAATAAGAATAATAAGAAGAAAGGAGAGATGAATGAGAATGTGTACATGGTATTAAGCAAATACATGCTGCAGAACAACGGAATAAGTATTACTTCACTTAAAAAAAAACAACCAAACAGAAAAGAAAGTGAGACGAGGAAAAAATGAATAACTACCCGCTACACGCAATATTCATAAGGTTGTCACAAGATAAAAGGAACTACAACACCAAGATATGGTTGCAAAAACAAAAGCTACACAAAGAAAAACACTCCCTAACGATATTCAAACAAGATGACGCGATTAGAGTTAAACATATAAAAGCAAGGGTCGGCAAGACAAAACAAGAAATGTTATTAAAATACTGTAGACAAAGGGATAAAAAAACAAACTAGATAATATGCGAATGCAGCACACTAGCCCCCAAAAAATATTAAAAGTCTGGTTGGGAAGGCCGTATTTAGGAATTATGCAGACAACTGCACCTTGAACATCCAAATATTATTGTAGAATCTTAAACCGGAAGCAGTACTTGAAAATGAGTTACAAAATCTTATAAGGCACAGATGCAAATATATAAAAGTACATCCAATCAATATGGACAGATATAATAATAGTTAGCAAAGCGGAAAAGCCTTCACAAATCATAGATTTTTACGGGTTAGCAGATCAAAGAGTGAAGAAAAATAAGAGAAAAAAACGGGTCAAATAAACGGATTCAACAAAAAACCTCAAATGGATATGGAAGATCAAGACATTTTAGATAACACCACTAAAAGCAGGAGCGCCAGGAAAAAATATGAAAAAATATAAAAAAAAAAGTAGAGAAGAGATTTGATTAGCGGAGAAGATGAATCAAATGACAATAATTGTAAAAGATGATTTATTAAGTAAAACACTTTAATGCAAAGACGAACGCACATGGGCCACATGCACTGGCTGGGTATATATAGAAACTGCAACAAGCATAAAACATAATACCCATCGCATGGAGTCAGGAAAACTGAAAGTGTGTAATAGTAAGTCCCGTTTGCGCATATATATATATATATATATATATATATATATATATATATATATATGTGTGTGTGTGTGTGTGTGTGTGTGTGTGTGTGTGCGGGTGTGCGTGTGTGTGTGTATGAAAAGCGGGCACAATTGCAATGTTTTCCCACAAAATCACGCATAAATACATATACACACATATATATGTATGAATACATATATGTATATGTATATATACACATATATAACCATATATGTATAACCGTATATATATATATATATATATATATATATATATGTATATATATATATATATATATATATATATATATATATATATATATATATATATACACGTGAGCAAAAAAAATGAGGCAAACAAAATGTATAATGTTACATGCACTGGCCGGATATATAGAAACTGCAAGAAGCATAAAACATAACACCCATCGCATGGAGTCAGGAAAACTGAAAGTATGTAATAGTAAGTCCCGTTTGCGCACATATATATATATATATATAAATATATATATATATATATATATATATATATATATATATATATATATATAGGTGTGGGTGTGGGTGTGGGTGTGGGGTGTGTGGGTGTGTGTGTGTGTGTGTGTGAAAAGCGGGCACAATTTCAATGTGTGCCCACAAAATCACGCATAAATACATATACACACATATATATGTATAAATATAAATATGTATATGTGTATATATATACACATATATAACCATATATGTATAACCGTATATATGTATATATATACATACATATATATATATATATATATATATATATATATATATATACACGTGAGCAAAAAAATGAGGCAAACAAAATGTATACATTTTATCGCACTAAATGCTCTATTGTGCAAAGGACTATTGGACAAGGAAACTTAAACGAGGCGTATAATACAGAACAATACATTTACTTTAATAAATGCTTAGGATGGAATCGCATTCCCTTTTTGTTTCTTTAAAAGATCAATCCTTTTAGACATGCTCTCAACCAAATTGGAACATTTTGAACAGCAGATGTTATTCCATTCGCTTTGCACAGCTTCCCACAGTTTGTCATTGTCCAAAAACGTTCTTCCATTCAATGCACAAGATGTTACTTACACATTTTCTCGATTGGATTTAAAACAGGGATTTTACCTTGCCAAAATATCACATTAACTGAATTATCAGAAAATATGTTTTGTGACTTTAGCAGTGTGTGCAGGGGTATTATCATGTTGAAAAATAATGTTCTAGGATATGCCAGCTCCTGCATACTTGGTAACAGTCCAGTTTATAATATTCGAATGTATTCCTTTGCATTGATTGAAATGTCACATCTAATTAATTCCACAACCTCTGCTGCAGTAAAAGCTCCCCATATCATTACCCCTTCATTCCGGTGCTTAACTGTCGTTTTTATGCAACTTGGGGAAAATCATTCTCCAATTCTTCGATTGCCCCATTCGGGAGCATCGGGAGCATCAATAACAAGACAACATCTTGATTAATCTAATCTGAAAACATTCCTGGACCAGTGTGTAACTGTCTTGCCATAATACGAGAAAAATCTCATTCCATCATTGTTGTTCTTAGATAAAAATGGCTTCTTTGAACACCTTTTAGAAGAAAACCAAATTCCTTTCATTCGCCTAGATATTTATATCTAGAAAGAGAATTTTCAGCCCCTGTTTTTAATTCTTTGCTATGTTTAACATAAGTGTTTTCAAATACTTCAAAACAGGTAATTTAAGTCTGTGGTCGTCCTTAAAAATGAATGCTCTAGGGCGACCAGATCCAGATTTCCCTTTTACCAAGCATTCGACTTTGTACATGTGCCCAATTCGCTTCACTACAGAAAGAGATGTTTCTATTTTTTTCATTTTCTCAAAATATCAAAAATCTGCTTATATGTCATTTTAGACTGCCTTAATTCTGCAATTCGGTTTTCATTTACTCACCAAGATGCGGTCTTACATTTTATAAAATTAATTTTTCCACTTAATATTATATGCTATAATAATAATAGTCTGTGAAATTGACATTTTCAGTTAAAATTAACAGAAATTAATGGCCAAAATATTTAAAATCGATTTCTTCTTTCATTCACTCTTGGCGCATTTATTTTCTCATAAGCCTGTATATATATATATATATATATATATATATATATATATATATATATATATATATATATATATATATATATATATATATATATATATATGGTGTTTTGTGAGTATAATTTGCATTTTATTGAGCAAAATTTGCAGAATATTTACCTTTTTAGATAATTCACCAACGCAGGTTTTCTTATTTTTAAGATAATGCAACAACTTATTTTGAGGTCGAGGAGTTGCTTACTTGAGCAAAAAACAAATATAGAAGTGTCGTTCTATCAATTACCAATTCTTACTTCACTAACAAATTCTGAATAGTTCTTAGCATGCATTATTCATATTCTATACTTCCACTTTATATTCGTTAACTCATACCTTCAATGGCGCTAAAGACTTGATAACTGAGGATTTTTGAGATAAAATATAACATAATACAGAGAAAAAAGTACTCGTATATATACATACCATAATGTATATGAATATATGTTAGTCGCCTGACAAAGATAAAGGGGATAAAGGCAAGCCAAATAAAACAGACTAAGTAAAATTTATCACAAATCAGCAAAACTAAAACAATCTAGGGAGACAACCGAAGCAGCAAAACCAACATATGTAGGGGCAACAACCCAAAGCAGCTAAACTATATCTAGCCTACCAGACACTATAAATACCAATAAAGGAACATTTGTGGTTTGAAAATATACGTTTTTTATTACGAATTGTCATAATATTTTAATTAATTGATATTATTAAATATTTAAATAGTCTGCAAATATTTATAAATATTCGCCCTATATAATCTGACAACATAAGCATGATATTTTTTTAAATATTTCACAGTGTATCATTTAACAATCGGGGATGACCGGCGTTGCCCGGGTGATTAGTTGGTGTAGTAAGGATCGTGTGTGTGTGTAAAAACAACAATAGTAGTGTTGCCCGGGTATGTATATGTGGTGTAGTATGGAACCACAGGGATTGTAAAAAAAGGGCGATAGTAGCAGGGCAAGGGGAATAAAAACAACAGTAGGGAGAGGTGTTATAAATATGGTAGTAGGCAGACAGGTTCGAACCTGTAACGAGAAGGCGGAAAAAAGACCCGATCTCTTAGTCGATGTCTCCATCGCCCCACCGGAAGTCCAATGCATTGAAATACAGTGAAGTGAATGCAACGGTTATGATGATTTGCTAAAATGTCGGCGACAAATGTTACTATTCTTTGCATTAAACTGCCCAGTTCAGGGTGAATAATTAATGTTTTATGACAAATTATTCGATATTTCTGACATTTTTCGTCCTAGACGTCCAGCTGCAAAATGATATATAGCTGGTAAGGATACATGGCTTCTGCCAAAGATTTTTGCAAAATATACAAACACACATACATGTTACCTTTTTAAAATTCCCGGCAACATCATTACAAAGGAGTTTCTTTTAATTCTAAAATAAGAAATCAGTAGAACGTTATAAAAGCAAACATTTATTCGATTAATATGCAATACGAAAGTGTCAAGGCAATCTGTCAATGGTTTTTTAGATTTCCTCTCATAATAATGTAAGAAAACTTATCAAAACATTAAAAATAACATAGTATCTGAAGGCAAAATAAGATCGATTGGAATGATGCTAGCGTAACCGAAACAATGATACACCTTTCAACTTTATAGTCTCGCGGACAAATTAAATAATTGTTCTGAAATCCGCAAAGATCAATAAGCAATTAAGAGATATATCAAATTGGTCATTTATGTCAGGGAATTCAATGCATTCTTTACCAAATAGATATTTAATAAAGCATCAAAATATTATCGAAGGTGGTGTCAGGGCTTTCTTTGTCGTAATATTTAAATTCGTTCAGATTTTCTATATATGATTATAGAATCCTGATTTTTAAATAAAAAAAAAATGTGCAATCATCTAGGATCGAAATCGAAACTGTAGCATTCAAAGATGGTGACGCTACGATTGTTCCCACTGGACGCGTATATTAATTAACAAAACATTGAAAACAATTTAAATAGACTGTTTTTTTTTTTTCAATTTTGCAAGGTTAACAACGATTTTACCAGGGAAAGACCAATAAAAGAACGGTCCGTAAAAGACTCCAATCATTTGACACCCATAGCGTCGATCTGCGACTTTTAGTTTCGGAGGAAATAGGTTTGAGACATAGGAAGACAGACATACACACATTAAGCGATTCATATATTAGATATAGTCCATTTTTCTCGTATTCAATTTTTTTCGTATCTTTTTATGCCATTACCGCTGTCGGAAATATCCAAATTAATGTTAATTATTGTTGGCTGTTTATTTCATGAAATATTAATGCCGTATTCTAGCAGTAAGGCGATCAACATTAAAATACAATACAGCATGCGCTTGCATCTATGCTAATTCTCGAAGGTCTTCATTTCTTTCTTTTATCCCTGGAGTGAATTTGGCTTTCTCGCGTAATCGTGCTCAGCGTTTTTGATTAGAAGATTTGCAGAGTTAGTTAATATTCATCCCATTTCAAATTTAAAGACGAAAAAAAAACCCCAGAGGAACACCGACTTTTTTTCTGTTTTACATAATTACAAAACAAAAAAAATTAACAAGATTGCTTTTGTAAAATGTTTCTGCATGTTTACTTTAATGATGTCCAAAGAATACATTATTAATGTGACATTTAGTAAACTGCATGCGACAATGTTTATATTTGCAGTCATTATAGCATTTCAAACTTCTTTTATATAACTGCGCAAAAAAGCAGTTGTTAGATTCGTCTTCGATTAGTAACTGCATCTTTTCTGTGATATTTATTTTCTTTTTAATTATATAAAACTAGCAGTGATAACAAATAACACACTAAATACAAAATAGATGAAAAATAATAGCTAATCTAATTAAGATATGCACCATGACCACTGACCAATACAAAAAGATCAAACCTATATTATACCTAACTTAAAATTTCCAATTAAATAACCAAAAAACAATAACAACACTACCACACTAAACCAAATGTAGCGTATGAATTTGTTTTCCCCCTTAGAGAATGTATCCGACCCCACTCTAAAAATCCATACAACAAATACATAGGTCACACAATAACAACATTCTCCCGATGAATAACCTATCATTTAGCTGGCAGTATTGCCATAAAACTACATCTAACATCCAACGATAAAAACCTACAGAAATACGACAATTGAAATATCTAAACTAGCAATACTAAAATCAGATACTTTAACAACTGCGCACGACGACTAAAATTACTAGAAGCCATACCTATAGAAAAGAAAACCGGACCTCATTTAACACCGGGACAAACACATTAACAGTATTTAATAACTAACTAGAAATTAAATAAATAAACAATGCAATGAGAAAATCAAAATTAAAAATAAAATAAAAATAATTCAACTCAACCCTCCTGCTCCCACCTTTATACACAAATTTAAAAAAAAACTGTAATTCTACCAAGCCTCATAGAAAAAGAAATAGAAAACAAAAAAGCACAACAGTCGCTCCTGAAGATAAACGGATGCACTGATCGAAAGCGATCGAGAAGAATATGGCAAAAAAAAAATGGGGCTTCATAGTGTATAAGTTACCTACTGAAATTAAAAAAGACTGCCCGACCAATCGAGAAATTATCCATTAAGAGCTGAAAAAAACTCAACAAAACGTGTCTGAATAATAGCCTGCTGCCAAAATGCACACACACACACACACACACACACACACACACACACACACACACACACATATATATATATATATATATATATATATATATATATATATATATATATATACATGGGGATACAAATAAATAGAACCATTACAAAAATCCCCTATATATATATATATATATATATATATATATATATATATATATATATATATATATATATATATATATATATATATATATATTTATGAATACACCCTTATCTACACAAATATAATATAAAGGGTACCCGAACAGTCTAAGACTGAAACGAAAAATCACAATACTAAAATCTAAGAGTCTAAAAAATAAATATGAAAATTGAATGAAAACACCCCTACCTTTATTTCAGAGGAGATGGTTCCTCCTCCGCTCCTCACACATACACATTAGTAACGACCTTGGATCACAGTTACCTTCCTAGGGAAGCAAATTACTTCGTAATACTATAAAACAGTATACATTCTTCAAACCAATAAAAGAAACACACACACACGCACACATACACACACCTACACACCATACCCTAAAGGGGGAAAAACAAAACAATAAAATACAAAGAAAGATAAATAAAAATAAAACGAGGAAGAGAGAGTGAGAGAGAGAAACTTAAGACAGGAGTGACCACAGCCCAATAGAACAGTAATAGAAATTGAACATCCCAATGAAAAATAGATTCACTTACACGTTTCTATCTCTTGGAAACATTTCAAATGAACTACGAAAATGCTCTTTTTACACGTCCAATACATCTTGAATATATTCTAAGCATTTTAAAATAATTTCGGAAGAGGACGCTTCACAGAACGTCTGAAACACGTTAAAAACGATTCCAATGATTTGAAAACATTATTGCTCTAAACATAATTTTCAATGAAAAACCAAGACACGGAATAATAAAATGATGTTAAAAAATACACATTGTTGGTGACCACCCCCTTATTTAAATATATATATATATATATATATATATATATACATATATATATGTGTGTGTATATATATATATATATATATATATATATATACATATATATATAACTTGTGAGTGTGTGTACATTGAAAAATGTTTATAAGCCCGTACAACACTGACATTTTTTTCAAATCAAAAATGTTTATTTATTTGAAGTAACATATTGTTGTTTAATGTTAACAGCGCGGTGTAAGCATTCGTTTGTATGTGTTTCACATCAATTTCTTTTCTTAGACATATGTTTTCCAATATTGGCTATCGTCGGGTGTCCCACTCTTGTATAAACACATGCCTGTCAAAGGAAATACAAACTGCATATATTTGTGAAAATAAATCCAACAAAGTTATCAATGATTTATTCGCAAGTAATAAGTAAACAGACGTGCCATAGCTATATAGGATGTTATTTGATTAAAATATTTCACCTGCTTTACTATTGATTTGATACAGAAATCTGGAAATCTATGCGTATCACCTTTAGTTAATTGCTTAAACGATTAATTTTGTAACACAGCGATATGAATATTTCATATTATTCAAACACGAAAAGAGAAGTTACAAGTGAAAGAGAGAGAATGAAAGAATAAACATGAGATAATTATTGGTTTTATTGAAAGACAGTTGCCGTACATTGTTATTACATATGCATATGTTACGTTTATGGGGCAAACAAGTAAGACTGAAATTAAACAAAGAACAAGTAGATTTATTGGATGCATGGAAAACTCATGGATTACAATAGAACAATGAGAGCAGGAAAAGCTTAAACACGGAAAAGTAAAGGACTAGTTGATCAAACTAGAAAAAGAAAAAGACAAGATATTTACGTATATAATAGAATGAATTTACAACTAAAATATTATAGCACTATGATTTTTTTTTAAATTGAATTCATAACTTTACATAATCTATTCTTTATGTCGCAATATTTGAAGTTATAAATTCATTATATTTTTTACTAGAATATTTTTCCTTTTCCTTTCCAGTTTAAACAAGTAGTGCTTTAGTTTTCCATGTTTTAGCGTAACCATATTACTTTCGTACTCTGGATTTTCTATTGTAATGCAATTGTTTGTACTGCCATTTCTACTAAACTAATTGAAATTTCCATTAGTGCATTGCGTATCATTCTTGTGGAAATGCAATTTAGATCTGCGGAGAAACTATAAGTATGTGAATCACGATAGAAAAAAGATTGTGGATTTCAAATACGCATACTTGTAAATTCATGTACGAAAATATTTATAAAAATTTCAGTTAATCTACTATGATAAGAAAAAACTATTATCGGACAAAAATCTTTCCCCAATAAATCATGACAAACATTTCAAAACATTCCTCAATGTAGATAGTTGCATGAGAAAGAACATAGATTAGTATATAGACGTTATACAGGTTTTTGTGACAATAGTGCCAGCAGCGAAACTTAAGTGCCATCTAGACGAGTTTTATATAACATTAAATCACCAGACTCATTGAAGTTAAAAAAGGCATCGTGTCTCCGGCTAAATACGGACAGCGAACGAAGATTGATATTTATGAGAGGAGATGACCTGTCAGAGATACATAATAAAATAAGCAGACATGATTTTTTTCTGCCTGTGAGAAAGTCTATCTAGTGCGGAAGATCTACCCAGAGGTGACGAAAGATAGTTTGTAAAATGTAGTCAGCAACTCTTATGAATGTCGGACGATCGACCCGCTACCAAACACTGTGGGTGTTTCAGATGGTCATTGATAGGGCGTTGTTTTTTATTGACGTCACATATTATGAAAGAGAAGTATACCTATCTATAGTAGATTGTGGTCAGGGAGATTTGCTATTTGGAGAGAGGTTCAAGCAGAAACATCAGATATAAACGCAAAAGAATTGAAAAATATGTTTAGCATTTACAAGTCGATAAGATTATGATGTGCAATGAAGCGGCGTTTCAATCGGTGATATTTTGTAAAATGTTGGATACTCTGAATAACAGCCAGAATTATGAAACCAGCTGTCGGCCGAGTGGAGACAGTATCGTAGAAAGAAAGAATAGAACTATGAAAATCATTGCCGAGAGAAAGCATATCATTTGTTGAAGCAGTGTTTTGCATGGCTACGGTTACAAAATCTGGGCAGGTTACAGAATTAGTACCGCATAAGGTAATAATAAAGTTCCAATAGAGACTCTCCAAAGTAAAGAAAAAGCTGACATGAATATAAGAGAAGGAATGTGTTAAACTGCCTGCTGCTCTCCACATGGGAAAAATCGAAAAAGGTACAGGTAATTGTACGCAGACCCATAATAGTATTACGGTGGACGATCTATCAAGACATTTTCTTGAAAATAAATAGAATGGGAGAAATTCACAGAATGAGCAACAGAAATCCGAACAACAAATATCCGTATCAAAGCGACGTTCACCATGAGAGTAAGATTAATACGCAGAGTAATTACTCAGAGAACTTTCCTTAGTTTTCTAAAATGCTTATCAAAATCTCTTCCCCCTTTCTCATTCTGCCCTCATCTGAACACCGGACCCTTCCTTCAAAGTTCACTGGGTACAAACGGTCTCATGCACAGGAACCCTTCCTATAGCAATTTCAACCATCCGCCGCCCGCGCAACCAACCGTACACATTTCCCTTATGATGTGTTGACGAAAACGAAAAGCTAAAAACGCGACATTTTTCCACGATAAAAAATCATGGGTATTTCTTTAGACGTTTGATCTATGCATAACAAAACATCATCAGAAAAATCGTAAAACGTCGCACTTAACTCAAACTCTCTCTTGAGCAATGTTTGTTTCAATGAGAAATACTGTCGGAATACACACGGTAATATTATATATATATATATATATATATATTTATATATATATATATATATATATATATATATATATATATATATATATATATATATATATATATATATATATTAGGCGGTAGAAATATTTCTGTATTAATTTTTACCTTAAAGTTACGAATAAGTTTTATTAAGAATTTAGGGAAATTAGATTTATCTTTAAAAATTATACATAAAACTTTGGAAATACCACTTTCTCATGTTTAATATAAGTGTGACGTTATATTTGCATTTTGTTTGTGATCTGGTAATCGAAAGATTTATTTTCTTAATTCATACAATAATATTTTTCTCTAGTGAATTCGAATGGTTCGTTTTCCCTTTTCCTACTGATTATCATTTTTACTCGTTTGTAATTTCCCGAATATTTTTTACCTGTTTCTGTAAATTAGTTTGATGAATTTATGCATTTCACTCCGACACGTGTAATCGTATGCGAAATATATATCAATAGTTTCTGAATGGTCTCTTTCGATGCACATATATATATATATATATATATATATATATATATATATATATATATATATACATACACACATATAAACTAGCTAAAAGACCGTATGTTTCCCAATATTGAACGAAGAGTAACAAGCTTTCCACACCAAACTCTTAATTTTATTCTTTAATCAAAGCGATTATCTTTTATCTATTTGGGGAACTGCTTTGAAAGGTCGGTGACCACTAATAGGGACCTCCTTTTCAGATACGAGTCAATACTCGGTAACGGACTCCAATGTGGCATTTGAAAGGCACTCTTAGCAATAGGACCCGGGTATCGATTTGGTTAGAATCACTTTCACCTTCGGGTTGATAGGCCGCGTCTTCGTCGATCTACCATACTGGAAATGAATCAATCCCATGCACCCAAAAGAAAGCAAACTCGATTTTATCTATACTATTGGTTAATTCAAGACAGATATACACAATATAAAATTATATACAACTGTTCAGTTGTTGATTTTGACAAAACTCTACAGAGTCCCGATTAGATTAACTACTCTAGATAGGGAGGCTAGGACTCTTCAGTTTTATTTGATTGCTCTCGATCTCAGCTCCAACTCTCGATTTCAGCCCGTGGACTCGTTATGTATTCAAGTCGGGGATAGTCCGAGCTACAGTCTAGACCAATAGCCACTAATTACGTCATCCCCAGGAAATCCCCTATTTCCCTTGTGTGTACCTGTGAATCTGCAAACTATCCCAGGCCTGCTTCTCACGATCGAAAACGTGAGACTCCTGACCTCACTGTCTGGTATTTTACTCCGAGGCTAACCGAGCCCACACCAGCGTTAATTGGCAACATAATTATAATTAGTTATGTCTCCTAAAGTGAGGTTAAGTTGTCATCTTTCACCAAACAATGAAATTTATATTACCCTGGCATACAACCATACTTAACGAATAAAAGATTCATATTTTCCCGGCATTCCCCAGTGTTTAACCAGTTACCCCACCCAAGTGAGAGCCCCATCGCTCCCTAGGACGGTCACGCCACACACTGTGCTGCACCAGGAAAAAACACTTCATAAATTTCAATGCAGTGACTTAGTCCACTATATATTTTACTTCAAGCATACGTGAGTTAACAACTTACTGTTTATTTTATATTTTCATAGAATGGATAATATTTTAACTTAAAATCCCAAATTCAAGAATCATTGCCGACATGTGGCTAAAATTGAAGCATTTAATTCGAACGCGCTCCTGTCTCATCAAACAAATTTCCGTTAATTTTATACAAATCTATTTTCACAAAATGGCATGTATACAAATGCGTAATGCAAAAGCCAAATAATATCGTTCAATTTAATTCCAAACAGACACAATAATTTCAAATGCGCACGTGCGTTATCAAGGAACTTACTGCTGATCTCATACGCCTGACCTTTCTATCAGTGCGTTTTTAAAACCTCTCAAATCGTCTAGAAATGTTAGTCTTATGATGTCGAAAGTTTGTTCAGAAACCAAAATGGTCCAACTCAATCGTGATTTTTCGATTATCGAATTAAAATTTTCTAAATTTATCCGTGGCATTCTTAAAGAAAACCTATATAAGATCACTCAAAGACTGATCGTCTATATTTGTTTGAAATTTGATGAAAATCGTCGAAGTATTACGAGAATCACAGAGAACAAAACCACACATAGACATAAAATATATTTCGTATATAAATAGTTATATACATATACGTTTTATGTAATTTACATATGCACATATTATATATACATATGTATATATATATATATATATATATATATATATATATATATATATATGAAAAAAAAATTACAATTAAATTTACCAAAATGATCCCAGATGGTAAAACTAAAGTAAATTAGGAATATTAAAGAATTAATATGTATAAAATTATCTCAGCCAGATATAAAAGCTTGATGAAACCAAATAGGAACTAGAGATTATATTATTATAAGCTCTATTTCGTATTTGGTTTTATCGAGCTATATATATATATATATATATATATATATATATATATATATATATATATATATATGCTCCTTTTCGAGCTATATACATATATATATATATATATATGTTCCTTTTCTAAAGTTTTTATTCTTGTTGTCTTAGTTGTTGATTATTCTTGCATAGTAGTCGAATCTTGACGCAGTAATCATTGGCGCTGCAGCGGAATGTGATGTTTTCCGTCACGAAAATCGACGGGCGGCGAAGTTTAGAGAAAATGAAATGAATAAACTCCACTGCAAAACAGTCAAATAAATAAAAGTTTTCTGAAAATACAAATGTAGCTCAAAATTCATAATCTTTATTTATTTCTTTGACATACATTTCAAAGACTTTCTTTGAAAGACAAAGGATTGCCGACAGTGTAATGAAGTTTTGTTTTTTAATCGTCTCCCTTGGGCGTTTATGTCATACGTCGTGAAACATTTCCATATTTCTTTTGTATGTTTTCTGATATTCTGCATGAAACACGTCCTCTTAAAGTTCTTGTCATCGCAATCTGCTATTCATCTCATATGTGATGACGAAATATCAGGTGTATGATCAAATCAAACAGAAAATGAGAACGAAAGAAAGCAAATACAATTTAACATCGAAAAGTATAAAATACAAATAGGGTAATTGACAAGTTTTTGGAGTGTAAAGTCGTTAAGAAAATATGAGGGCATTCTTTTTACATAGGCATCACCAAGAGGCACCTCGAGGATAAGAGTTACAGATTGTACAGGAGAAATTGGACAATATAGTAATCATTAGTAATGGAGATTCGGTAAATTTGTTAACTGATATTGAACGGCTCATCAAAATCTAAAATTTAGGAACAGGTAAAAAGTGGAAGAAATTAGTGATAGTGTTTTCTCTAGACGGATTTTTCTTGTGAAAGTTTAGAGAACGGGGAGCATAGAATGGAGCTCAGCCGAGCACTTGCCAGGAAAATAACGATAAAGCAGAGACAAACTCACAGCATCTCTTCTTTGAGAAAGAGGTTACAGGGAAGAGAAAACGACATCCCCCACAAGGCTACGAAGTCTATTTTGAACCCTATCAAGGCAGGATAAGTTCTTTCTAGCAGCTCCTCCCCAGCTGTAAAAAGAGTACTCCATCCTTGGACGGACCTGGCTCTTATATAGATAGAATTTCATCAGCAGTGAAATATCTACTGGATCGATAGTATGATCCTACCATTTTTCCAGCGGCCTTGGCAACGGATTTAATGTATGTGTTCCATTTAAAATCAGGAGTAAAGGTCAAGCCCAGAAGCTTGTCAAAACATTAGACTTCCCCAAGAAAAGTGCCAGTCATTTCAGTTGATGCCAGATGTGGATCAGAATGTTGATCATGTAAAAATAAAAGCTTGGTTTTAGATGCATTAAAAGTAACAAGCCAAGTTTTTTTCCCTATTGTATCACTTGCCCAAAATCAGAGGGGAGAGAATAAGAGAGAACTTGGTCGTTTATGGTCTTAGATGTGCTACCATAGATAGTACATGCATCAGCATAGATGTCTACGAATGATGTAAGAATGTGATTTGGAAGATTATTAATATAAATAAGGAAGAGAGTTGAACCCAGTATGGACCCCTGAGGGACTCCAGCATAAACACTAAGAGCTTCTGATTTCTGCCCATTAACCACTACACTTATGAACCTATCAGAGAAAAATGATTTAATAATTGAGAAGACATTTCCAGCTACACCGTTATGAATAAAGCCTTTATGCTATACTTTATCAAAGACCTTTGAGATGTAAAGAACAATTCTCCTAGACAGGTAGCCTCCGTCTAGAGATTCGCTAATACTACAACTGCAAGTACATCTGCTGTACATCTAGCAGAACGGAAACCATATTGCGTCTCACTAAGAAGGTTATTTTTGCTAAGATGGTTGATTACTTCTGTATTTAACACATATTCCAGCAACTTACTCATGACGCACAGGATACTTATTGGTCTGTACTGTGAGGGAGATGAGCGATCACCTGAATTCTTAAATACGGATCATACCGATGAGGTTTTCCAGGGTGACGCGAAGCAATTCTTAAGACAACGTTTAAACAGTTTTGTAAGGATGGGCGCAAGTTCTGGTTAAAGTCTTTTGAGTACTATAATTTGAATAACATCAGGGCCAATTGCTTTGCTGGGATGAAGCTTGGCAACATCACATACAAATATGTGTATATCACATAGCATGTTTTCTGATACAGGAGGAAATATTAGAGGTTGGCAGTCTTGGTCGCAACAGTTAGAATTAGCGGCAAAGTTCTTGGCTTTGTCTGATGCTGACGAGATTACCTTAGGTCCATTTATGAGTTGGGATAGATCACAAGTTTCTGTCTAGGATTCTGTTTGCTATTTGCCAAAACTGGTGGGAACCAAGCCGCTGCTCAGCTACTTTGGGCTTGCCGGACTAAGTATACAACTCTCTTGCATTCTTTAGTACTTTTTACAGTGGTTGCTGGCAGTTCTGAAAGCGGCCTTAGACTCAGTACATCTATTACGTTGAAAGCAATGGAAAAACTGGTTTCTATGCGCAATGGCAGCAGCACATTCCGGAGAGAAACACGGTTGGCTGTAAGGTTTTTGCTGGGATTTTTTCGAGGGCATGAAACGGTATATACCTACAATTAATCATTCTGTCAAGTGTGATACTATAGAGGAAACATTCTGATGCTAAATGGGCTGGTAAACAGAAAAGCAAAGTAAACCAGGGGTCCATCCTGGGCCCAACTCTTTTCCTGATCTACATTAATGATCTTCCAAATCACATCCTTACATCATTTGTAGATATTTATGCTGACGACACCTCCATTTATGGTAGCACATCTAAGACAGTAAACGACCAAGTTCTCTCCAATTCTTTCTCCTCTGATCTTGAGCACGTAGTACACTGGGGAAAGGTGTGGCTGGTTACTTTTAATGCATCTAAAAACAAGCTTCTCTCTTTACATCATCAACATTCTGATCCACATCTGGCATCAATTGAAATGAATGGCTCTCGTCTTCAGGACGCCTCAAGTTTTGACAAGCTTCTGGGCTTGACCTTTACTCCTGATCTTAAATGGAACACGTACATCAAATCTGTTGCCAAGGCCGCTGGAAAAATGGTAGGATCTTTCTATCGATCCGGTAAATATCTCACTGCTGATGCTATTCTCTATCTATATAAGAGCCATGTACGTCCAAGGATGGAATATTGTTGCCACATCTGGGCAGGAGCTGCTAGAAAGAACTTGTCCTGCCTTGATAGAGTTCAAAATAGACATCGTAGCCTCGTAGGAGATGTCCTTTTCTCTTCCTTGCAACCTCTATCTCACAGAAGAGATGTTGCGAGTTTGTCTCTGATGCATCGTTATTTTCATGGAAGGTGTTCAACTGAGCTTCAATCTATGGTCCCCCCTCGCCTAGGTTGGCAGTATTTTGCGTGAACAGCCACCAAGGATGTCGGAATTTTTTTATTATCTATGCCTATCCTTGTAGCCCTGTCACTAGTAAGAGTGCTGGAGATAAACGTTTTATCTGGGCTGACGTAATCCGTCTGATAGTCAGGGACCCGAACCTTGTATTAACCACTAAGGAGGTTGTGCTATCAGCAGGTGCAAAGTACTGGGGCTGCTGTATTGCCATTTGGTGAATAGATTCTGGACCATGCAGTAGCTTCTGGTTGAGCCTCTTTGTGCCATATTAATGGGTATTTGTTACGGTTAACCGTTTCATGTGCTACAAAAATATTTCTTCATTTCTATTTCTCTCTTACTTTCCCTCTTTACCCTGCTTCAGGCATGCCTGTCGACTTAGTCCACAAATCCCAAAACAACGCAATGAAAAGTTTCAATTTAAATAAAAACACAAGATTAAACCCAGATCTCCAACTTCTAACGTAGACCCCCAGTACCAGGTCTCCTTCTCTGACATCAGGGGGCTATGTTCTATCCTTCCAGAGGTTGAAACCCAATTACAGGAGACTAAACCAGACAGATTATTACTAAGTGAAACTGATATCGGACCGACCATTTCCCTAGGTAATTAAAGGATACTCTAATTTAACTTCCAAATCTGATCCCCAAGATCGCCATGGACATTGATTATGTGCCGATATAAAATATGTATTTCTATGTGGTAGGGACATGTTCAGAGAAAATCCTAACTTACCCTATATGTGCTTCTGGGTTGCTCTTGCTTAAACTACTGCATTTATATTTGCTGTCTATCACCCCCACAACGGCCGACTTACTATCTTTAAAAGCATATATGAGAAAATTGACCACGCCCTATCTGCTTATCCCTCAGCTTATAATGGAGATTTCAATATTCACAATGTAGAATGGCTAACTCACCAAACAAACCCTGAGCCGATGGTGAGAGGAGGTTCTGTCATAATTTATCCATTGCTTATGACCTCACTCAGATTGTTCACGAACCCATCCGTGTTCCCGATACGGACGGCAAGTATGCAAGTCTCCTAGACCTCTTTCTAACAACTTGCCCTGAACTGTGTTCCGCTTCTGTTCTGTCTCTACTTGGATCTTTCGACAACGTAGTTGTATCAGTTAAGTTAAAAATTAAATGTAATAAGTCCGCAGATGTACCTCTCCATCGTACAGTATATCGATACTCTATTGCTGACTGGGATAGCTTCCGCACATTTATATCAGATCTACCTCTGCATTCAATTTTTAAAAAGGATGTGTGGAGGAAAGCGGCCCTGTGTGTGTGTTTCCTTGTCCCACGTTCATAAACTCATCTTCCACTGCACATGTATGCAAATGGAATGGGGGTCAGTTTTCTGATAAAATGTTTGTTGGCAGAGGAAGTGGGGAGAGACGTGCAGAAGTTGAGACAGAGAGTTGTCATTGACGAATTCTCGCTGGATTTTGCGTATTGTATTTTTTTTACATATACATCACCACATTATCAAGGCCACTCAAGGATAAGGGTTAAAGAGTGTACAGTAGAAATTGGACAATATAGTAATCATTAGTAATGAAAATTTGGTAAATTTGATAACTTATATGGAACGGCTCATCAAGAACGTTACGTTAGACTTGAAGACAACCATATTGTAGTCAGCCGGAAAGCAGGAAAACGGAAGACAATTCCACAGATGTGCAGTTCTAAGAAAGAAGCTTTGTTCATGGAATCTACGTTTAGGTTTAGGCACATATAAAGAGTGGGGGGGAATTATTGATAGTGTTTACAGCTAGACGAGTGTTTCTTGTGAAAGTTTGGCGAGGGGGACCATAGATTGAAGCTCAGTCGAACACTTTCCATGAAAATAACGATAAAGCAGAGACAAACTCGCAACATCTATTCTGTGAGATGTGCTCGCCGTTTATATTGGAATTTTTCCAGTCGTCCAGGTCTTCTCCTTGCTAGTGGACTCAAACAGTGCCGATTCAGAAGAGGTGTGGTTGTGCAAACCTTGCTTCACAATTTCACGCGTAGTTGCCACTACAGGGGGTATCTTTAGTGTTTCGGGACTGAACAGGAGACATTTGATTAAGAGATAGATAGATAGATGGATAGATATTGTAATAGTATCCAAAACTATAGAATTCCAAAGAGATTGTTGATAGTGCATAATTAAAAGAGGGGTGTGTTATTTTATTCAATTTAGTGCAACGAAATTACAATGAGTCGCTAAAGTAAATATACTGATTCTACTTTTAAAAGACATTGTCAGGCACCGATGTATTTTTCGTCTTATTACAGGTCAGTAATTTATTGATAAAGAAAACTGAATATAGTAAATAGAAATAAATAGAATAAATAGGAAAAAGAAAAAAATAGATTCAAAGAGAGAAAAAAACACATGTCGAGCGGCACACTTTTAGAAAACGTATCCAAGCTTTGTTTTCTCTTTTTTCTTTAATTTTTTATTCACTATATTTTTCTATATTTTAGTTATTTTAGACGAAATAAGTTTAATATGTTAAACAACTCTAATGGATTAAAAATGAGTTTCGTATTAAAACAACTAAAACATGTATACAGGATTTGACCAGTTCATAAATGTTAAATAAAAAAATGCATTGTGTAAACATTGTAATGTTAATTATGGGCATATTACTGGTGGTAGTAGTAGTAGTAGTAGTAGTAGTAGTAGTAGTAGTAGTAGTAGTAGCAGTAGTAAACAACAAAATAAATGCTTGGACATTATCACAGATATACTGACTGGTACCGATGCCTGATTGAGGGCAGACGAACTCCTGATGGCCAATAGTGACTGATGCAAGAGTTTTTGTGCCTAAATGCAAGCACTACTTACTAAAAACGCACTTATTATTTTTTCACTTAGTGTAAGCGATTTTAATAATAGCAACATTATTAATTTTTTAACATTTTTGAGACTTGTAAACAAGACGAAAGATTATTTTTTTAGTTTTTTTATTGGTATGGTTATATTGTAATGTTTTTGTTTTACATTGTTTAACGAATTTACATAAGATTTAGCTAAACTAATTCTTCTCAACAGCGTATTTATGCTAATAGTTTTACATAAGTCCATATGATAGTAACCATAATTAATAAACACGACGATATGCGGGTTATAAAATTGAATGAAAGGAAATACTATGAGAGTTTTGTATACTAAGTTTTAAAATAAAAAAAAATGATAGTATTCGATAATAAATTGGTATTGATATGATTATTTCGATGGTTCCAGAAAAAGGAGAGTGTAATATTACATAATGCAAATAAAAACTTCCATGAAAACTTTCTACTCAGATTTTATATAAATAATTGTCCAAAAAATAGACCGAATATTTTGTAATCATATATTAGATAAAGAGCACAGTAGAATTACGAGAACAGTGAGAGAAAAATTATTTTGAAGTGCTAGCAAACCTATTAGAAGGGGAGGTGAATGTTTTTCAGGTGTATCTTAAAATTCTTGCTCTGTCGAGTTACTATCTTGGGGAATTAATTAATAGCGTAGAAGAGAGACTAGTGCCGGTGTTTTTTTTAAATACACCGTAAGTTACAGAAAAACATGTTTACCATGTTCAGAAACAAGACACTCGGACACGAAACAAGCAAAGCAATTGAAATGTCCGTTTCGATATTTTCGTCGAGGAGTAAAATCAAAAATAGGAAATCATAATTTCTGTCTCATCCTTATGTGGAGAACTCACCACTGTAGTAAAATGAGACGACTCTGACCTCGGAATAATATAACAAAAATGCCGAGTTACAGTCTATACAAAACATGCATTTTATTAAACAAACAAGATAAAATCAAACAAATGTGTGTGCGTTGTACATGCTCATGTGTGTTATTGTACACGCTCATGTGTGTTATTGTACACGCTATTAAATTTGTAATGGGTGTTTTATGTTTGTTGTGGATTTAGTGTCCCCATAAGTTCATGAATGTATGCATTTGTCGTTTTTCCTTTAAACAAATATTACGCCTGTCGAGGCGTACGAAATTGTGCGTCTGTTTGCATCGATGATTCCAGCGAAAGAAAGAGTGATAGAAAAAGAAGTAAAGTGGAAAAAACCATGCGAAACAGAAAGTAGAGACGCAACCTGAGTTACAAATAATAAAACCACGATCAGGGCAAATAACATGTGCATATTCAGTAATGTTTGTGTGCGTTGGTGAGCTAGCTATGTATTCGCATATCAGCCTGAAAAGCATATGTCTATAGATGCACATGAAGCAACATAACTTTAATGCGGGAGAACCTCAGAGGTCGATTTGGGACTACTATTATTCCTGATATTCATAAACGATTTACCTGATAATATTTTGCTCGAGATGGATATATTTGGTGAAGATAGAACGCTCTATAACATGTATGGTTAGAAGAATGGATGCACATACATCTAAGACAATGGGGAATTGTAAGAAAACGATCTCCAGATATTAGTGAAATATGCCTTTAATGAATGGTAACATTTAATGCGAGTAAAACTAAGACACTCATCTTTTAAGATTACACTGTGTTACTCCAACTAGCTTTATCTATTACAAATAACACCTTACCTGGTAATTCTTTCTTTAAACTCCTTTGTTTAACATTTAAGTACGGTATGACCAGGAAAAATACATAGAGGGTATTTCGAACGCTGTTGCAAATTAAGTGGGTTCCCTCTAACGAGCTAGAAAGTTATTCATACCTGAAAAAATTGTGTCTTCGCAAGGCTTACATTCGCTAACGCCGGGATTATTGTTGCCACATCTAGGCTAGTGCTTTAACCACTAGCCTCTACTTCTTAGATAGGGTCATAAAAGGATTTTCCCTTCTAAAAGGTAACATTCTTTACAAATAAGACTCAACAGCTGTCCCATCGTCGCAATGTTGCATCTCTGTGGTCGTTTACGGATATTTAAGTCGCCTGATAAACACTTGCACTTGTACCAACTCAACATAAACACCCCTAACAAATTCGTTCAACAATAAAATCTTACTCCTTCACAATTGAAGTTCATTAAATACCAAAAAGCTTTCTATTCTAATAGTTGGATTCTTCGAACAGATAGACTTTAGCATTTACTTCCTGCTGCTTACTTCCCTGACTGTACTTATATGCAGAAGTTTAAATGTAATATAAACAGCCATCTTGATAGTCTTTATAAGTCGTGGCATCAAATAGTAGCTCCTTAAGTCTAAGTGGCGACATTCCTTGTAAGGGCTCAATATGAGTAAAAAAATAAAATTGGTTCATTTTGGAGCCAGCAAAACCAAGAAATAAAACGTTATCAGTATCGTAAGTATTATCAATACTATAGTGTAGGTAGTGTTTTAGCTTGCAAGTTAGTAGAAAAGTCGTGACAACAGAACGAGACATTGATATATTTTTCAACTTTTTCATTGCTTGTCTTCTCTGAAGCATATACTGAATTTCAAAATAGATTTGAACGTTGAAAAAATAGCAAAGGAAAATTAAAAACGATGAAAATCAACACTTTTAATGTCCTCGTGCAAATGAAGTGTCATTGTTAATTATAATAATTGCAAGCCATTGTTTAACTAATTTCCCCTGATAATTAGAAAGAAAGAGGAAAAGATCTTTGCATGTGAAAGTGTGTATTCACTCGACAAGTGTATGAAATATTCAAACACATTAGAGGAACGCGTATATATATATATATATATATATATATATATATATATATATATATATATATATATATATATACTAGCAGATCAACCCGGCTTTATTTAGGACCTATGTACTCTTCATAACTTTATGGGCATAGAGAGATATACTATAAAGGTTGAATCATATCTAGGAAAACTGCTTCTAAAATTTCAAGTGTGTAGACACTCAATTTGCGGAGTAGTTTATTAGAGTCTGCAAAGTTCAACTCGTTCAACTTCGACTACTTGGTAGTCAACTTTTCTCCCCTAACTGGTTAAAAAGCGTCCTTCATATTGAATACCCTTTATGAAAAATTTCAAATGTTTCGGCTCAAAATTGCCTAAATAATTTGCTAGAGTACGCAAAGGAAAATATATATTTTAAACCTTGACGCCTTGGCAGCAAAAGTTTCGGCTAAAACCGATTAAAATCTTACCGTATGGCTGAATAAACTTCATATAAATGTTCAAATGTTTAGACCAAAAAGTGGCTGAGTAATTTTATAGAGACTGACGAAGTCAATTTTTTTTTTAATTTGACCCCAATTCTGACCCCTAGCGTTTATTAATTTTAGACAAAATTCAATTAAAATGTTTGATCCATATGTAAGTAACATCATCTTAAAATATTAAGTTTTTAGGCCTAAAATTGACAGAGGAGATTGATAGAGTTTTCGAAAGTTACGTGGTTGAAGTTTGTCCCTTAACAGCCAAATTTCCGGGCAAAAATTGATTAAAAATGTTTTCCAAACACTCTATACTGCTTATGTCAAATCTGGGGCATTCAGACTGAAAATTGACAAAGTAGTTTGGTAGGAGCATGTACACACCCAGAGAAGAGACACACCCATATACTTTTTACTTATATATATATATATATATATATATACATAATCAATTCCACAATCAAACAACGTTGCATCCCACAAGAGCCATGACAGTCAACGAACCGGAAGTCCAAGACTCGAGTTTATCCCTAATTTGGGCTCATCAGTTAGACACATCCGACCTCAGGATTCGAAACCCGAGCCTCTTGTATGCAAGGCAAGCACTCTACCAACTGAGTAAACGCCACACACAGAGGAATTTCTATTAATCAACACAGATCACGCAAACCGTGCCGAAATTCGACTGTAAAATGAACCTACTTCGTCTCGACAAGGGACGCGGTCATCCAACCAGGTAATAACACCAAGTCGATGTCTCACAACTAGGAGTTTTAATTCGAGAGGACGATGCCATCCAGCAATGCTAACCAAGGGAGCAACTTTTTATAGGAATTTAAGAATTTGAGACACTGTATATAATAAATTATATATATATATATATATATATATATATATATATATATATATATATATATATATATATATATCAGTAAGAATATGAGTCTGAGAATATATATATATATATATATATATATATATATATATATATATATATCAGTAAGAATATAAGTGTGAGAACATTTCTCAAGCTATATACACAAGGAATTTGTTATCTACATACTAGAAATTTGGTATATAGTGTGGGAAATGTTTGATTGGTTTTGTTCCGAAATGAAAGGATAGGTCGAAATTTGAACATTCATACTACTGGATTTAATCGTTTGTCAACAGTTTCACGCGTTCCATTGCGTTAATTCTTCACATGAAAGATTATTTATGCTTAGAATAAGTAAGTTTGAAAAAACGTTTATAAGAACTTGTCAAGGTAAATGATTGGTTATCATACATGACACAGTTTTACGGGTTCATTCCGATCTAAGAGGAATACGTATCTTAAAAT
Organism: Euprymna scolopes; assembly: GCF_053919585.1. NCBI lineage: Eukaryota > Metazoa > Mollusca > Cephalopoda > Sepiida > Sepiolidae > Euprymna > Euprymna scolopes. Next base: position 106,547,495 of record NC_136501.1, on the reverse strand, counting down.
ATACTTTGTTGTTTCTATTTTTCTTTCTCAGTTATATATATATTATATATATATATATGTATATATATGTATATATCTATATATATGTATATATATGTATATATATATGTATATATATATATACATATATATATATTATTTTAAAAGAATATGACCAGTTTCTGATTTTTTCAGCACCGTACGTTAAAATGAAATCAGCTTTCTTGCATTGTTCGTATGTTAAAATCATTTAATCAGTCTCGAATTTCTTGAAAGACATTTACACCTAATATAAATGTAAAATTCAACTATATTTTGGACGCCATTCACGTTGAAAGAACGTTTTTGTCTTCGGTTACTGAGTCCTAGAAAGCTTCTTCGCCCAGTTCGAATCTTAGGATCGGCGCTTATCTTGAGTTCCTACGAAGAGTATTTCTTAAATGTTAAAACAACTAGTGTGGGTAGCTATTTAAAAAAAACAATAGAACAATTTTTAAGTATGTATATATATATATATATATATATATATATACATATATATATATATATCAGAATAATATATATATACATACATATATATATATATATATATATATATATATATATACATATATATATATTATAATAAAAAATACCAGTATGAAAAGTAATATGGTTTAGCTTAAACATTAGATAAAACAAAAGACAAGTCGTTAACACTGGAAAAGAAATGGGCAATATGTTCTATTTACATATAAATTTATAATTAAAAATTTTGCAGCATTAATAATGTATTAAATAATGTTACATTTAATTAAAAAAATAATGCTGTGAGTTTTGAAGTTACAAATTTTATTATACATTTTTATTAGAATATCATGATTATTTCTTTTCCAGTTTTAACAACTAGTTCTTTACTTTTCCATGTTTAAGTTTAACCATATTACTTTTCATGCTCGTATTTTCATCATATTTATACAGTATCGGCATATAAGGAACGAAAAAAAATTACAATTATTCATGTATATTTAAAAAAATTAGTGCATGGATTATGAGAAACAGTTTTTCTATATATATATATTTCCAGTCTGTTCATTAAAATCACGAGAAGTTGATGTTGCGGGTTTGAATCGGTAACTAAGAGCCTGCCTTACCATAATACTCAGAATAAACAAATAGACCAAATGTGTATAAACTAGTACAAAAAAAAATTACGATTCAATATTGAGAAATATTTTAGTTTTAAATTATATCTGTGGATTTATCCTGGCCAATGGTTAAGGAACGAAATAGAAACTATTTTTTTAATGCAAATGGGTTTAAAAAAATTCATTCAATATTTAGTGAACATCCCTTTATACTTTATGACCTCACTGCGACTTCGACCACAAGACTGGGGTTGTTTCTTGCAAAATTCAGGATTCATCTTTTCCCACTCTTCCTTCAATAAAACCCACAAATAATTTTGATTCTGGGGAGTCCTCCTCTGTGCTCTTTCTCCAATCATTTTCCAAACACTTTCTATCGGATTCAGATCCGGACTCTGCACTCGCCAGTCCATTACTCTTTTTTCTTCTTCCTCAATGTAACTTACTACGTTTTTAGCTTTATGTCAAGGGGCGTCATCTTGCAAAAAATTCTTGGCTGATTAGGTGGAAGGCGTAAACGCTCAATGACATGTTGTTGAAGGAGCTGCTTATAAGTCTCCGCATAAACCCTACTATACATTCGAACTAGAGGGTCAACTCCTTCCGAGGATATCATACCCCACACTATTACACTTCCCCCTCCGAATTTAAGTGTCTTTTTAACACATTTGGAGGATAATCGCTCACCTGCTTTACGCCGTACATGCTTCTTTCCATCAGATCCAAACAAATTCAACTTGGATTCATCGCTGAAGTGAACCTTAGCCCATTTTCATCAGTCCAGACGACATTCTCATGGGCAAACTTCAAACGGCTATTTTTGTTCTTCTTGGATATCAAGGGTTTAGATACTGGCCCCTTGGCATGCAATCCGGCAGCTGCTAACCGTTGAGAAACAGTTTTTCTATATATATATATATTTTCCAGTCTGTTCATTAAAATCACGAGAAGTTGATGTTGCGGATTTGAATCGGTAACTAAGAGCCTGCCTTACCATAATCCTATATTCTCTTTGAGACGTTTTAGTGGGTCTGCCGGTGTTAGGGGATGTTTCTAATGTATAGTTATTCTTATATCGAGCTATCACACGATGAACACCACTTTTTGATCTTCGAGCGATATTAGAAATTTTTGAAATTGATTTCTTTTCTTTGTAATTGTCTAAAATTAATGTTTTTTCTTGGAGAGACAGAGTTTTGCGAGTCGGTAATGCCATTTTTCTTTGTTGTGCTCATCAGCAGTTCCAATATTAAAAACTAGCTATTTTTTGTAAATTTTAGTCCCTTAAAAAAAAAAATCTATTTCGTTCCTTAACCTTTTGCCAGGATAAATCCACAGATATAATTTGAAACTAAAACATTTCTCAATATTGAATCGTATTTTTTTTTGTACTAGTTTATACACATTTGTTCTATTTGATTATTCTGAGCATTTCAGAAAAATCCATGCACTGTTTTTTTAAATATACATTAATATTTGTAATGTTTTTCCGTTCCTTATATTATGGCCGATACTGAATATATATATATATATATATATATATATATATATATATATATATATATATATATATATATATATATATATATATATATATATACATGACTGTATCACAGTCTGAACAACAATCAACTGGCGTATACAAAAAAAAAGCTGCGGGTCATTTACGTGACAATAAATCAAAATAAAAAATAAATAAAAATAAAATATAATCTGTGGTACTATCTGATAAAAAGTTTTACATACTTAATGTATTTGCGAAAACATCTTATTTACAAAAATAACATCTGATAAGCATTTAAAATTTGGGTGATTATTGACCTACGTTGAGCCGTTCTGACTCAATATTGTTACACGTGTGACTCTATGGTGACGAACGCAGCAAAACCATTCCAGAGAAGGTCAACGATTTACCTTTGAGAACTCTATCAAACTCCTCCGCTAATTTGGTTTACACACTTTAAATTTTAGATAGAGATACCTTGGACATGGATCTAACTAAATAACTTGATTTGATCCAATCCTTAAATGTAAATTATTATAATAGGGGTAAAAAAAAAATGACCGTTTTTTTTTTTTTTGCTCAATATACACTTCCAAACACACGGGCAGCTTAAATGCTAGTTTATTATAAAAAAGTAAAGTTTAATACATCAAAATACTGTGAACGAATATAGAAATAATCTAATGATCTTAAGTGTTCAAATTATTATCCCTTGTGCTCCCTGATTATCTTACGACTTTCACTGATTGAATCGAAAAAATACCTAATCAGTTCAATTGGTATGCTGACAGATATTCATTCAATGGTTGCTTTCAACTCATCCATTGTAGCTCGTTTGGTGGGGTGAACTTGGTATTTAATATGTCCCCCGTCCTAACCCCGAAAAAGAGAAAAATGCATGGGAGAGGGACATATCCGGTGATCGTAGACAGTAGTCTCTATACTGCCACTTCGTCCTAGCTATCTATTTCGCAGGTGACTATCAAGGTACGTTCTTATGTCAGAATAATGGCCCATCCCGATTAAAATCACATTCTGGGCCGGTTTGGTATACATTTTACAGAAAGGTACTTAATACGTCAGAGGGTAGATTAGATATCGAAATGCCTCTGACAAATATAAATGTATTTAATACGCCCGAGAGTAGATTAGATATCGAAATGCCTCTGATAAATATAAATGTATTTAATACGCCCGAGAGTATATTAGATATTGAAATGCCTCTGATTAATATAAAGGTATTTAATACGTCAGAGAGTATATTAGATATTGAAATGCCTCTGATTAATATAAAGGTATTTAATACGTCAGAGAGTATATTAGATATTGAAATGCCTCTGATTAATATAAAGGTATTTAATACGGCAGGGAGTATATTAGATATTGAAATGCCTCTGATTAATATAAAGGTATTTAATATGTCAGAGAGTATATTAGATATCGAAATGCCTCTGATTAATATAAAGGTACTAAATACGGCAGAGAGTATATTAGATATTGAAATGCCTCTGATTAATATAAAGGTATTTAATACGTCAGAGAGTATATTAGATATTGAAATGCCTCTGATTAATATAAAGGTATTTAATACGTCAGAGAGTATATTAGATATTGAAATGCCTCTGATTAATATAAAGGTATTTAATACGTCAGAGAGTATATTAGATATCGAAATGCCTCTGATTAATATAAAGGTACTAAATACGTCAGAGAGTATATTAGATATTGAAATGCCTCTGATTAATATAAAGGTATTTAATATGTCAGAGAGTATATTAGATATTGAAATGCCTCTGATTAATATAAAGGTATTTAATATGTCAGAGAGTAGATTAGATATTGAAATGCCTCTGATTAATATAAAGGTATTTAATACGTCAGAGAGTATATTAGATATTGAAATGCCTCTGATTAATATAAAGGTATTTAATATGTCAGAGAGTATATTAGATATTGAAATGCCTCTGATTAATATAAAGGTATTTAATACGTCAGAGAGTATATTAGATATTGAAATGCCTCTGATTAATATAAAGGTATTTAATATGTCAGAGAGTATATTAGATATTGAAATGCCTCTGATTAATATAAAGGTATTCAATACGTCAGAGAGTATATTAGATATTGAAATGCCTCTGATTAATATAAAGGTATTTAATACGGCAGAGAGTATATTAGATATTGAAATGCCTCTGATTAATATAAAGGTATTTAATACGTCAGAGAGTATATTAGATATTGAAATGCCTCTGATTAATATAAAGGTACTAAATACGTCAGAGAGTATATTAGATATTGAAATGCCTCTGATTAATATAAAGGTATTTAATATGTCAGAGAGTAGATTAGATATTGAAATGCCTCTGATTAATATAAAGGTATTTAATATGTCAGAGAGTAGATTAGATATTGAAATGCCTCTGATTAATATAAAGGTATTTAATACGTCAGAGAGTATATTAGATATCGAAATGCCTCTGATTAATATAAAGGTATTTAATATGTCAGAGAGTATATTAGATATCGAAATGCCTCTGATTAATATAAAGGTACTAAATACGGCAGAGAGTATATTAGATATTGAAATGCCTCTGATTAATATAAAGGTACTAAATACGTCAGAGAGTATATTAGATATTGAAATGCCTCTGATTAATATAAAGGTATTTAATATGTCAGAGAGTATATTAGATATTGAAATGCCTCTGATTAATATAAAGGTATTTAATATGTCAGAGAGTAGATTAGATATTGAAATGCCTCTGATTAATATAAAGGTATTTAATACGTCAGAGAGTATATTAGATATTGAAATGCCTCTGATTAATATAAAGGTATTTAATATGTCAGAGAGTATATTAGATATTGAAATGCCTCTGATTAATATAAAGGTATTTAATACGTCAGAGAGTATATTAGATATTGAAATGTCTCTGATTAATATAAAGGTATTTAATATGTCAGAGAGTAGATTAGATATTGAAATGCCTCTGATTAATATAAAGGTATTTAATACGTCAGAGAGTATATTAGATATTGAAATGCCTCTGATTAATATAAAGGTATTTAATATGTCAGAGAGTATATTAGATATTGAAATGCCTCTGATTAATATAAAGGTATTTAATATGTCAGAGAGTATATTAGATATTGAAATGCCTCTGATTAATATAAAGGTATTTAATACGTCAGAGAGTATATTAGATATTGAAATGCCTCTGATTAATATAAAGGTATTTAATATGTCAGAGAGTAGATTAGATATTGAAATGCCTCTGATTAATATAAAGGTATTTAATACGTCAGAGAGTATATTAGATATTGAAATGCCTCTGATTAATATAAAGGTATTTAATATGTCAGAGAGTAGATTAGATATTGAAATGCCTCTGATTAATATAAAGGTACTAAATACGTCAGAGAGTATATTAGATATTGAAATGCCTCTGATTAATATAAAGGTATTTAATATGTCAGAGAGTAGATTAGATATTGAAATGCCTCTGATTAATATAAAGGTACTAAATACGTCAGAGAGTATATTAGATATTGAAATGCCTCTGATTAATATAAAGGTATTTAATATGTCAGAGAGTATATTAGATATTGAAATGCCTCTGATTAATATAAAGGTATTTATTATGTCAGAGAGTATATTAGATATTGAAATGCCTCTGATTAATATAAAGGTATTTAATATGTCAGAGAGTAGATTAGATATTGAAATGCCTCTGATTAATATAAAGGTATTTAATATGTCAGAGAGTATATTAGATATTGAAATGCCTCTGATTAATATAAAGGTATTTAATATGTCAGAGAGTATATTAGATATTGAAATGCCTCTGATTAATATAAAGGTATTTAATACGTCAGAGAGTATATTAGATATTGAAATGCCTCTGATTAATATAAAGGTATTTAATATGTCAGAGAGTAGATTAGATATTGAAATGCCTCTGATTAATATAAAGGTATTTAATACGTCAGAGAGTATATTAGATATTGAAATGCCTCTGATTAATATAAAGGTATTTAATATTGCAGGGAGTATATTAGATATTGAAATGCCTCTGATTAATATAAAGGTATTTAATATGTCAGAGAGTATATTAGATATCGAAATGCCTCTGATTAATATAAAGGTACTAAATACGGCAGAGAGTATATTAGATATTGAAATGCCTCTGATTAATATAAAGGTATTTAATACGTCAGAGAGTATATTAGATATTGAAATGCCTCTGATTAATATAAAGGTATTTAATACGTCAGAGAGTATATTAGATATTGAAATGCCTCTGATTAATATAAAGGTATTTAATACGTCAGAGAGTATATTAGATATCGAAATGCCTCTGATTAATATAAAGGTACTAAATACGTCAGAGAGTATATTAGATATTGAAATGCCTCTGATTAATATAAAGGTATTTAATATGTCAGAGAGTATATTAGATATTGAAATGCCTCTGATTAATATAAAGGTATTTAATATGTCAGAGAGTAGATTAGATATTGAAATGCCTCTGATTAATATAAAGGTATTTAATACGTCAGAGAGTATATTAGATATTGAAATGCCTCTGATTAATATAAAGGTATTTAATATGTCAGAGAGTATATTAGATATTGAAATGCCTCTGATTAATATAAAGGTATTTAATACGTCAGAGAGTATATTAGATATTGAAATGCCTCTGATTAATATAAAGGTATTTAATATGTCAGAGAGTATATTAGATATTGAAATGCCTCTGATTAATATAAAGGTATTTAATACGTCAGAGAGTATATTAGATATTGAAATGCTTCTGATTAATATAAAGGTATTTAATACGGCAGAGAGTTTATTAGATATTGAAATGCCTCTGATTAATATAAAGGTATTTAATACGTCAGAGAGTATATTAGATATTGAAATGCCTCTGATTAATATAAAGCTATTTAATACGTCAGAGAGTATATTAGATATCGAAATGCCTCTGATTAATATAAAGGTACTAAATACGTCAGAGAGTATATTAGATATTGAAATGCCTCTGATTAATATAAAGGTATTTAATATGTCAGAGAGTATATTAGATATTGAAATGCCTCTGATTAATATAAAGGTATTTAATATGTCAGAGAGTAGATTAGATATTGAAATGCCTCTGATTAATATAAAGGTATTTAATACGTCAGAGAGTATATTAGATATTGAAATGCCTCTGATTAATATAAAGGTATTTAATATGTCAGAGAGTATATTAGATATTGAAATGCCTCTGATTAATATAAAGGTATTTAATACGTCAGAGAGTATATTAGATATTGAAATGCCTCTGATTAATATAAAGGTATTTAATATGTCAGAGAGTATATTAGATATTGAAATGCCTCTGATTAATATAAAGGTATTTAATACGTCAGAGAGTATATTAGATATTGAAATGCCTCTGATTAATATAAAGGTATTTAATACGGCAGAGAGTATATTAGATATTGAAATGCCTCTGATTAATATAAAGGTATTTAATACGTCAGAGAGTATATTAGATATTGAAATGCCTCTGATTAATATAAAGGTACTAAATACGTCAGAGAGTATATTAGATATTGAAATGCCTCTGATTAATATAAAGGTATTTAATATGTCAGAGAGTAGATTAGATATTGAAATGCCTCTGATTAATATAAAGGTATTTAATATGTCAGAGAGTAGATTAGATATTGAAATGCCTCTGATTAATATAAAGGTATTTAATACGTCAGAGAGTATATTAGATATCGAAATGCCTCTGATTAATATAAAGGTATTTAATATGTCAGAGAGTATATTAGATATCGAAATGCCTCTGATTAATATAAAGGTACTAAATACGGCAGAGAGTATATTAGATATTGAAATGCCTCTGATTAATATAAAGGTATTTAATACGTCAGAGACTATATTAGATATTGAAATGCCTCTGATTAATATAAAGGTATTTAATATGTCAGAGAGTATATTAGATATTGAAATGCCTCTGATTAATATAAAGGTATTTAATATGTCAGAGAGTAGATTAGATATTGAAATGCCTCTGATTAATATAAAGGTATTTAATACGTCAGAGAGTATATTAGATATTGAAATGCCTCTGATTAATATAAAGGTATTTAATATGTCAGAGAGTATATTAGATATTGAAATGCCTCTGATTAATATAAAGGTATTTAATACGTCAGAGAGTATATTAGATATTGAAATGTCTCTGATTAATATAAAGGTATTTAATATGTCAGAGAGTAGATTAGATATTGAAATGCCTCTAATTAATATAAAGGTATTTAATACGTCAGAGAGTATATTAGATATTGAAATGCCTCTGATTAATATAAAGGTATTTAATATGTCAGAGAGTATATTAGATATTGAAATGCCTCTGATTAATATAAAGGTATTTAATATGTCAGAGAGTATATTAGATATTGAAATGCCTCTGATTAATATAAAGGTATTTAATACGTCAGAGAGTATATTAGATATTGAAATGCCTCTGATTAATATAAAGGTATTTAATATGTCAGAGAGTAGATTAGATATTGAAATGCCTCTGATTAATATAAAGGTATTTAATACGTCAGAGAGTATATTAGATATTGAAATGCCTCTGATTAATATAAAGGTATTTAATATGTCAGAGAGTAGATTAGATATTGAAATGCCTCTGATTAATATAAAGGTACTAAATACGTCAGAGAGTATATTAGATATTGAAATGCCTCTGATTAATATAAAGGTATTTAATATGTCAGAGAGTAGATTAGATATTGAAATGCCTCTGATTAATATAAAGGTACTAAATACGTCAGAGAGTATATTAGATATTGAAATGCCTCTGATTAATATAAAGGTATTTAATATGTCAGAGAGTATATTAGATATTGAAATGCCTCTGATTAATATAAAGGTATTTATTATGTCAGAGAGTATATTAGATATTGAAATGCCTCTGATTAATATAAAGGTATTTAATATGTCAGAGAGTAGATTAGATATTGAAATGCCTCTGATTAATATAAAGGTATTTAATATGTCAGAGAGTATATTAGATATTGAAATGCCTCTGATTAATATAAAGGTATTTAATATGTCAGAGAGTATATTAGATATTGAAATGCCTCTGATTAATATAAAGGTATTTAATACGTCAGAGAGTATATTAGATATTGAAATGCCTCTGATTAATATAAAGGTATTTAATATGTCAGAGAGTAGATTAGATATTGAAATGCCTCTGATTAATATAAAGGTATTTAATACGTCAGAGAGTATATTAGATATTGAAATGCCTCTGATTAATATAAAGGTATTTAATATTGCAGGGAGTATATTAGATATTGAAATGCCTCTGATTAATATAAAGGTATTTAATATGTCAGAGAGTATATTAGATATCGAAATGCCTCTGATTAATATAAAGGTACTAAATACGGCAGAGAGTATATTAGATATTGAAATGCCTCTGATTAATATAAAGGTATTTAATACGGCAGAGAGTATATTAGATATTGAAATGCCTCTGATTAATATAAAGGTATTTAATACGTCAGAGAGTATATTAGATATTGAAATGCCTCTGATTAATATAAAGGTACTAAATACGTCAGAGAGTATATTAGATATTGAAATGCCTCTGATTAATATAAAGATATTTAATATGTCAGAGAGTAGATTAGATATTGAAATGCCTCTGATTAATATAAAGGTATTTAATATGTCAGATAGTAGATTAGATATTGAAATGCCTCTGATTAATATAAAGGTACTAAATACGGCAGAGAGTATATTAGATATTGAAATGCCTCTGATTAATATAAAGGTATTTAATACGTCAGAGAGTATATTAGATATTGAAATGCCTCTGATTAATATAAAGGTATTTAATATGTCAGAGAGTATATTAGATATTGAAATGCCTCTGATTAATATAAAGGTATTTAATATGTCAGAGAGTAGATTAGATATTGAAATGCCTCTGATTAATATAAAGGTATTTAATACGTCAGAGAGTATATTAGATATTGAAATGCCTCTGATTAATATAAAGGTATTTAATATGTCAGAGAGTATATTAGATATTGAAATGCCTCTGATTAATAAAAAGGTATTTAATACGTCAGAGAGTATATTAGATATTGAAATGTCTCTGATTAATATAAAGGTATTTAATATGTCAGAGAGTAGATTAGATATTGAAATGCCTCTGATTAATATAAAGGTATTTAATACGTCAGAGAGTATATTAGATATTGAAATGCCTCTGATTAATATAAAGGTATTTAATATGTCAGAGAGTATATTAGATATTGAAATGCCTCTGATTAATATAAAGGTATTTAATATGTCAGAGAGTATATTAGATATTGAAATGCCTCTGATTAATATAAAGGTATTTAATACGTCAGAGAGTATATTAGATATTGAAATGCCTCTGATTAATATAAAGGTATTTAATATGTCAGAGAGTATATTAGATATTGAAATGCCTCTGATTAATATAAAGGTATTTAATACGTCAGAGAGTATATTAGATATTGAAATGCCTCTGATTAATATAAAGGTATTTAATACGGCAGAGAGTATATTAGATATTGAAATGCCTCTGATTAATATAAAGGTATTTAATACGTCAGAGAGTATATTAGATATTGAAATGCCTCTGATTAATATAAAGGTACTAAATACGTCAGAGAGTATATTAGATATTGAAATGCCTCTGATTAATATAAAGGTATTTAATATGTCAGAGAGTAGATTAGATATTGAAATGCCTCTGATTAATATAAAGGTATTTAATATGTCAGAGAGTAGATTAGATATTGAAATGCCTCTGATTAATATAAAGGTACTTAATACGTCAGAGAGTATATTAGATATCGAAATGCCTCTGATTAATATAAAGGTATTTAATATGTCAGAGAGTATATTAGATATCGAAATGCCTCTGATTAATATAAAGGTACTAAATACGTCAGAGAGTATATTAGATATTGAAATGCCTCTGATTAATATAAAGGTATTTAATATGTAAGAGAGTTGATTATATATTGAAATGCCTCTGATTAATATAAAGGTACTAAATACGTCAGAGAGTATATTAGATATTGAAATGCCTCTGATTAATATAAAGGTATTTAATATGTCAGAGAGTATATTAGATATTGAAATGCCTCTGATTAATATAAAGGTATTTAATATGTCAGAGAGTATATTAGATATTGAAATGCCTCTGATTAATATAAAGGTATTTAATATGTCAGAGAGTAGATTAGATATTGAAATGCCTCTGATTAATATAAAGGTATTTAATATGTCAGAGAGTATATTAGATATTGAAATGCCTCTGATTAATATAAAGGTATTTAATATGTCAGAGAGTATATTAGATATTGAAATGCCTCTGATTAATATAAAGGTATTTAATACGTCAGAGAGTATATTAGATATTGAAATGCCTCTGATTAATATAAAGGTATTTAATATGTCAGAGAGTAGATTAGATATTGAAATGCCTCTGATTAATATAAAGGTACTAAATACGTCAGAGAGTATATTAGATATTGAAATGCCTCTGATTAATATAAAGGTATTTAATATGTCAGAGAGTATATTAGATATTGAAATGCCTCTGATTAATATAAAGGTATTTAATATGTCAGAGAGTATATTAGATATTGAAATGCCTCTGATTAATATAAAGGTATTTAATATGTCAGAGAGTAGATTAGATATTGAAATGCCTCTGATTAATATAAAGGTACTAAATACGTCAGAGAGTATATTAGATATTGAAATGCCTCTGATTAATATAAAGGTATTTAATATGTCAGAGAGTAGATTAGATATTGAAATGCCTCTGATTAATATAAAGGTACTAAATACGTCAGAGAGTATATTAGATATTGAAATGCCTCTGATTAATATAAAGGTATTTAATGTCAGAGAGTATATTAGATATTGAAATGCCTCTGATTAATATAAAGGTATTTAATACGTCAGAGAGTATATAAGATATTGAAATGCCTCTGATTAATATAAAGGTATTTAATATGTCAGAGAGTAGATTAGATATTGAAATGCCTCTGATTAATATAAAGGTATTTAATACGTCAGAGAGTATATTAGATATCGAAATGCCTCTGATTAATATAAAGGTATTTAATATGTAAGAGAGTATATTAGATATCGAAATGCCTCTGATTAATATAAAGGTACTAAATACGGAAGAGTATAATAGATATGTAAATGCCTCTGATTAATATAAAGGTATTTAATACGTCAGAGAGTATATTAGATATTGAAATGCCTCTGATTAATATAAAGGTATTTAATATGTCAGAGAGTATATTAGATATTGAAATGCCTCTGATTAATATAAAGGTATTTAATATGTCAGAGAGTAGATTAGATATTGAAATGCCTCTGATTAATATAAAGGTATTTAATACGTCAGAGAGTATATTATATATTGAAATGCCTCTGATTAATATAAAGGTATTTAATATGTCAGAGAGTATATTAGATATTGAAATGCCTCTGATTAATTTAAAGGTATTTAATACGTCAGAGAGTATATTAGATATTGAAATGTCTCTGATTAATATAAAGGTATTTAATATGTCAGAGAGTAGATAAGATATTGAAATGCCTCTGATTAATATAAAGGTATTTAATACGTCAGAGAGTATATTAGATATTGAAATGCCTCTGAGTAATATAAAGGTATTTAATATGTCAGAGAGTATATTAGATATTGAAATGCCTCTGATTAATATAAAGGTATTTAATATGTCAGAGAGTATATTAGATATTGAAATGCCTCTGATTAATATAAAGGTACTAAATACGTCAGAGAGTATATTAGATATTGAAATGCCTCTGATTAATATAAAGGTATTTAATATGTCAGAGAGTAGATTAGATATTGAAATGCCTCTGATTAATATAAAGGTATTTAATACGTCAGAGAGTATATTAGATATTGAAATGCCTCTGATTAATATAAAGGTATTTAATATGTCAGAGAGTAGATTAGATATTGAAATGCCTCTGATTAATATAAAGGTACTAAATACGTCAGAGAGTATATTAGATATTGAAATGCCTCTGATTAATATAAAGGTATTTAATATGTCAGAGAGTAGATTAGATATTGAAATGCCTCTGATTAATATAAAGGTACTAAATACGTCAGAGAGTATATTAGATATTGAAATGCCTCTGATTAATATAAAGGTATTTAATATGTCAGAGAGTATATTAGATATTGAAATGCCTCTGATTAATATAAAGGTATTTAATATGTCAGAGAGTATATTAGATATTGAAATGCCTCTGATTAATATAAAGGTATTTAATATGTAAGAGAGTAGATTAGATATTGAAATGCCTCTGATTAATATAAAGGTATTTAATATGTCAGAGAGTATATTAGATATTGAAATGCCTCTGATTAATATAAAGGTATTTAATATGTCAGAGAGTATATTAGATATTGAAATGCCTCTGATTAATATAAAGGTATTTAATACGTCAGAGAGTATATTAGATATTGAAATGCCTCTGATTAATATAAAGGTATTTAATATGTCAGAGAGTAGATTAGATATTGAAATGCCTCTGATTAATATAAAGGTACTAAATACGTCAGAGAGTATATTAGATATTGAAATGCCTCTGATTAATATAAAGGTATTTAATATGTCAGAGAGTATATTAGATATTGAAATGCCTCTGATTAATATAAAGGTATTTAATATGTCAGAGAGTATATTAGATATTGAAATGCCTCTGATTAATATAAAGGTATTTAATATGTCAGAGAGTAGATTAGATATTGAAATGCCTCTGATTAATATAAAGGTACTAAATACGTCAGAGAGTATATTAGATATTGAAATGCCTCTGATTAATATAAAGGTATTTAATATGTCAGAGAGTAGATTAGATATTGAAATGCCTCTGATTAATATAAAGGTACTAAATACGTCAGAGAGTATATTAGATATTGAAATGCCTCTGATTAATATAAAGGTATTTAATATGTCAGAGAGTATATTAGATATTGAAATGCCTCTGATTAATATAAAGGTATTTAATACGTCAGAGAGTATATTAGATATTGAAATGCCTCTGATTAATATAAAGGTATTTAATATGTCAGAGAGTAGATTAGATATTGAAATGCCTCTGATTAATATAAAGGTATTTAATATGTCAGAGAGTATATTAGATATTGAAATGCCTCTGATTAATATAAAGGTATTTAATATGTCAGAGAGTAGATTAGATATTGAAATGCCTCTGATTAATATAAAGGTACTAAATACGTCAGAGAGTAATTTAGATATTGAAATGCCTCTGATTAATATAAAGGTAATTAATTTGTCAGAGAGTATATTAGATATTGAAATGCCTCTGATTAATATAAAGGTATTTAATATGTCAGAGAGTATATTAGATATTGAAATGCCTCTGATTAATATAAAGGTATTTAATATGTCAGAGAGTATATTAGATATTGAAATGCCTCTGATTAATATAAAGGTATTTAATACGTCAGAGAGTATATTAGATATCGAAATGCCTCTGATTAATATAAAGGTATTTAATACGTCAGAGAGTATATTAGATATTGAAATGCCTCTAATTAATATAAAGGTATTTTATATGTCAGAGAGTATATTAGATATTGAAATGCCTCTGATTAATATAAAGGTATTTAATACGTCAGAGAGTATATTAGATATTGAAATGCCTCTGATTAATATAAAGGTATTTAATATGTCAGAGAGTAGATTAGATATTGAAATGCCTCTGATTAATATAAAGGTATTTAATATGTCAGAGAGTATATAAGATATTGAAATGCCTCTGATTAATATAAAGGTATTTAATATGTCAGAGAGTATATTAGATATTGAACTGCCTCTGATTAATATAAAGGTATTTAATATGTCAGAGAGTATATTAGATATTGAAATGCCTCTGATTAATATAAAGGTACTAAATACGTCAGAGAGTATATTAGATATTGAAATGCCTCTGATTAATATAAAGGTATTTAATATGTAAGAGAGTAGATTAGATATTGAAATGCCTCTGATTAATATAAAGGTATTTAATATGTCAGAGAGTATATTAGATATTGAAATGCCTCTGATTAATATAAAGGTATTTAATATGTCAGAGAGTAGATTAGATATTGAAATGCCTCTGATTAATATAAAGGTACTAAATACGTCAGAGAGTATATTAGATATTGAAATGCCTCTGATTAATATAAAGGTATTTAATATGTCAGAGAGTAGATTAGATATTGAAATGCCTCTGATTAATATAAAGGTACTAAATACGTCAGAGAGTATATTAGATATTGAAATGCCTCTGATTAATATAAAGGTATTTAATACGTCAGAGAGTATATTAGATATTGAAATGCCTCTGATTAATATAAAGGTATTTAATACGTCAGAGAGTATATTAGATATTGAAATGCCTCTGATTAATATAAAGGTATTTAATATGTCAGAGAGTAGATTAGATATTGAAATGCCTCTGATTAATATAAAGGTATTTAATATGTCAGAGAGTATATTAGATATTGAAATGCCTCTGATTAATATAAAGGTATTTAATATGTCAGAGAGTAGATTAGATATTGAAATGCCTCTGATTAATATAAAGGTACTAAATACGTCAGAGAGTATATTAGATATTGAAATGCCTCTGATTAATATAAAGGTAATTAATATGTCAGAGAGTATATTAGATATTGAAATGCCTCTGATTAATATAAAGGTATTTAATACGTCAGAGAGTATATTAGATATTGAAATGCCTCTGATTAATATAAAGGTATTTAATATGTCAGAGAGTATATTAGATATTGAAATGCCTCTGATTAATATAAAGGTATTTAATACGTCAGAGAGTATATTAGATATTGAAATGCCTCTGATTAATATAAAGGTATTTAATACGTCAGAGAGTATATTAGATATTGAAATGCCTCAAATTAATATAAAGGTATTTAATATGTCAGAGAGTATATTAGATATTGAAATGCCTCTGATTAATATAAAGGTATTTAATACGTCAGAGAGTATATTAGATATCGAAATGCCTCTGATTAATATAAAGGTATTTAATACGTCAGAGAGTATATTAGATATTGAAATGCCTCTGATTAATATAAAGGTATTTTATATGTCAGAGAGTATATTAGATATTGAAATGCCTCTGATTAATATAAAGGTATTTAATACGTCAGAGAGTATATTAGATATTGAAATGCCTCTGATTAATATAAAGGTATTTAATATGTCAGAGGGTAGATTAGATATTGAAATGCCTCTGATTAATATAAAGGTATTTAATATGTCAGAGAGTATATAAGATATTGAAATGCCTCTGATTAATATAAAGGTATTTAATATGTCAGAGAGTATATTAGATATTGAAATGCCTCTGATTAATATAAAGGTGTTTAATATGTCAGAGAGTATATTAGATATTGAAATGCCTCTGATTAATATAAAGGTATTTAATATGTCAGAGAGTAGATTAGATATTGAAATGCCTCTGATTAATATAAAGGTACTAAATACGTCAGAGAGTATATTAGATATTGAAATGCCTCTGATTAATATAAAGGTATTTAATATGTAAGAGAGTAGATTAGATATTGAAATGCCTCTGATTAATATAAAGGTATTTAATATGTCAGAGAGTATATTAGATATTGAAATGCCTCTGATTAATATAAAGGTATTTAATATGTCAGAGAGTATATTAGATATTGAAATGCCTCTGATTAATATAAAGGTATTTAATACGTCAGAGAGTATATTAGATATTGAAATGCCTCTGATTAATATAAAGGTATTTAATACGTCAGAGAGTATATTAGATATTGAAATGCCTCTGATTAATATAAAGGTATTTAATATGTCAGAGAGTATATTAGATATTGAAATTCCTCTGATTAATATAAAGGTATTTAATACGTCAGAGAGTATATTAGATATTGAAATGCCTCTGATTAATATAAAGGTATTTAATACGGCAGAGAGTATATTAGATATTGAAATGCCTCTGATTAATATAAAGGTATTTAATATGTCAGAGAGTATATTAGATATTGAAATGCCTCTGATTAATATAAAGGTATTTAATACGTCAGAGAGTATATTAGATATTGAAATGCCTCTGATTAATATAAAGGTATTTAATACGTCAGAGAGTATATTAGATATTGAAATGCCTCTGATTAATATAAAGGTATTTAATATGTCAGAGAGTATATTAGATATTGAAATGCCTCTGATTAATATAAAGGTATTTAATACGTCAGAGAGTATATTAGATATTGAAATGCCTCTGATTAATATAAAGGTATTTAATATGTCAGAGAGTAGATTAGATATTGAAATGCCTCTGATTAATATAAAGGTATTTAATATGTCAGAGAGTATATTAGATATTGAAATGCCTCTGATTAATATAAAGGTATTTAATATGTCAGAGAGTAGATTAGATATTGAAATGCCTCTGATTAATATAAAGGTACTAAATACGTCAGAGAGTATATTAGATATTGAAATGCCTCTGATTAATATAAAGGTATTTAATATGTCAGAGAGTATATTAGATATTGAAATGCCTCTGATTAATATAAAGGTATTTAATACGTCAGAGAGTATATTAGATATTGAAATGCCTCTGATTAATATAAAGGTATTTAATATGTCAGAGAGTAGATTAGATATTGAAATGCCTCTGATTAATATAAAGGTACTAAATACGTCAGAGAGTATATTAGATATTGAAATGCCTCTGATTAATATAAAGGTATTTAATATGTCAGAGAGTATATTAGATATTGAAATGCCTCTGATTAATATAAAGGTATTTAATATGTCAGAGTGTAGATTAGATATTGAAATGCCTCTGATTAATATAAAGGTATTTAATATGTCAGAGAGTAGATTAGATATTGAAATGCCTCTGATTAATATAAAGGTACTAAATACGTCAGAGAGTATATTAGATATTGAAATGCCTCTGATTAATATAAAGGTATTTAATATGTCAGAGAGTATATTAGATATTGAAATGCCTCTGATTAATATAAAGGTATTTAATACGTCAGAGAGTATATTAGATATTGAAATGCCTCTGATTAATATAAAGGTATTTAATATGTCAGAGAGTAGATTAGATATTGAAATGCCTCTGATTAATATAAAGGTATTTAATATGTCAGAGAGTAGATTAGATATTGAAATGCCTCTGATTAATATAAAGGAATTTAATATGTCAGAGAGTAGATTAGATATTGAAATGCCTCTGATTAATATAAAGGTACTAAATACGTCAGAGAGTATATTAGATATTGAAATGCCTCTGATTAATATAAAGGTATTTAATATGTCAGAGAGTATATTAGATATTGAAATGCCTTTGATTAATATAAAGGTATTTAATACGTCAGAGAGTATATTAGATATTGAAATGCCTCTGATTAATATAAAGGTATTTAATATGTCAGAGAGTATATTAGATATTGAAATGCCTCTGATTAATATAAAGGTATTTAATACGTCAGAGAGTAGATTAGATATTGAAATGCCTCTGATTAATATAAAGGTATTTAATATGTCAGAGAGTATATTAGATATTGAAATGCCTCTGATTAATATAAAGGTATTTAATACGTCAGAGAGTATATTAGATATTGAAATGCCTCTGATAAATATAAAGGTACTAAATACGTCAGAGAGTAGATTAGATATCGAAATGTCTCTGATTAATATAAAGATACTTAATACGTCAGAGAGTAGATTAGATATCGAAATGCCTCTGATTAATATAATATAAAGGTACTAAATACGCCAGAGAGTAGATTAGATATTGAAATGCCTCTGATAAATATAAAGGTACTAAATACGTCAAAGAGTAGATTAGATGTTGAAATGCCTCTGATTAATATAAAGATACTTAATACGTCAGAGAGTATATTAGATATTTAAATGTCTCTGATAAATATCGAAAACTACTGTTTGAAAATCATCTGATTTAAGTAAGAAGTACAGTTTAGATTTAATTTACCACCTTTATTCAAATTCGTAATCTAGTCGGCGACGCTATTTACTTTTCTCTGATGCCATTTTTCTACAGAAATACCCTTGCGAACATCTCCCTGCTCTGTAACTGTTGTAATGGCTGAAGTCCAATCCATGATCCGGCCTTGCCAAATTCTCACAAAAATACTCGTCTAAACAAAATCACTCTCAATAAATTCCCCCACTCTATATCGGTGCCTAAACTGTAAGATGGATACCATGAAGTAAGTGCCTTCCCAGAACTGTCCGCTTGTGGAGGTCTGTTCCACAAGTCGGCGTTTACGCTGGCTACAAGATCGTTATGTTCCAGTGCAACGTACACAATTTATTATTCAACCGTCCTCAGAAATAAACAAATTACACCAAATTGCCTCTACAAACTATTACAATGCAACCACCCTAATAATTACAATACCCATATTTATCCTTTTCTTCGAGTGGTATCTTAGACTTGATATGTTGTAACCCCCTTGGAAAAAAGTATTTTTTGGTCGCGCAATCAGAATAGTCCATCCCATAATATCTACTATAAATGTATTTATTGGACAGCTGCGTGATGGATATGAATGTGGTTTTATAAAGCATTATGGAAACACGATACTTTAATTTTGTAAGATAAGCTTTAATTAAGGTGATTATTTAAAAATAATTCCATGATGTTTTTTGAGTTTGCAATAGCGCGTTCGAAATCAATATCTTTTTGGAGCACAATTTAACGATGATACTTCAATATTCATTTTAAACTTAAAGCGTTCGATGATCTTAAAGTCATTTTTAAAGATCAATATTAGAGTCTCTAAAGTACAATTTACATTTGAAATATTGTGAATTTGTCACAGCAAGGTTGCATTCTTTCGGTACATCGCAGTCCCCTACTAGAACAATCAATTAATCTATTGCTTTAAAATGGATGACTATTACGATTTCGTTGACAATAAATCATTTGATGATGAAATATTTGCTGATCATTATTCAATCTGAAACAAGGTAAGCCTTACTTTTTATCATATATGATCTTTCAATTCCTGATACGAATTATTGCAGCCGCTTATGACATCCTCTTTCTCTTTATATATATATATATATATATATATATATATGTATATATATATATATTTATATGTATATATATATGTGTATGTGTGTATGTGTGTATTAACGTGTATAAAAGCATAACTATATATAAATATATATACATTATATATATGTATATAGTTTAATAATAAATATGTCTCTCTATATATATACAAGTAAATTTAAACTTTTAACTATATATATATATAAAGAGAGAAAGAGCGAGAGACAGAGAGAGAGATTATCCGTGTTAGTGGGTGCATGCACTGACCTTAGTAAACTTTGTTGTCATCATCTAATCCTGTATTCTGCAATTGCTTTTTCCGGAGGAAAAATGTAGCATCCATAAAGTGCACCAATATACTAAAAAAATATAACAAGTAGAAGAATAAAAAAGCATTTCCTGCACTTCGTATATATTGCTGCACTTCGAAATCACCGTTTTCCGATTTGTCCAGCATCGATTGAAACATGCACCCGCGTTCAATGCCCATGAGAAAGCATTGTCTTCTTTCCATCATACGAGACGGTACGTGAGTCAGTCATGCGATGTCTTTTTGACATGGACATATTTGTCATTTATATTACGTCAGCTTTCTACTTTTGTAAACTTGTTTTTTTGCATGCAGAAGTAATAGAGTTTTTATTATTATTATTTTTATTTTCATTATTATTATAAAAAAACACTACATATGCGGAAATCCATTGCCAATAACACTTATTTATTCTCGGTTATTTTAATGAGCTTTCAATTATGTTTCACGGCATATCTGCTTATTTTAGAGACAACCTAAAAACAAGGGAAACGATAACATTGTCGCGCTACAGGTTTATTAGAAAATATTTTGATGGAGAAAAACACTATTTAGGAAACTTTTTATATAGTAGAGCTTACATATATTCAATGTAACAGATTTCAAACTCAATAACGCCTCGATAAGGTCCGGAACTAGGAGCATGTCTTTTCCAAAAGCGCCTGCGGGAGCTCGAGAAATACTCAGCGATCAGACTATCTTTGGTTTTGTGGGAGGTCATGTCGGTGATGTTCTCGCCGTATAACCAAACGAAGGAGTCCAGCAGGTTCAGATTGGTGAAGGAGTGCATGGGCTATATGGGTGATAGAAGGGTACTAATCGTAGCACTCTTCCTGAAGCAAGGCCTGGGTTACTTTGGACTTGTGGACCGGTGCCGTGTCTTGTGGCCACACACAGGGGCCGCTTCTCACTGGAGATCACCATACACATCAGCATATCCTAGTACTAACTGGTGTTAACCCTCAAGCTAACTTCGAAGATGTGATGTGGTATTAATTTAGCTTTTCTTGCATGTGGATGGTGATATCAATGACCTTTTTGTCATAACTTAGATCAGTAGTAAACATCTGCTGTACAGCGTCGAAATTCTAATCTCGTTTTTTTAATATTATGCCACTTTCAAAGATAATAGAAGACTCTTATCACTCTTAAAATTAGCGCACCACGCCCCATTTGCACAGTTTTCTCGAAAACCTCTTGAATTTACACACAAGATATCTTCTTTTGGGGCATCGTACTAAATCAAAAGAATAAATTGGGTTTGATCTAAAATTTTATATATTCTAATTTGTAAATGTGGCGGTAATATGCAAGGGAATCCATTTTTGAAATATTGGAAGAAATCAAAACTAACAGTGTTATCTGAATTTACACGTACTTCCTCCTAAGTGATACCCTCTAGCATAACAAGATTACTTTACTATATCAAATATTAGGACCACTAACAATCAGTCAGTGTGTTTCAGATTTAATAACGATTGCTTAATTGATACGAAGTAAAGATACGTATGTATGTATATATATATATATATATATATATATATATATATATATACATATATATATTATATACATATATATATATACATACGCACACACACATATATATATACATATCAATATATGTATATATATATATATATATATATATATATATATATATATATACATATACTAGCCAGAGTACCCGTGGTTGACTGGGGTAAAAAACAGCCCACAGAAAATGGACTCTCATTTATTTGAAAGTATGACAGGTTATGAAAAGGAATGGTTGTAAAGAGATAGCTTCGAATTTGGGGGGTATCAAAACCAAAGCAAAATATGATAGAAGTAAAACCCAATAGATAACCTCATAATTTATTATACCATACCTGTTCACACAAAAACACTTATCACAATATTCTGTGGATCTATATTAGAAAACCTTTTAAAACTTTGTGATATATTTCTATTCTATGGAGGGCAGGTGCGAATTTTATTATACTATATTCCTTCAAACGGAAACATAATTATCAAAGTATACTTACGCAGATACATATGAAAAGTTTTTATGAAAGTGCGTGCCTGTTTCCATTCTATGGGGGTTAGGCGCGAACGCAGGCCCCATATTTTTATTATACAACCCCTACACTTGTAAACGTTTTTTTTTAATTTTTTAATTTTTTATTTCAATACTTTTTGGACCAGGCGTGTACGCAGATCCCACAATTTTAATGAATCATCATTATGCCAGATCAACCATACCCATTCCTGTGTCTCGATACATCATCTATCATGATATGGTGTCAGTTTTCTATAATAGTCAAACAGATAGGAGCCTATTCGTGACAGACACACACGCAAACGCTCAGCTTTATATATATATATATATATATATATATATATATATATATACTTCCTCTCTAAGTTTTGGGTCTCCAGATATAAAAAAAAATATATATAGTCTATTCCAACCCATTTAAAATTTATATTTAGGTTTAACTGGGGACAATCGGTACAAAAGTGTGAATACTACAAAGAAAAGAAATTTGCCAGGTGAAGGTCAAACGGCGGTATTACGAATCTTCATACGTAACGTAATAGCAATTTGTCCAAGTTTTAATATTAAACCCTGCAGCAAACATCTCTCCATAGGTCAGCCGTTAATGTCTGAGGAGAAATATAATTCATAAGTTAAACATTTTGATTTGGGATGCAAGTGATTTTTAAAACGTATTGAATCATTACTACATATTGGGTTCAATAAATTGTGATGATAATTGGGGAATATGAAGTAACCAAATATCATATTAAAACCTATTTTACGACTGGGCAATGCTGGGTGGCCTGCTAGTAATAAAACATAGCATACACCATAAGTATGTAAGCACGGACACACACACACACATATATATATATATATATATATATATATATATATATATATATATATAACTACTTCATTTACTCACAAAAAATAAATATACGAAAGTATAGATTCATGCGGAAGCTTGAAGTATTTACTTCAAAAGTGATCAATACGTAGGTAGAGCTTGTTAGTACTTTATAAAATATATATGGTTATAAAGCTACACTGAATGTTCGACATTTCATCCAATCGAGGATTCGTCAGGCTTATGCGCGAATTCTGTGGTTGTTTATCGTTTTTATATGGTCGTCTTTTGTTGAGGATTTAGTTAGCCAATCAGTTTTCTAGTATCCACACCGCCCTTCCTATCGGCCAATGGGCATGCATTTTATCGAACAAAGGATCTGTTTTAAATAAATTTTTATATGGGTCGTCTAAATGCCTACACTTGGTAGCTTGTCTTATTATTTTCCATTCGACTACCGGCGAATGCCCGATTTTTTTGAGTTCCTAGTATTTATTCGCTAGTAATACGGTGTTTTTTTATTGTTGAATGTACATTTGTGGTCATAGTATCGGGTTTTGAAATCTAAGGAAGTCATACCTACGTAATATTTCTTGTTATTCGGGTTTTCTTTCGCAAATATTGTTGCCTGATAAACTACGCTTTTTGTCAGACATTTATTTTGAACTGGGCAAAGTGTGCGGTATCTACAGTTGCATTTATCGTGCTCTGTATTAGCATTCTTGTTTATGGTATGATTTTTCTTGTCCGGGGTTGGTTTGTTATTATTATTATTATTATTATTATTATTATTATTGTTGTTGTTGTTGTTGTTGTTATTATTTCTGCTTATGTTAGTTTAATTTTTGTCATGGTGTCTACTTTTTTATTGTTTATTTTGTTGTTGGTTACATGGTTTTTTTATTTAGTCTGTTGTTATTATGTGCTTTAATTATCATCTCTATATTTTCGCAACAACTGTAGGATAACTTAAAGTTATTTTTATTGAAGATTTTGTGTAAGGGGTTGGTTACGGGGAAGTGTTTTTCAATAAGATCTAGAAATTTCTTGCCAAGTTTTGTTTTTAACATTTGATGGTTGTGTACCGTATACCAAATTATTTTTTTTTCTTCTACTTCTAATTTTATTATAGTTGTTGGTGTTTTCTTGCTTATCTTTGATAGCGATATTTTTGTATCCACCATTTTTATTGCTGTTTCGTAGATATTGGTTGACATGTTAAATGCATTTTCATCGCTTGAGTTATTACTGAGTCTACTTACGATCGAGTTAGGCATATGTTTTATAAGTGATGGTGGGTGATTGGACTTAGGGTTAAAGTAAATTGGAGTAGTGTTATCTTTTAAGTATGGTTAATATGTGTTTTTCTCTAAGTTTAACGTGGCGACCAGAAAGTTTGTTATGTTAGCTGATACATCTGTTTTTAGGCCTATTTTTTAATTTCCTTTTGTATGATTTTCTTAAAGTTTTCTCCCTTGAGTTTGTTGGAGTTTTTTTATTATAGCTAGTCCGTCATCCCTATATAGGCCGATATCCGTAGTATCGAATATGCTTGTGAGGGTATATAGAATGAATAATCCCACAAGATCTGGGGCCTCTGCAGAATCCCTGGCACCCATCGCCAAATCAAACGAATTTTTCATTTTAGTTTTTATCCATTGGTTATTGTTATTTATTAGAACTGATTTTTTACATTTTTTAATGATGTTGATTTCTTCCAGGGATATATCAGTGTATGCCTCGGCAAATTCTAGGGCAATGTTAAAAAGCCATTCGGATATCGATGGAAAAAAGTATATGATGTCAAACTGTATAAACGCCCATTTATCTTTGTTTTCTATATTTCTAAACCAGGTGATTGCTTCGGTAGTATTGTTTTAGTTCTAGGTCTTGTTTGATTTGTTTGTTTATTCTAGACAGTACATTTTTGCTAATTCTACCGATTTCTGGTTTAGTGTGGTTTATCAGGTGGGTGCTGGGATTAATGTTAAAGTCTCATTTGTGGTCTTTAAGCAGAATTTATACCTCTCTAGGTTTCAATTTGCCAAATTTATCGCTAATTTTTAATTCGTCGATGAGTTGTTTACTTTCAGTATGTAGACGCATTCTTTTGGGGTTAGGTTTTTGGTATTTTATTTGTAATGTTTTCTGTGATTAGTTGGTTATATTCTTGCTTATCTACTTTATAAAAGTGTTTGGTTTTATCTGCTTTTACAAAGATTTTATAAGAGTTGTTTATGTTTCTAACGAGTTTCTGTAGTTTCCGTTTGAAATTGCTTAATAAAAATGATAGAACAACGTGACGTGACAAATTTTACAGTAGATAAGTTGATAGCATGCATTTATTTTGTTGTTTTATTTTTGCATGTCGTGTTTCGTAATTTAAAATCTAAAGGAGTTTATATCATTTGAAAATGTTAGTGATTTTTGTTTGTTTGTATTTCTTTGCCCGGCGTGGTCTGTAGATTTTTTATTAGTTTTATTTTTTCGTCATCTTGAAAGAAGTTTATATAAAACAATTTCAAAATAAAAAGTAGGTTATCTAGAGTGCAATGTAGAATAATATATATTGGACTAAGTTACTGCATGGAATAATGTATAGCTTCCCCCGGGGTCATATTACGGTTTTGATGGAAATAAATATGTAGAAGTTTGAAACATTCGTTGATCATCATTGAACCCCGGGAAGCAGCATGTTTCCTTGCTAGAATATACACACACATACACACACACATATATATATATATATATATATATATATATATATATATATATATATATATAATCACCAACATATAGTACTGCTTCACTCTATCACAGCTCATCAGTGCATCAAGACAGTCAACTACCTTCAGCCAGGATTGAAAGCCGGCCGCCTGTACGACGCCTAACCATTACGCTATTGGCGGCTACTGAACGAGTCGTCGGTTTAGCGATGTTCTGATATCGTCCGAAATACCTAAGCTCGATTTGTTTACACAAATATATATATATATATATATATATATATATATATATATATATATATATATATATATATATATATATATAAACGGGCCATAAATTTAGTTAGGCCCCGTTTCTTAGTGTTTTATCCGAATGAAATGAAAACGTGGTCATAACTAATTTATTATATTCAAAACATCACATCACAACATTAGGGTATTTATCCTTTTTTTTTCTCCGTTCTACAGCATATGATCTAGATAGCTTCCATTTAGCTTTTGTTTTGTTTCTTTTTAGGTGGGGGGATCACCCTGTATATGTGTATATATATATATATATATATATATATATATATATATATATATATATAAACCATTAAACTATATTTTATGCAACAGTACCATTTTTCCGTTAGTATAGATTTCTCATATCCTAAGATATCTATACATAATTATTTTTATATATTGAAACCGTTTCACAGCTCATCAATATATATATATATATATATGTGGGTGTGTGTGTGTCTGTGTGTGTGTCTGTGTAGGTGTGTGTGTGTGTGTGTGTGTGATTCTTTTTGATAAAACTACATCAGATGATTATCTTGAAAAAGATTCTCTTCTGTAAACATTAGATCAAACAAGTGTAAATCTGTATCCGACACGAACCAATCAAATTCCACAGCAGCTGTAGATTGGATTTGATAAGGCTGAAACTGTCAAATTATCACCAAGGACGCCCTTTTAATAACATTAAAATTAAATTCATGTTTTTATCATTACAAATCTTTTTTTTTTTTCATATTTTTTTTTGGAAATTATGCGCATAAATAAATGAATTCCAGAGCTGAAGTTTCTGTTTACGTGTTTGCTTGTTTATTTAAATATATCGCTGTAAATGTATAATGACACTATATGTACTAACCCACGGATCTTAAAGGGTTAAGAAAAGGCGTGATAATACTATTGTTTATAAATCCCTGCATCCCATATGAACATTCCCATGTGCGGAAAGTTAGGACATATATCCTTCGGTCCCGCAACCCTGTTCACCCTATTAAGTATGTATCTCTTTGGACCGTTTTCGCTTTTTTTTTTTTTTTTTGCTAGCAAGCATTTATGGATGTCTGCTGCCTACGCATACTCTAAATACTTATAAACATGTCCAACCTTTTATTACTTTAATAGATCGATCTATTATTCTTATCTTGAGTGTTATTTGTGCAAGGCTTCTGTCGATGTAGTTTTCGACTTTCGTCAGTCATGTTGGTAGACATTTTGTAAAAAAATGATAAAAAAATATCTGCCTCCGTAGATCATTTCGTATTCACAGAGTTGTGTTTATTTTTGTTTCTATCAATTGGGATGACAAAGGAAGGAAATTGTAATAAAGTTTGACACGGAATTATCTCCCCTCTATCGTAATAAATTTAAGAAGGGATTGTACAATTATTGAGTATCATTAGAGAATCCAAAATGCTGTTGATCCATATGCTCATTTTGTTTGGTAAGTTTTATTTTTTAGTATATGTTCCCCTCCCTTTAATCTTGCATTCTTGTTAATTACTTTTATTTCGTTCTAGAGAAGGCAGCGTGTACACTTTCTCAAGTCATATGTGAACAGCTAGTCCCGAGCTTTCTACCTCACCCAGTGTCACGGCGTATAGTTTACCCTACATTAAAGGGGCGACAAACCACACCATATTTGCCTGAAATCATTTATAAGTAATTTATTGTCATGGCACTTTCGGTTGAAAGCTTGATCAGCACTAGGTGTTTTTTTCTGAGAGTTACACTTGAGTATTGCTACGATTTCATATGGATTGCATATAATTTTATTTGTCGAACAGACACTTAAAATGCCCGACGAAGGTCAAAGATTACTTCGATCGTAATCTTGCAAAAATACCCCTTACGATGAGAGCTATAGTCGGATTAAAACAAGTAATAAAAGCAATCGTCCCTCATCTAAAAATCAGAATGGTGTAATCCCCTTTACCTGTTTTTAATTATTTTTATCTGTCCTAGTTACATAAAGTAGTAACTTCAGATTACAGAATATGATTGATACAATTGAATTTATTCCATATTACTAGTGTTTTTTTTTTGGGGGGGGGTGAAAGTTTAAGATATCAAAAATGAGCTTGTATCTTCACCTGATGGGGACGCAAATAGATATATAAAATATATGAATATAAAAATAAAAATTATGAACTAAAACGCTTTGATAGATCATAAATGTACACTACTTCCAGCCAATCAAAGATAAAATGAAAATATGCACTCTGAATTCAAGCTCGTTGCATCAAAGTTAAACACACACAGTCTCCAGTATTCAGTTTCATGCCGTGAAGATTTCATATAAACATGGCGTAGGTGAAAAATATGCGCACTTGTTTAACGTTCGCTTTTTTTTTCAAACTACTTCTCTCGAGGAAAAGTTGGTCACAAATAATAAAAGATTCGCCTTCAGAGATTGGTTTTATATGAACGACGTTCTTTTGATGGAGCTGATACCCACGACATGACGTCATTTTACAAATGCAGACTATAGCTCCGGAAAGGCCAGTTTTTTTTAGAGATTTTTTTTTACTGTTATTTTTCGCTGTCTTGTGTGTTTGCTCACACACTGGTGGTCCATTAATATTATAAGACAACAAAATGCGTGCAAAATCTCACGTAATGAGAAGTATATAAAATGAATATATTAGTGTAGAGTTGCTATGTTTCTGGACAGCAATAAAAATGAGTGTTTTTTGGACAGAGAATCTTATAACATAAGGACTATCCATGGGAAATCGGTTTAAATGGCATTTTAAATATAAAACCTATCCCAAAATATAAATAAATTAGTTCGAATAAATACTCGTAAAGTAATATTGTGTTACATAGTTCAATGCTACTAATAAATTCACATTGTATTTTTACAATTTAATTTACTTCTTCAGTATAGCACCTCTTCAAACACATTTTCTTAATTTATATCTGTGTGTGTAGCTGTGTGTATATCTGTGTGTGTAGTTGTGTGTATATCTGTGTGTGTAGCTGTGTGAGTTCATTCCCTATGGATTCGAAATAGGCTTTTACGGTATTTGTGTATTTACACACCAAGGTATTCATGTGTGTTTCCGTGTTTATAGCTAGGTTTTATCGGAATCCCTTCAGTAAATATTTTCTTTTTACAAAGCAATCACCACTTATCCAGGCTCAGAGACCATTCGAGTATAAAGGTTCAGAGTGTGCAATAGTCAATTGGACAATATAATAATCGTTTGCAATGGAAATACGGTAAATTGTTTAAATTAAGTGGAACGGCTCATCAAGAACTTGTTTACGTTGGACTTGAAGACAATCAGATTGTAGACTGCTAGAAAGCAGGAAAACGGAGGACAGTTCCACAGACATGCACTTCTAAGAAAGAAGCTTTGTTCATGGAATCCACGTTTAGGTGTAGCCACAGATAAAGAGTGGAGGCAATTATTGATGGTGTATTCAGCTAGACGAGTGTTTTTTGTGAAAGTTTGGCGAGAGGAGACCATGGTTTGAAGCTCAGTCGAGCACTTGCCATGAAAATAACAATAAAGCAGATACTAACTCGCAACATCTCTTCTATAAGATAGTGAGTGCAGAGAAGAGAAGAGGGCATCTCTTACGAGGCTACGAAGAAATAATTTGATAAAAGTATTCATTGATGATTTTGACCAAAGAAAACAACTTAACCAAGTGAATTCAAGAAGTGTTATTACCACAGAAGCAGAACAATCCGACATATAAGATCAACATAGGCCAATTTTATACGATAGGGTCCGGTCGAAATTAATGGTTTTGTTTGCTGCACTAATCAAGTATGATATTTGACCTTTTTTTTTTAACTTTGACCAAGCCGTTATCAAAGTACGAGCAGTAAGAAATAAACGTAAAGTTGTGTTTTATATTGCATAGTTGCGATTGAAGTGGTTGTTTTATTTAGAGCACAACTGATGCATGGCCCCTGACTTTTTCATTGTAAATTATAATTCAATATGTGATATATAAAAAAAAAATTATCGAATAATGTAAACAGTAAGTTTTCTACAGTGCAACTTTGACTGCAATTAATTGGAAACTGAGTTTCTATATAAGACATGTAGTAAATTCCTCTGGTTGTCCCGAACTTGAAAAAACAAGCAATCGATTTAATTGAAAAGTGAGCGAGTTCACCGAACTGGGTTAAAAAAATATCATCATTCAATCCCGGGCAACGATATATCACATCATTAGTTTTTATATATATATATATATATATATATATATATATATATATATATATATATATATATATATATATATATATATATATGTATATATATATATATATATATAAATATATATATATATATATATATATATATATATATATATATATATATATATATATATATATAATTTCCGGAACTAATACAGAGAGTGATCTGCGCTTTTTTTTAAATCGTATTTCCACGTTTAATTAAAGGTTTATGATATGTTGTTTTATTCAATTGTATGGTTAAAGGACAGAAAAGGTGCAAAACACCCGCCCCTCCCCATGTTAAGAATGGCTTTTTAAAAAAAAAACGTTACTATTTACACACGGATCACTCTCTGCATAAGAACCTAATTTATTTATACAAACATATAACATACCTGCTCGGTAAACTCATTGAGCACGTTTTGGAAGACACATGTTGTATCATTGGATGTACTTCTAAGAAACAACACTACGCTTCCATAATATATATATATATATATATATATATATATATATATATACATATATATATGTGTGTGTGTGTATATATATATATATATATATATTTGTGTGTGTGTGTGAGGGTGTATATATATATATATATATATATATATATATATATATATATATATATATATAGTAGAAATTACTGTTGTAGAGCAAATGTGCGTTCTATTTTTTATTACCGTATTTTTCTGTTAAGTTAGATTATTGTTCAAGCTACCCGGCCGTTTTTTGATCGTCTGTAGCTTCCTCCAAAGTCTGAGGAAGCTACAGACGGCCAAAAAAACGGCCGGGTAGCCGAAACAATAATGTAACTTAACAGAAAAATACGGTAATAAAAAATAAAACGCATATATATATATATATATATATATATATATATATATATATATAAATATATATATATATATATATATATACATATTGCTATACATTTACGTACTATACATTTATAAATGTTGATATGCTAATAAGCTATGTCGACATCAGTTAGTATGCTGTTGGTTATATTTTTAAGAGTAAACCAACTCTGTACAGGTTATAGGTGTGTGTTCATTTCGCTATCCTTAATCACTTGTGAGGAGAGAATGAGTCACCTGAATCTCCCGCACGCCATAAATCTTCGACAACCAACTGATCAGGACGACATATGTCTTGTTTTTTTTTTAACAACTCCGAGCTACATACAGCTACAGAAGGAAGAGGGACGATAAAAGAGATAAGTAATTTATTTAAGTTGTACAAAAGAAAGCGTCTTACAATGAACGTACGTAGGAACGGCAAAAAAAAACGTTAATAGCAGTAGAGGAAAACCCATCAATTCTGAATATATGTCGGTAGGTAAGTAAAAAAGAAAAAGAAAATGGACGTAAGTAAACAAAATCCACAGAAGACAGTGAAATAAATAAAGTCAACGACAATCTGGAACGATTATTTTAGAACGAGGTATATGCGATAAAACGAAAAGTAATAAATTATCTAGCAAAAAAAAAAAAATATATATATATATATAGGTTCTGAATACATGGGGAATGAAGAAAACATGCAAAGCGAAAGAAATTACGAATTGAAAAGCGTGAACTCATTAAATAGACATAAAATAAAATTGTGGAGAAAATGGATAACTTGGCTTCTTTCGTTGCGTTACATCTAAATTACGTCCTTTCAATATGCGCGTTAACATGTTATTTGCACTAGTTTTATAATTGAAACTATTGTTTCTTTAACAGCATGTGGCGCAATGGATTAAGGTGATATCTCTTTTCAATGCCTCTGTTCACTCTTAAGAGACATTGATTATCTTCTGTAAGGTAATATTTGGATTTATCGGGCTACTGTTTTCATCCTTAACAACTTTTCGGTCGATATAACCTCCGAGCATTCTTCAGGAGTATCTTGGCGAACACGGGAATGTTTCTGTCGAACTCGGGAATTAGGACAGAATATCAAAGCGGGACCCTATATTGAGTTCAATAAACCGGCGCGTGGCGGTTAGAGTACTATGAGAAATCAATTATAAGAAGTGATATTCTCCTGAAGGTTGAAGATTCAATCTTCAATGTCGGCGATTGAAAATACAATTAAGGATTACTTAGGGCCTCTATCCAGTCATGGCTTATCGAACAAGAGCAGGCTACCCCGGGAAAAAATCGGTTTGGACTCCAAAAATGAATTACAATTATCTTATTTGAGTACATAGACATTTCTATATAGTATTTTAAATTCAGAACTGACAGGAATGATACAAGTATGAATTACTA
The DNA here is from genome assembly GCF_053919585.1 of Euprymna scolopes. Classification (NCBI taxonomy): domain Eukaryota; kingdom Metazoa; phylum Mollusca; class Cephalopoda; order Sepiida; family Sepiolidae; genus Euprymna; species Euprymna scolopes. The sequence goes on along the minus strand of NC_136501.1, from coordinate 106,513,994 downwards.
CAAAGTTATATGGCACTACATAATTCAATGCAGATAATGAAATAACACATTGTAAGAGATTCTGATATGTTTACTCTTTTTTTCATATAATGACCATTTATTACCCTGTGTTATAATGTCCACTGCAATAAATTTTAGTTGTAGTAAAATATGGAAAGCTGTCAAGGTTAGTAAGAATTTTACCCATTAAATATATATTTAATCTAAAAATAGGTTTTCACAAAGCTGGTCTTCCTCTGGATACTGCAAACATATTTTACAACGAGAAACACCAATAACTGGCAGCAGATTTTAACATATTAACAGTAATATTTTATTAATGCTGTGTATTTTAAATATAGAATGACCTAAACGACATAAATCAATAAATATTAATTATATAAAAGATAATATTATGCTACGTTGTTCAATATAAACGTTATAAACAAAGCGAATATAAACACCTATTATAACAAAGTTTTTGCTTGATTTTTTTTTAACGTTCTCATAATTTGTGTATGATATTGTTGACCCCGTTCTACTATAAAGAAGCACAGAACTTCGAGACCCCTAGCTTTCTCATAACATGACAACGATGACCGTATATCATTTTAATGAAATATGAAACGAAGCTTCATTAAGCAAGGTTAGTTTCATAATCTTGAGCATGGCTGCAACCGTGGAATTTTTCGAAGAAGTTTTGTCTTTGTAATTGTGCTTGCGCATTTTTAAAGCGAAACGAACTGCTTTATTTAAGGAAACACACACACACACACACACACACACACACACACACACATATATATATATATATATATATATATATATATATATAATTACTAGCATGGGTACCCGGCATTGTCCGGGTTTACATAAGGTTCCGTTTGACCAAACCTAAGGCTATTAATCATTTACATCATGGACATTTTTTTCAAAATTAAAAGAACGGATAAAAAACATGTAAATGTAATCGTCCAAAAAAAAAAAGAAGTACATAATAGCCTACTTCTGCAGAAGGGATACATAGATAAGACACTATTTTCTGGATAGTGACCACTTATTTTTATTTTCCGTGCTTTAAAAAGAAAGCTCATCGTCCCAAACATAAATACATTACAACAAAAGGTATGTTTTTAACACCTAAAGATGGAGGAAGAGAAGAAGCATGTCTGTCGAAATACTTTTACCCGAATACGATGTCCAGGATGTTAAAAACATACCTTCTGTTGTAAAAAATTTAATGGATAAACAAGTGAAGAAGTTGGTGCGGACAGGATATTTTTATCGAAACACACCAATCGTAAAATTGCCGCTCATCAATGAAACAGCTATAACGGAAAAATCCAGGAAATAAACGAAAGTTATATAAAAAAAAGAAAACGTGCGTCTTTGAATTTTCAACAAAATTTTCCACTATATGTGATCTGTCCCTATTAAATAGACACATTGAGCTTAACTCAAAATTAATGTTGAATGATTTTAAAATAAAATCTAGACCCGTTAAACGAAAACGGCATACATTGAACGTAACGGCATTTCAAAAACAAACGTGTAATATATATATATAATATATATATATATATATATATATATATATATATATATATATATATATAATATACGTCCTGTTTAATGTATAAAAATACTAAAAACCGCTCTGATCAAACCAATCTATGCTACTACATTTATACTATTTCATTAAAAGAAATCTCCACTAAAAACCTGCACCCTACATTTAAAAGGAATCAATTTTAAGCAGATAGATATCTACAAACAATATCGACCATTTTCTCATAATATTTTAAAATTCAATTACAGAGCAATTTCATAAAAGCAGTTTTGAAGTGAAAGAAAATATTTACATTATTAACCTTTCTCAATATACTGTGCGTTTAAGTTTTGTTTATTCAAACGTAAATTTTATTGTTTTTATTTACTCCGAAATATAAAAAGCAACAAAGACGAGTGTAAGGCCGTTTAAAAAAACGATGTTTTTTTTTTGCTCATAAATCTAATTTAGTTTATCGATACAGCAATATTAAATGCGGTTTGTCCATAATGCAAGATGGCTGCACACAAGACTGTAGAGCGTGCTTCGTCGTAGAGAGTATTTTTCCAAATATGCTTTTACAAAAAGACATTGACGCGTATGAAGGTGGCACCATTAAAATGTGCAACATTTTCTGCTTTAGAATAATTTTCTCTGCATAACCATTTATTAATCAAGCGACATTTGGCTCTATGTGCACGAGAGTGTATGACATCGGAAAAGTTGGTAGCCGTCATAAACGTGGCAGGATTGTTGATTTATAGATTACCTGTTGTGTAAGCGAGTACACGGAGTCAGTGAACTCCCTAGTATTATAACACGATGAGCCGTCTTCTCCTTTTGCAGAAAGCTTGTTTAGCACCTCCCACTATGTACGTGGCTTCATATTGCATTTGCCGTTATGAAGACACGAGTTAGGAGGAACACAAACGTTAAGGGCAATGAGAGGGCATACTCTTTACTATAGCATGGGATATATTAGACACGAGTTAGGAGGAACACAAACGTTAAGGGCAATGAGAGGGCATACTCTTTACTATAGCATGGGATATATTAGACACGAGTTAGGAGGAACACAAACGTTAAGGGCAATGAGAGGGCATACTCTTTACTATAGCATGGGATATATTAGACACGAGTTAGGAGGAACACAAACGTTAAGGGCAATGAGAGGGCATACTCTTTACTATAGCATGGGATATATTAGACACGAGTTAGGAGGAACACAAACGTTAAGGGCAATGAGAGGGCATACTCTTTACTATAGCATGGGATATATTAGACACGAGTTAGGAGGAACACAAACGTTAAGGGCAATGAGAGGGCATACTCTTTACTCCAGCATGGGATATATTAGACAGCATGTTCAATGAAGCGAGAATAATCCAGATTGTAGAACCTGTGCGCTAGTAACTAGATGTGCATTGTTAATATACGAGATGGCGTTGGAGGACAGTTATTGGTTGTGACCCGAGAACGATGCACTGCGTATTAATCTGGTCGAAATTGATTCTCTCCTGAAGGTAATTATTTGTGCGCTTCAGTAGCAGACTAAGTTTTGCATATTACAATAAACTTGCCATTGCAATTTCACAATAAATCTGCCAGTAGAATGCTCAACGGAATATGATAAGCCCAGTAAATGAACTGGTAAATTTATACAAGCTCTTAGTGGACGTAACATTATTTGCGTTAATTTAAATGGCCGACTAATGGATTCACGTTCTACATCGGTGGTTTAATGCCATGAAAAAGGGTCAGGGATCAGAGGCACTGACCGGTACAGTGCTGAGTATGAAGCAATCCGCATCATGGGCATTTTTAAGATCAGGGAACAACCGGGAGTGCTACGTATCACTTATTTCGCAAGAGGAATTTGACCTGCTACGAAGAAAACAGTAGTCAAGTTGGCTAGAAGAAAGCGCGAAAGAGTGTTACAAAATAGGTCCAGTGCGAATCAACTGGTAGTAGGAAAAATTAAAGGAAGGCTCTAAATGGCAACGGTTGGGGATTCACATGACCCACTAATGTACTTTCTATTACTTACTTACGCGGTTTTTAGTGGTGAGGCAGTGAGTATGACAGAATTTAGCAAATGTGGTCAGTGAACTGAAAGTGATATTAAATCAACGTGAGCTATCACAGAAGTTACTCGCAGTAAGGAATTCAAGACACTCAAAAACAAATAGGTGTGAATCTGAGTTTTTTACGCCTATGCCCTGGCTGGGAATGGTTAGCTGAGCAGTGCAAACGAACTGAAACTAATCGCGACCAGCTTACGCTGTAATATGCCAGAGAATGTCTACTGGTACAATATGAGCCTAAAAGATAGTAAGCTATACTTGACCGCGCCAACTATTGTCTTTGACAATTACGAGGTCCGGATGAAAAGAGGAGATATTATGACAACATACACAAGTCCTTAGCACACTTCGTACCAGGTTGGAGACTGAGTTTTTGTTAAGACAGCGGAGAGTCGACGATATTGGGTAAGAGTCGAATAATCAAATTAAAAGGTCCAAGTCGTCTTGCTGCTACGGGGATGTCCCGAGAGGTGTAGGGGTTTGTGCTCACGTAACAATGTTCTCTCGTTAAATGATTCTGGCGCCATAACGTCTTTACGGAGCTGGCCGTAGAATTTCGTATACGGCGCAGAAAAATGTCGATCGATTTTCACAAGGCAGAAGTAAAAACCTTTGCTTCTGACGAAGCCTACAGTTCTGGAGAAGTCCCACTGCTAGGAAATAGTAGCCGACAAAAACGACCGCCTATAGGATGTCGCTTAAGTGATCATAAGAGCAGAGACAAGTTTGATAACGGTAGGAAGCGATACGGTTATAAATGTCCACAGTTTTTGTGTGCTTACTATAGAGATACACTGGCATTTATACCAGGAAGCTGCCAGGTAAAAAAAGGAAAACGGAACAAAGATTGAGAAAAATCTAAGCGCTGTCTTGTTTTAGTGTCAGCATAAAAAGACGGATTTTTGAGCGCCAGAAACGGCGGATCGTACACGAGAATTCGCAGATAAGAAGAAGCAAAAGACAGAAAGAGAAGTACGGCTGCAGGTTGATACAGCGGCGACGCGTAATAAAATTGCAACGTTGACAGATTATTTTTTTTATATTTCTGCTTCCAATAGGTGTGTGTATGCGTATGAATATTTCTGTGGGATTTTGAAAAAGATTGAAACTGATTTAAGTTTTTTTGTTTATAAAAATATATGACAGGTACGTGTTTTTATGTTTATGATAAAATAAATTGATAATTGTATTTATTTGTCAATGATTTTGTTTATATTTCCCCGCCCCCCGAATTAACATACGGATTTATTTCTCATATTTCAGTTCAGGAACAAAAATGACAAATATGTTAATTACTCGAATTATAGTTCTCATATTTCATCTTATAACCTCAGAATCTCCTCACTTGCTTCTTCGGGAACTAAAACCCCTGGTTTAATTTCTATTATAATTAAATATGTAGGATTGGCGACATGCATAAATATTCCAATTGAGGATTAATTCCATGGAATAGTTTTCGTAGAGCTTAATTTGGAAGCATTAGATATCCTCCGGATACAATAAAGAAATTTCACTAAGATTATATTCGAGAGAACGCAAATAACCTTCCCCATATATTAAACGAGCTCGGCATAAATATATTCTATTTAGGGAAGACACATACGGTAAGATCAAAATGATACTTATCGGGATTATTATTTAACTAAAAGCAAATATTAATGTATATATATATATATATATATATATATATATATATATATATATATATATACGTGTATATATATATATATATATATATATATATATATATATGTAATCATAGTCATTCTTCTTTATTTGTGCTTGTTTTATTTCTAGCCTTCCGTACTATAGACAATTTTAATTTATATTCAGTTATGTGTCCAACTGAATTAAGAAAAATAAATATTTTATTTTAATATCAAACGAGTGTTTTAGTGTACGTGGCGGTGATGTTTTTTTCTTTGGTACCCACGTGATCTTAATACTAAGCACTGCTGGTAATCATTTTAATTTTCCTGGTCCATTCTATTATTCCTACTAATATTATTGTAATTTTGCTTATTATTGGTGTTTGTTTCATTATCTATGTAAAACTTGAAAGATATTAGGTGTTGCGGAATTTATTTTTGGAGTTGAAATCTGCCGATCCCAAGTATACCTTATCATTGTTTTCATTTATGCCATTACAAATATTGATATTGTCTGAAGACAGGCATTTAAAGACAATATCTGAAGTTAGGCATTTTGCTTAAAATATGGATTCAATTTAAGAAATCCAGAAAGATATGGATGAAAAAACCCAGGAAAAATATAGTCAAAAATATGAATAATAAATGAAGGGAAATAAATAAGCCAAGGGCATGTTAGGATACGTAAAGTGAAGGATTGTCCCTAAACCTCCTAATGTATATAAAAAAATAATGTTTACTCGCTGACAGATAAACAAAGATATTGTAGTTTATACAGAGCAAAATAGATTGATAATAATAAACAATAAAAAACAAATTGAAAAAAACAAATTAAAGGGTCAAATTAAATTATATAAAAAGAGATATTATTATAAATGCAAAAAATAGTAGCATAATATGTGGCTGCAGTACATAATAAGGTTTGCACCCCGGCTCTCACCACGTCATCGAAGTGAAGTAATATTGAGCTTGGTTAGAAGCATGATCGGTAACAATTTCTTCATTCTAGGTGTAATCTGATTATCTCCCCCTTGTTTCCAGTGGTCCTGAACATCCAATTGTAACTGGTATTAAGCAATGATAAGTCAGGAGAGGTGTGGTTGGGGACTGCGCAACATTTGCCACAAAGTCTCAAGCGCAAAAACCCTAACAGTATGTAGCCAGAGTCCGTCAGCAATAAAGAAAGCTACTTAGCATTACAGCCACTCTCTCCCCCCCCATATATATATATATATATATATATATATATATATATATATATATATATATATATATATATATATATATATATAACAAAAATTCCCGTCGTTGACTGGGTTCAAAAACAGGCTACAGAAAATGGACTCTGATTTATGAAAGTATAATAGGTTATGAAAAGGAAGGGTTGTAAAGAGATAGCTTCGAATTTGGGGGTAGCAAAGTATGATGAAATTAAAAATAAAATAGATAAACACCATAATTTACTATACAATACCTGTTTACACTGAAACACTTATTTCAATATTCTGTGGATCTATATTAAAACAAAAAACCTTGTTAAACTTTACTTTGTGACCTATTTCCATACTTGCGCAAACAGATATGAAAAGTCTTTAATAAAGAGGGTGCCTATTTCCATTCTATCGAGGGCAGGTGCGAACGCATGTCCAACAATTTTAGTATACCATCCCTATTTAAGTTAAAACATCCTTATGAAAGGATTCTCATGTACGTCTATATCAAAAACACTTGTAAACGTTTTTTTTTTAATTTCCATTCTTTGTGGACCAGGCGCTTACGCAGATCCTACAATTTTAATGATTCATCAGTAGGGCCGATCAAACATACCCATTCCTGTGTCTCGATACATCTTCTATCATTATATGTGATCAGTTTTGTACATGTATATATATATATATATATATATATATATATATATATATATATATATATATATATATATATATATGAGTCTATTCGTGACCAGACACACACACACAGACGTTCAGCTTTATATTATAGACATATACTAGTTTGCCGCCCAATGTTGCCCGGTCGTGTAATATGGTTAATTTATCCATATACACATGTATAATTATAGAATCAATCTTCTTTATTATTATATATTAAGAACAAGAATTTGCCTAGTGAGCTAATTCGCAAAATAATGAAAAAAGAATAATATTCATGCCGTTCATCAAGTTTCTTTTTTGTTGTTTTATTACATTACCGCATATAGTACCATTTGGGTTTGAGCTTTTTTCACGTTGTATTCTTTCTCCTATTGATTAAAAAAGTTTATCGGGGGAATATCTTACGTTACACCGGCGAAAAATAACACAATCTGTGTTTTGGCCAGTGTAATGTAAAATATTTTCCTGGAAAATTGTTTTACCTATGAGAGAAGAAAACTATTTTTTTTAACATCGATTGTTTTTTAAGATTCTCAACATTTATCTGATGAAATATTGTAGAAAAAATACTAGAATTTTTAGAGACATATGAATTCATTTCGCGTAAAATTTGAAAAAACTAAGCTCCCCCGGTTCGGAACATATCAGAAAGGAATTTACACACACAAAGTTATCTATCTATCTATCTATCTATCTATCTATCTACCTATATATATATATATATATATATATATATATATATATGTATGCATGTATATATATATATATATATATATATATATATATATATAGGCTTATATGTAATTATACAGAGTTCGTGAAATTCAGTAAATTTTTATATGCCAATGAGTGTTAAGCCAAAAATGGTTGACTTAAAGAGTAAACTACAAAATTATCAATTTCTTTAATTGAGCATTAATATACTGTGTAAGCAAAATAAAGACTTCAAAATAAGGTGTTGGTGGCAACAAAAAGTGTATTTCAATTTACGTTACAATTGTTTCCATGTCCAGTTCGACGATTTCAAGCATTATGTTGTTTGAAAATTTCCAAAACCAGTATTTCTACAGACTTTATGAATAAGTGCCCTTTTAGCAATGGAACATTTTTGAAGAGAAGGAAGAAAGTGGAAATCCCTAGCTTAGAAGATACAGTTATATTTAAATGGATTCTTTCGTAACCACAACAAAGGTAGATGTTTCCCGCATGCCTTTCTAGCTAGGAATTTCCCCTTTCTTCCTTTTCTTAAAAAAAAAACGTTCCATTGCCAAAAGTGTTCTTGTTCATAAAGTCTGAAGAAATGTTTGTTTTTCAAATTTTCAAACGACATAATGCTTCAAATTGTCGAACTGGACATAGAAACAATTGTAATGTAAATTGAAATACACTTTTTGTTGCCACCAACACCTTGTTTTGAAGTCTTGTTTTTGCTTACGCAGTGTATATATATATATATATACATATATATATATATATACATATATATAAAGTGTTTGTTACATTATCTATGTTTTACTTGAAGGATCTTAGGTGGTTGCAGAATAAAACTTTGAATTGCCAACTGTTGATTCCAAGAATGCCTTACAGTTTTTCCCTCCCATCTATAGAGAATATCAAAAGTAGACATTACCCTTCAAGTTGATATTTATTACATAAATGCAGAATGATTAAAATAGAAAAAATAGCTGCAATTGCAGGAATCCAGACTAATGCCCAATTAAAGTAAAATGTTTGTTTGTTTTTATGCAATACATTTTTTTCTTTTGCGGGCCGATATTTAATCTTTTTCCACGTACGTAAAAAAACGGCTGTAGTTGTGACCGTTTTGAACTTCGTTGAGTCATCTTCAGGCGAGTAATGAATTACAAAATTATTTTGGTGGAATTAATTGAACACTGATAAAATCATTTAAAATCATTAAACATACTTAATAGAGCTTTCCTTCTCATATTGAGTCTGATTGATGGAGGGCGTGTTCATGCAAATTAGTAGTGTGTCAATGAGTTGGAGGTTTAGAGCACAAGGTTATACGGCCAACAGTGAAGTATCATTATTATAATTATTATTATTATAATTATTATCATTAGTCTTATTATTATTATTATTATTATTATTATTATTATTATTATTACTATTATTATAGTTTTTGTTGTTGTTGCGTTTGTAATCGGTGCTAGAGTGTATTTTGTTGATCAAGAAATTAAACACACCACATCCGCAATTATAAAATGATTAATAATAATAATAATAATAATAATAATAATAATAATAATAATAATAATAATAATAATAATAATAATAATAATAATAATGCGGAGAATAACACAAGACAATATAACGAAGAAGTGTTACAGGGAATGAAGAACACCGAAGTTGCAGATCTACATATTCTACATCTCCGATCATGCATCTCTCCATTGTTTCACCCCCCCCTAAAAAGTGGTACCAAAGAGCTGAGAAGGGTCAAGATGTATGGAAATACAAGGAGGGCGCACTGGCCAGACGTCCGCTGGACAAGTGCGGAGGGAACTGGGATCTTGGGGAGGCTTAGTGTCACTCAAATTCCAGTTTAAACCAATGGCCACTGCCAGCGCGGAATCAATGGTAAGCGGCTGTTGCGATGATTTAAATTTATTTACAAATGCTATCGAAGGAGGAGGAGGAGAAGGAGGAGAGAGCTGATCGTCTGGGGAGAACTGTTGTCATTCAGCTTCCAGAGAACACCACAGGTCTCCAATCTGATCGTTTGCTGACTTGGGGGAAAGCTCCATGTGAGACGATAATAATAATAATAATAATAATAATAATAATAATAATAATAATAATAATAACAATAATAATAATAATAATAAGAAGAAGAAGAATTACAAATGCTTCTGTAACCCGATTTATGCTAATTATAGAATTTACGAAAATATAAGAAATATTATACAAACATCATTTCAACCATTGAAAAAAGAAACTCCCAACTTACACTTATTATTTATTACAAAAAATAAACAAATCCCTTACTAATAAGTAATAGTGTTACACTTGACGTCAATCCATAAAAAACTAGAAATTTCTTGTATGTTTTTTAAATTCCCTATAGGCGATATGTCTCCGAAAAGAACACGTAGTTCGTCATGAATAGAACCAGCATATCTCGCAGTTCCATTATCCAAATATTTCAGCGCATGGCATTCGCGAACGAATAAAGAGCAATATTAATTAACAGTTTAGCCCTTTCACATTCTTATTCAACCTCCCAATAACTGAAATCCTACGCATTCACATAAATAGGTCTGCCATCAACGAGGCTCAGTATGATGAGGAAGGGCACACTCATGTGTTTTTTATGATTATAAACGTCGACTTTAAAATAACTATCACGAAACGACAGATTTAAATCACCACATGAAGACTCATGGAAGTCAAATACTTCTCAAATATGGAAATTTTTTCTCTAGCCCTCTGACAGAATGGCCGAGCATTTGTCCGCCAAAAAGAAAAAAAATAGTTACGTGATAAACAAAGAGGAGGAATCCCTGCGGTGCAACGACATATGCATGAGAAAAAAATCTGCCTAAATAAACGTATCTAATTGGAATTTTTTATATATGAGATATAAAGGAAGGGAAATAACTACGTGTATGACATCTTAGAGTGATCGTCCCTGAACGGCTAATGTATATACGACTAAATAGAATATGTACACACAAAGAGACCAACAAATACATTTCAAAGATTGTGTAGTTTTTAAATACAGAGCAAATCAAATTCATAATAATACAATAGGGAATAAATGGGGAGAATCACTATATGGATCAAACTTAAATGAAAAATGCTTATAATAAATACGAAAGTACGACTGTTTCAATATATAAACAGAGAAACGTGTAAAAGTCATTCCTATTGTATTATAGTTTTAAAAATTAGACACATTTTAATCAGAAATAATAAATAGTAATCAAGTAATAGAAGAATTAACTTTAATGAGGTTAATTATATTAAATAAAATGAATGATTATAAATACGAAAGTACTGCTGTAAAAGATGAATAAATAAATAAATAAATAAATATGGTGCCCTACTTAATAACGAAAATACGCCGTTAGCATCAGAGGTTTAAGTTTGTCTGATTTCGACGTGTAAAGATTGTGTTTGAATATGTTTTCTTTTCTACATAGAATTGTTGGAAATGTTTGATACATTAAAAGTGCAGTGATAACATATTTTTACACTTTTGTTAAAGAATGCTAACGATACAGAACTGTAACGTATACCCGTATGAGAACATAAAAGAACGTGTGTGTTCAAATTGTAAATAGAACTTCCAAAACACACACACATATATTCACACATGCATATATATATATATATATATATATATATATATATATATATATATACACGCATTAATATGGTAGTTTTATTATTATAATTACATTATTAATGTAATGTGATCGCTTAAATTGTAAATAGAACTTCCAAAATACACACAAACACACGCACATACATACATGCACACACACACACACATATATATATATGCATATATATATATACATATATATATATATATATATATATATATATAAACATTATTAAAGTGATGTAACCACTTATATTTTCATATTAAAACACTCAGCGGATAAAAGATAGCGTAATATATAATGCAATATTCAGCAATGAAAACTCTCAAGAAGAAAAATATTTTGAAAGAATGAGGAAGTCGTTTCTTGAATATCGGAGGAACACTCTTACAAACTGCAGAAAAGTCTTAAGGCAGCCATTGTTGAATAATGGTGTATGTGATAATGGATAAAACCTTCGCTGCATTTCGGATACTAATTGGTCACGTACGGTGTTTACACCATCGCTCAAACTTTTACATTTTCCTTCTTTGCACATAATGTTCGTGCTTATATATTGAATAGTTGTGCCCAATTGCACATTCTATATTGATAGTTGTGTTGCAATTGCAATAGAAGTTATGACAACATGCTTTATTTCCCATGTAAACAAATCGTGTCTTTCTTTTGTAGTTATGTTTCATCCGTAAAGTAAACGACAGTGATAATTTGTGTGTTTAATCCACGTAATTAATTGTGCCTACTTGTGTTTTGATTTCATGCCGAAGATAATACCTGAGAATCTGATATAATTTAATGGTATTCCTCGAAAGCAGATTATAACAGAAAGTCGCTTGTTTTATATGAGCTAATTCAAGCTATTAGTAAAAATTAAACTCCAGATTGTGAAAAGAAATTTCAAAAACTCTATCAGTTAATGAATCCTAGTGTTTACTAAGGCACGACAGGTAATATATATTAGCGCACCAGAACTGACATCACACTCTGCTACTAGTTAAGAACTAAATAAGCTATTTACTACGTATGATGAACACAAGGCTGGGGTGTTAATTGACCAAGCAGAGTAGCCCGAGGAGCGGAAATCCCCTGATATAAGTTTAATCAGATCTTAATCAAAATTACATTTATTTAAAAACAAGAAGGGTTACCCAGTGTTGTCCGGTGGTGTGGAGGTTGTGTTGTAAGGAACCCCGAAAAAGTGTTAGTAATAGGGCGATGGAATCAAAACCACAGCGGGGGGGGAAGGTGGTAGTCGGCATGCAAGCTCGCATCCGTAACGCGACGGAGAAGAAAAACCTAACGTCCTAGTCCATGTGTCCATGGGGAACTGGAAGTACCGGGCGTTTGATTTAAGGCTAGTCAATCTAATAGAGATAATAACTTGCGTAAATGTCGATGAAAAAAACCACCCCTCCTTGTAGATAACTGCCCAGTTGAATGTCAAGGAATTATTGTAGTTTGGAAAATTTCTCGATATTTGTCTTTCAACAGACCGAACTTTAAAATAATACTGTCGACATTTTCTGAGAAAATACAAACCCATACACATTTTATATAATAGATGACAAAAATATTGTACTTGTCAAAGAAATAAAAATGTCATATTCAAAAAATCACGTAAATTATTCAAGTATTAACAATATATAAGCCTAATTTTTCCATTCAATTATTCAACGAGTATTCTCCGTTTTATGTACGCTTGATCCAAAAACATCTACTAAAACCCCTACGTATAGTTTTGTCACAAAATTTGCTTTATTTTTGGCAAAGGATACATAATAAATTTACATTATTTTTAGAGTTTGATAGTTACGTACATTATAAACATATTTGTGTATATTTAATCGGTGAAATTTTATGGAAGCACCAGAATCTTGTTAATGTTTACAAAATTTAAAATCTTGAATCGTACTAGTTCATTGCAGTTGCAAAGAGAAACCATATTATAATTAAAATGTGTCATTAAAATTAATATTTGTTTTCTCAAAATTTAATGTTAATTTTTTTTTAATATTTAATCTTTTTAATTTAATATGTTAATATTAATCATGTATTCTTTTTATTGGTTACGAAGAAGCATGCGTATCATAAAAATTCTGTATTAACATTTATTTATTTTTATTTTGTATTAAAATAAAGCTCTATGTTGTGGCGTCACAATTTTCTGAAAAATATTTGAATTCAGTAAATGTGTAAGGATAACTTTCTAAAAACACAATACACGCATGCAAAAGCTTTAGAATTTTGGGTTAAAACTAATATGTGTTTATTCAATCAATGAATGAAGAAAAAAAAACAATATATAGGGATTTCCTCGTTTTATTTCTTTAAAAAAAGTATGATAAACGGAGATCATATACAATAACTGGTATGAAATGTTTCAATAAGTTTCCAGATGTTTTTCGCACGAGGATATTTGGATACTACATATATGAAACTCTAGTTCCTTCCGAAGTAATCCCCTCCAGCTCCAATGCACTTGTTGCACTGTTCTAACAATATCTGAAAAACCCTTATAAAATCATTTTCTGTGAACGTCTCAATGATCCTAGCCACACTCTCTTTTACCTCCCCAATTGTTACATAACCACAGCCTCTTGGTGTCATAGCAACATATATATCTTTCATCAACGATCACCAGAGCAGCAAGAACTGCGCGATCTTGATTGATGAGCTCGACCACCTCAATGCTATTTTAACAACATTTGCCTTTCTGATCTTCTCTGAGTTTTTTTCGGGCAGACTTCGCACAAATCTTCCGCATCTTCACTACCTCGTGTATAATTGTGTGTACAGTTCTCATACTGGCATCAAACTGTGAAATGATTGTATCTTTATCAAGTCGACTATCCTTATCCATCAAATTATTTATTTGGTACATCGCTCTGTTTTCGTTATTGCATCCCCACATTTCATCGGCCCTCACACACACTTTACCTTTCTAGAATCTCTGATGCAACACCAAAAAATGATGTTCGACTAATAACAATTTCTCAAAAAGCAGTTTGAAACATTTCATCCGTGTTTGTGCCTTTTTTATAAGTTTAAAGCAGAATATTATTGCATATAGTTCTTCTAAAATGTTCTAACTTCAGATTGCATTTTAGAAATTCACGAGCTGGGACAATTAGCTTTTAGTAGTAGTTCCTGCTGTAGCTGTTCATTTGAACCTGAAAAAATAAACATCAGTCAGCCATCTAATAGAATTTGTAGCATACTTATTTTGTAAAGAATGCACGACAATATTATATACGAAAAAGTGTGCACACTTATTGAAGTCACCGCGTAAAAAAGAGCGCGACAATACATTAGACATTAGAGCTGTTTTTCATTTGAATACGTATCTCACAATGCGTATGCGAAGAATATTGAGTAAAGATGTCGGTACATTTTCAGCGATGTAATGATTACACCTTTTTTTAAACTTTAGGAAATAATTGCTATTTTCCTAATTTAGTTTGAATTGAAAGCCGGTACCAGTTACATATGAAAAGAGGGAAAAAGGAATATTCGAATATTACATATTCGAATAGTCGGAATATTAAACGAGAGAAAAAGCAATATTCGAGCGTTGCGAATAAAAATATACAGGCTTGGTTAGATTTATGCTAAAAGTAAAATCTCCGTTTTTCTGCATTGTACAGTATGCTTCATTAGCTTAATATGCTTACTTGTTTTGTACTAATAAAACTAACATATTTATCGTGAATTAATAAAGGCACGTGAAAATCGAGCTTTACTCTAGCTTTATTCGTAGTTTTAACAAATAATATTGTCAGATAATCTGATTTTTTCAAATGTCTAAACTGTTTTCCTCAGTTTAATTGAGCTATTTTTAGTATTTCGCAAAAATACTGTGCTTCTGTCACCGTAAAAGAATTTACTCAAGTTTCTGTCTGGTTAAATCAGTATTGAGATTTTCTCGATCAAGTTTTGGATCTAATTTCACCTTTTTTACCTGGTTTCTTCCTGATTGCCCATAAAGCTTCTAGATTATGGTTTTTCTAAAAAGAAAAATCTATCTCCATACTCTATATCAGCTTAGCTTTTCTAGCAAGTACAATTGACATGTGTGAGTTATTATTATGTCGGATATATTAGCTTGCATGCATTTGTTATAATAATTGCTATTATATACACGCTTGAGGTTCGTAACAAAGTCTTCAGCAGTGATCGTTCATAACAAAAACATGTAGTGTTTCCAGTGTATTTGTTCCTTCCTTTTTTTTTTCATCTTTCCTGTGGTGGTTGGAGGAGCAAAGATTACGATTTGACAGGGCTTTTCTTTTTTCTTAATTATTACGACATCTGGTCAGCTTGCTTGGATGGGTTTATTAGTTTCTTTATCCATGTCTCATAGGATATTCTGATTCTCGTTTTCGAGTACTGATGACGAATTATGTTTGTACCACTTGTCTCTGCATTTTAGATGCAGTTGTTTGCATAATCCCCAGTGTACTCCTCTTCCCGCATGGTCGTGTATCTTCTTGTGGTATTATTATTATTGTTATTATTATTATTATTATTATTATTATTATTATTATTAATTTTATTATTACTATTATTATTGTAAATTTTATTATTATTATGATTATTATTAAGTTATTATTATTAATCTTATTATAATTATTAATTTTATTATTATTATTATTATTATTAATTATATTATCATAATTTATATTATTGCTATTGTTATTATTATTATTATTAATTTTATTATTATTATTATTAATTTCATTATTATTATTAATTTTATTATTATTATTAATTTTATCATTATTATTATAATTATTGTGATTATTATTATTATTATTATTATTATCATTAATTTTATTATTACTATTAGTAGTAGTAGTAGTAATTTTAATATTATTATTTTTATTAAAATTAATAGTTAAATTATTTATTTGGTACATCGCTCTGTTTTCGTTATTGCATCCACACATTTCATCGGCCCTCACACACACTTTACCTTTCTAGAATCTCTGATGCAACTAAAAAATAAGAATTAAGAAATAATTGCCTGCGCAAGGACGTTATATACACATGTACAGTCACCGAACTCCAAACCACAACAGCAAATATAAGTGATAGAAAACCCAATAATCGCACTCAAAATATATTAACTACAGAACCAACAAAACGAGAGAAATCCAATGACTCCCACTATGCTACTCCCATGAATGAGACACATCGTAACACCCAAGTTATACAGTAACACTCTCCTGAAAACGAGCCGAACCCAATTATCCCTTTCCCCCCTCTACAAGTTTAGAAACTCCAACATTTTAAGCACCATTAATACAAATGTAAAATCCCACACATATCTCGAGGCAACGATAAATCTAAATAAACAGAGAATCTACAACCATGTAAGATCCTTTAATAATGAAAATCCAATTAGCAATAAAGGCACCTCCCTTAGAAACTCTGATAAAAAAATCTCCATAGTAGGGATATCCTGTACTCGCTAAAATGGGATATATTGGGAAAATGCAATTCATGCACCCCTAAATCCAAAATCTGCAACCTTTGAACTTCAGAAGCTGTTGGAATAATAACATACCCTACAGCCACAATAAAGGCAAAAAAAACGACGTACATAACCCCGACAACACTCTTAGCAATAAGAGCTCACCCCTTCACTGTTGTTGTAATTAAATGCCAGAAAGTTTTCTATTCTAATAGTTTCTTCCCTCGAACTGATAGACTTTGGAATTTCCTTCCTACTGCCTACTTCCCTGGCTGTGCTGATATGTACAAGTTTAAATATAACAAAAACAAATATCTTGCTAATCTTTCCAAGACATGACCCCAAATAGTAGCCCCTTACGTTCAAGTGGCGATATCCTTTGTAAGGGGACCACATGATTAAAATATATATATATATATATATATATATTATTATACATATATGAATACACACACACCCATATATATATATATATGTATATATATATATATATACATATATATATATGTGTGTGTGTGTGTGTTGTGTGCGTGTGTGTGTGAGCGTATGTCTGTGTCAATAAAGTATACTTCTGATATTGGAGAGCCCTCCGTGATCTGAGGAATATACTCAAATGAATCGAAATTAAGAAAGCTCTAGAATCAAAAACAAATAAGTATTGCAATTACTTTTCCGAAATTTTGGGATTATTGTATACATGGACATTGTCGTTTTATTTTCTTTTGTATTTTCTGATTCGCTAGGGTAAAATAGATTACAAAATTGACATATAATACATTAATGATTCTCTGATGTCAAGACTTAAAGCTTTAAACATGTTTTAATGTATAAGCAGTTGCGGGGAAGTTTCAAAAATGAAAGTTACTCGATTAGGAAGATTCATAAAAATGAATGCGACATAACATGATAAAAAAAATCGCTTCCCCAGATAAGAGGTATTTATTCTACTTGTAGCCAGATGTTGGTCAGAGGAATTATGATGAAAAGAGAGAAGCTTCGTTTTAGATGCATTACAATTAACCGGCCATATCTTACCCACTGCAGCACGAGCTCAGGATCAACAGAGAGAGAGAATGCGATAGTTTAATATACACGGTTTCAATCTTCATCTAAAAAGGCATTTTTTTTTCATTTGAGCAAAATAAATCAGTTTAATTTCACGTAGATTTGTAATAGCTTTCCTACACAGTCCAACAATGAACAACTGTCGGTTAAAGATAAAGAGTATATGCCGTCGATTAGCTGCTCCACATAAAGTATCCAATCGATTACGTGTATCAGATTAGTTCACGGCTGAAGCGTTTCAGCTAACTCCCGTCGCACAGGCGCTATTCGTCTACATGTAACTAAGGAATTTGTGTTCGCCAATTCGATCCAACGTCAGGATTAGGATGATTTGGGAAGAAATCTATGTTCTAATTTACTGGGGCCACCGACCGATTTGAAGAATAACGGAGACGAACGAGCAAGCTAAGATTAAATGAGGCCATCGTTGGGGATTACATGATTTCCTTTTGATGGTAATAAACCGTTCCATGATAAGCCTAACCCGACGGATACAAATAGGAAAATCATGAGAAATAAACATTGAAAAATCATGTGTCCGTTTGATTCAGACAATTTAATTTGATTCGGGAAATGAACCACGGTTTTAATATAGAGTAAAACTGACTTACCGTCGTGGTTGTTCTTTCTCAATGATAGTTTTCTTTTTAGAAATAAAACTTATGTATACAGACACACACAGTAAAAGTACCAGACGCGTATTTAAAGCTTAGAATATTAAAACCAATATATATGTAGATTTTGTGTTTAGAATATGGCGTGTTCTTGTTCATTTTAAAATATTAGTAAACGTAAAATAGAAATATAGTGATATTTAGTATTCTTAGCAAAGAGTCGAACATAACACGGACAGCACGGCTACGAATTTACAAGGATAAAATGTGTTCCTCGATACACGTTTAACTCTATATTATTAGTTGAAACATAATAAGCTATTTACTTCGTTAATTGAGCAAGGAAGTAGGCCTCTATATTGTTATGAGACCGGGTCATAATAAAGAAAAAGAATTAAAGAAATTGACGATGACTTAAGCTCCGAAGGAAACACTCTTAAGCAACACAATATGAGAATGACTTGAAAGTGTAGTAGAAAAGAGAAAACTAAACAAACATCCAAACGATATTTCTCACGATATGATACAGTTGTTTCTCCCCAAAGCTTCACGTCTTAGCTTAGTGTGCTGTAAAGTCCTTTGTTTGCGACTGCATTCTGGTATTTTTATTTTCTTCGTCAATAATCCTTTTTTGTGAACGATCTCGAATAATGTATATGGAATGTAATCGTTCATATCTACTGATCATATACATTCTACAATCCGTTGTATATAATATAAGCAAAGGGTAAGAAATAAATTCATCTCACTGTTTAGTTTTCGACAAAATCATTGTATACCTCCATCTTACCCCTACTCGTAAATTCTCCTCTCGGCTTCGATGTCACCCACGTATCTCTAACTTGAGCTCGGTCAACGTAGACGTTTCTCTTCCCAAGAGCTTCTTTCTTTCTTCTTTTCCGTAAAGTTACCTCGCACAAGGCTCGGTTATTTACATCCAATTTCTATACGCGCACCCGCTCTCTATTACATAATACCTACATATATATATATATATATATATATATATATATATATATATATCTGTATGTATATATATATATATAGTCTTTGAAGTTTTAAACATTTGAAACTATACAAAAAATTACTTTTTATCATTCGTTAAAAAACCATCCAGTCAGTAAGTCATTTAATCACCTGCAATCACTGCATCAACTCTCTCGAATTTACTATAATACCAATTTTTTTTTATTTTTCAAGGGATCATTCCTCAGTCACTATCCACTCAAGGGATCATTCCTCTGTCACTATTCACATATGTGTTGACAAAGTAAAATCGTTAGTGTCACTCTTATAAGAGATAATAAAGGGGCGTCGCCTCTTGATTATATGTACACATAGCTATATATATATATATATATATATATATATATATATATATATATATATATTACTCATTATCAAACACAAGCAGTGCATACTGGCCCTCCGATTTAAGCGCTATTATTTGGGGTCAAATAAGCACGGACACCTTTTAGATGGATGAGCATACTTTAACTGCGGAAGGGGCATATCTAAGAAGATTCCAAATTACTATGCACTCACACTTCTAACCGCATGTTTATTTGTCCTATAACTTCACCACAACTATGGTGTCACTATCTTTGAGATATCAACCATAGCATGACGACCATTCCTCAGTCACTATTCACATATGTGTTGACAAAGTAAATTCGTTAGTGTCACTCTTATAAGAGATAATAAAGCGACGTCGCCTCTTGATTTCTCTGCTGGCTATGATCTTACGGAAATTATAGGCGAACCCACTCACGTTCAAGATGAGAAAGATCAAATTGAAAGCCTCTTTGATATTTTCCGACAACTGCCCATAACTGTGCGCGCCTTCCATTACGACTAAGTCAGAGTCTAACATTAATCGATTGTCTCAGTTAAAATTAAAAATAACAGCAAGAAGTCCTTGAATGCCCGTCTACATCGCACGGAGTATCGTTATATAATGCCCGGCTGATTTAGTTTCCATATATATACGTTCCGGATATACCCCTAACATCTATGTTCAAAAATGATGTTTACTTTCTCGCATTCTCCTTGACATGTGGATATTTCCATTGTGAGTACCCTGTATCACTACAAAGCCAGCATTCGTTTATTCATGGAGTATTGTTGCCACATCTGGGCTGGCGCATCTACCCCAAGTCTCTGCCTCTTGAATAGAGTCCACAATAGAGTCGTTAATCCAATAGGGTCCACATAGTTAACTAAGTTCTCTTTTTCATCGCCACATTGTTGCATCCCGCGCGTGTTGTACAAACATTTCAATTGAATGTTTTCTAATGAACACGTTGCACTTGTGCGCCCTATGACGTACATATCTCCGACAAAAAAAACTTATCAACAGCATCACGCCTCTTCAATAAAGAGGTCCCCAAAGACCAGAAGATTTCTACTTTAATATTTTCTTCTCCGAAAGAGCTAGAAATTGTAATACCAGCCTCTCAAACTGTACTGATATGGAGTAGTTTAAATGTAACGTAAAACAACATCTTGTAAATACTTCCTAGGTATACTCTCAAATAGTAGTGCCTTAAGTCCATATAAATATCCCCGTTATTAGAAATGAAGGTGAGTAAAAAGGAAAGCTTTCATCACTCAAAAAAAAACCTTCAAAGTAAGGCAATTAGGTAACCGCCGTAACCCATTGAATGTGCACTGCATTTCCACATAGAAAACACTATTTTAATTGTTTTAAACGAAACAGATGTTTAGAGTCTACATGCTCCTGTACGTCTGTTAGCAACTACTCGCGATAGATCAACGATAATAGAAGCCTTTCTTGATTGGCCAAACTGCAAAGTCTAAAGTAGCTGGACAGAATCGACTCGAAACCTTGATAGGTAGTTGCCTTCCAAGTATAAAAGCACTAAACTGCAGAATTGATATAGAAAAAATATGTATGCAAAAAACAAATTTTGCTTAAGCATAAAATTGATTAAGGGTTTAATAAAGAAATAGCAATAATGATCATCGCAATTTTATTAATAACAATGGATTAAGTAGAAAATAAAAATTGTAAAAATAAAACAAATCTGGATTAAAACTTGGTCACGTTTTACTATACATATTGGTTCAATCAGCTAGAAAACAAAAACAAAACAAAAAAAAATAGTTTGATTTCCGGCAGTATTCACTTCCATAGGAGCGAAGGAGAGATCTAAGTTAAACCCTTAAAAATTAACGCAGCTTCGTACATAAATATGTATTACCCGTGTGTATATGGCCACTTCAAATTGACTTATGATTGCAAAGTTGAAAATATCCATATCTTACCACTTTGAAACTATATTCCCGGGTAAAACGTGATTAAATGTGTTTATCAGCTCACAATATATCTAGTTTAAAGTATATACACCAAAAGTAGTTGTTAAAGTTCGTTCCAAACACATACAGCAAATCTCGCTATTAAATTTTTACATCAATTATATTTTACCTATTATATTATATTTTATTCAAACTCAACCAGCGCTTATAAGGAACACACATCTTAAAGTGAATTCCGATCGACCAAACGCACCGTTTCGAAATGTAAAACACTACCATAAAAACCACAAACGGACTTATACTTGCTGGTTCTCTGCTCAAACAACAACATGACAAAAATAGAAAGAAAGACATACCGAAGATGAAGGTTTCCTTCCAAATATATTTATCTATTTCAAGATAAATTTCAAACAGAATAAATGTCTATTTATTTTGTAATAATGTGTTGTTTGGCTTCAAATGTATATAATACGTATTTTATTTCATTCAAACTCAACCAGCGTTTCTAAGAAACAAAAATCTTAGCATACATCTATTGTTTTATTTACATCGAATTACAATTGTACTATTATTTGTTTCCTTTTTTTTTCATTTTATTTAATTATTTTTTTTCAAATATCATGTGCGCACTTTACATAGTTAATGCTTTTTACTATTTTAATGTAATTAACGCATATCTAAGAAGATATCTATACAGGACAATAGGACTGATGTCGATCATTTATTTACCATTTTCTTTGTTGCCTCTCAACATTTTCCTTTAAAATAATCTAAGTGACCACCACTGTGCTAACATGCTTCTTATACGTAATCCGAGTTTTATAAAAGTTAATTCGTATAGAAAAACAGTATTTAATAGAGTATTAACAAAATTAGATTCTTCCGAGTCAATAGTATATTGTTTGATTATAATAAAAAAAGCAATGTTATGGAGAGGTGCGAACGAGCTAATGTCCAAGCAAACGAAAATAAACAATGTAATCATTGGGCTTATGAACGACCTGGATCCATGACGTCAAATCGGATATGGGTCAGACCAGGCAAACGAAAATAAACAATGTAATCCTCGGGCTTCAGACAGACCTGGATCCATGACATCACTCGGTTATGGGTCAGACCAGACAAACGAAAATAAACAATAAAATCCCCTGGCTGGTGACGAACTGGAGAGGTCGAAGATACTTCAATAAAAGAGAAAAGACAAATAAAGGAAGAGATAGTCAGAGAGACGGACAGATGAGGGACACAATTGTCACAGTTCAACACCACCCTTGCCACTAACCCCCTCTGTCGTCATTGTGTTGAAATGTGTATATTAAATATATCGTAAAACAAAGTCTGTTTTGATAAACAATGTGTCTCGTATTAATTGATAAATGAATTAACTGCCCATTTTAATCGCTAGACGATCACCAAACAGGCATATACGTAACAGCAACATAGTAGTGCCCTTCAGTTAACATCGGTTGTTTCTGCTCTTTATGTAATACAAGGCGTTCAATAGAATTAAAGTTACGTTTTATTAAGTATTCTACTTTAATGTTGAGTATAAACCGGAAGAGACTTATAAACAGACAAGCACACGCATACACTTTCTATGTTTTTTTCCAATATTCAGTCTAATTTCGAATATTGAACGCAACGCAAAAGCAGACAAGTGCAGTAGTACTCGCTATGATTTAGAAAAAAATAGTAACTAAATTGCACAAGTATATGTAGAATAATATTTAAAACATTTAGAAATAAAAATATGGCAAAACATAGTGTTAATTATTATAGTTTCCAGAAATTTATAAGTGTTCGGGCCTATTGAAAACTGAAAACTCCCAAGAAAGAAGCATATTGGACTTGCAAATTAAGATTCACAAATGATAGTGCACTATTTAAAATGATTATTACGAAAGACAGAGAAGTTTTTATTTTTAATTTCATTTTTTTGTAATTTAAATTTTATTAAGCATACTCCTCAGGTCACAATTTTCCAAATTAAACAGTATTTATTTGACAAGCGAAGGGTGAAATAAACTTTCTCAACAATCTGATCCGTTTATAATCTTTGGCTGGGTAATATATTGCGCTCGATGGCACAAATACGATAATATATTTTCCTCCTAGATTACGTGTTATTTATTTACTAAAGAGATAAAAAATATTAATATACTGCCCGAGCTTTGAATATATTTGTCTATTTATTTTAGTTCACATAAAACATACAAATAGAAAACACGTACAGTTATTGTTTTTTTTTTTTTTTGTTATAATCTCTAGTTAAGAAAATACATTGGGCAATACAGGGACTTAGATTTTATACCGAGCGAAATATTAATTTGTACTAACAACAACAAGACACAAAACGATTAAATCGAATCTGATGTTTTTGGTTGTTTACGCGTGATTAAATAAGATGCACTCATGCAAGCTGAATGATTAAGGATGCATATTATTTCCAAAATAAGCTCTACCACACAACAGCCCGAAAATTGTAGATCATAGCCTCACTTGAAGATATCGTCAACGTAGAAAAAAATACGGTGCTAATGCACTTACTTATCCGCGCTATTTTTTAAATCGTATTTCCAAGTGTAATTAAAGTTTTATGATATTTTTTATTCAATTTAAAGGTAAAAATACAGATTAGGTATTAACCACCCTCTCCTCCCCATGTTAAGAATGTTTTTTTTTTAAAATAATAGCGTTATTATTTCAGCACGGATCAATAAGTGAATGAGTACCAAAAAGGCGTATTTTATTTTTGTAGAATACGATTTTTTTAGACTGACGGTTCCCGTCTACTTTTGAAAACTTTAAAGTCTGTCAGCAACGAATGATTACCTCGAGGAGTAATCAATTCGCTCATGTCACTCGATATGACAGGCATATTTCGTTTCAGTTGAAGTGCAGTAATACACTGCCGATACATGTTTGACAAGATAGGAAACCTAAGCCTCTTAATTAACATTTCATTATAAAATGCTTAAAATGATGAAAGCAAATTGCCCCAGAAAGACATAAAAAAATTATTTGCCTTGAGTTCAAAACGTACATTAGGTTGAACTTCGTTTGCTTTCTATCATTTACGGCAAATCGATCAGCAAATCATTTACGGCCAATCGATCAGTTTTTGTATTATAAAACTACCCATAAAAACACTTGTATTTATACCAGTTATTCGCTTGGATATTGATTTTCTAATTCCACCCCGTTCATCAGAAAATGTGTGTGTACGTACTGTTGTTGCTCGCTGAGAAAACATGCATTCAGATTGATCTTCAAGCTAGGATATTTTATCTGTTTTCTTTTACTATTAAAAAGTTTCTTGATAATAAAACATTATAAGATTGAACAATTATAAATCTCTTTTGAACACTACAATGCGGTAATGCGGCTCCTAAATTTACAGCACATTAAAAAATTTAAAAGTAAATCGCAATTGGCGTTATACTGAAATCAGAAAAAAATATTCAAATCGCTCAATCAATAATGCACAAGCCACAAACACAACCACACCCATACACACGTATACACACACACACACACATATATATATATATATATATATATATTTTATATATATATATATATATATATATTCGCGCATATTTTATTGAAGAGGATCTTCGTTCTTCTTTTTATGATCTTTCTTTCGAATTTTTCTTGTTTTCGTACAAGTATTTTTGTTGTGGGATCCAAAGTTCTTATAAAGTCCCCTTGTTTACCGAACGTTTTCGGTCTCGATTGACCATCGTCAGGATTGTGCTTCCTATGCATCCTACTTATTGATTGATTTGTTCTCTGTCGTTTTACTGTTTTTATTACTAATTTACTATGTGTAGTTTCGGCTAATTGGAATTTTTTTTACTTCCTCTTCAACTTTATCGTGGTGGAGAATTCGACTGCTGTTGTCAAAGTTTATTTAATTATAATATCAATAAGTAGGATATACAGGAAGAACAATCCTGACGATGGTCAATCGAGACCGAAAACGATCGGTAAACAAGGGGACTTTATAAGAACTTTTGATCCCACAACAAAAAAATATTTGTACTAAAACAAGAAAAATTCGAAAGAAAGATCATAAAAAGAAGAACGAAGATCCTCTTCAATAATATATGCACGAATAATCAAATTCTGCCTATATATATATATATATATATATATATATATATATATATATATATATATATATATATATATAATTATTTTTTTGCTATAATAATTAAATACCTACATACACTAGCGTGTCATCCTTGCGGGAATCTTCAGTGCAGGGTGTCACGATTAATACTAGTCGAACGATTCGAACCCCACATCACAAGACATCTCTGGCTCGATTAGCGAATACCTTATCCATTCGGCTACCATTAACCGCGTGAAATAACGTCGAATTTTAAACATTTTAATTTTAAATGTTCTTTACGTCAGCCAGACAGTTATCTAATCGTTATACGATGATCTATACATAAGAGCTAAATTGACCGACTTTAATTCAACTGAAAGTGCTGAACGATAAGAAACGAATTTCTTAAAGGGGCTGTCATAATTATTTTTTTTGCTATAATAATTAAATACCTATACAACCTAGTGTTTCATCCTTTCGGGAATCTTCAGTGCAGGGTGTCACGATTAATACTAAGACGTTTTTTTCTCTTTCACCCTCTCTCTCTCTCTCTCTCGCTCTCTCTCTCTCTCTATTTCTCTTAGACTTTCGTTTTTGATCGGACGATATATTAAAGCTATATGTAAATTTTACTACTCACATATATATATATATATATATATATATATATATATATAAATAAGTAGTAAAATTTACATATAGCTTTAATATATCGTCCGATCAAAAGCGAAAGTCTAAGAGAAATAGAGAGAGAGAGAGAGAGAGAGAGAGGGTGAAAGAGAAAAAAACAACTTCTTAGATCATGATATGTCAATACGCAATGATTCACCTTGCAAACTAAGAAGAGCAGAATAATACAAAATATAAACGGTAGATAAAAACAGGTTTACTAACGTTTAGATTGCAAATAGAAATGGAGATTGTATGAAGACTATTGCATTAGTACAAGCATACGCTTTAAAAAAGAAAAATATGGAAATATTACTAGGAGGAAATGGCTAAGTATATGCGAAACGACAAAACAATCAGAATATAAGCATAGATAAGTAATAATGAAAAGGAATAGAAAGAATTAGTATAAAGAGATAAATAATAGAGATAAAAGATACAAAAATACAGAACTTCCAATAATTCACATTAATCTATATATCTATAAAAGTGAAAGTGTCTGTCTGTCTGTCTGTGTGTCTGTGTGTCTGTCTGTCTGTGTACATTTCCCTACGCAATAACTCTGTCAATTTTTAGTCTATAGACTCGAAATTTGAAATACCGGGTACTGAGATTTGGGAAAATCGATGTGACGGGTGTCAACCAGAAATTTGGCTGTTAAGGGGTCAAATTTCAACGATTTGACCTTTAAGAACTCTACCAAACTCCTCCGACAATTTTGGGTCTAGACACTTGAAATTTTAGATATATGTTCATTGAACCTGGATCTAACTTAATAAAGTAATGTGAGCCCGAAACTATAAATTTTAAGGGGTCATAATAGGGGTCAAATTTTTAAAAATTAACCTTTTTTTGTGTTTTTTTAGCTTTTTTTGCTCAGCATACACCTCCAAACACCCGAGCAACGCCGGGCACCCCTGCTAGTATTAATATAAAAAAAAACAGTTCAAAGAATAGTTTTCAATATTTTATAGACTTTGCATATATTTCGGAACCAAAGAAAAACAGTAATTAAAACTGGAAAAAAGTAAAGATGTGTATGGAATGATTGTTTAGTAAAATCCATTGTAAATCTTGGTAAATCTTACAAATATTAGTAAACCGTTATAATAACTTGAAAATTAATTAAATATTAGACAAATGTACAAGTAAAACTCTAAAACAGCAATGGTTTCAAAGGAATTCGTGAAGTAAGGCTATTTATTTGCTACCCCACCGACCAAAAAAGGCACAAGGTTGATTTTTAATGTGAGGAGTTAACAGGAACTGGGGACCAGCTCCTCGGGGAGTAGGGGGAGCTGGATAGTGGCCGTTGGTATGAAGGGTTGCTCCTACATTGACCAAGGTCTTATATGTGGGGTTTCCCTCACAAATGGTCTTTGCTTGACACTTGTTGCCCAGGCCCCGAAGGACCTGGGCCGGGTAAGTATGGAATTCGTGACGTAAGTATCTGTCGGTCATATCAATGCGAACATTTATATTGAAATAAAAAAAAAATGGAATATAATCCAAATGGCATAAGATATCTCATATTATAAAAAACTCAAATCAAACAGCCAGCAAAGTCGCTTTCATGTTAAACTAAATATATAATAAAAAAAGATGGCTGCCAAACAAAACCAATGATGATGAGTCTTCTATTAACTGTTTTCTTTTTGCAGCATTACCTTGCCGTGTGATTTTCTATCTACGAAAATAATTTTAGTTTTCCTAAAGAGTATATTTACGAGAAAAGGCGGTATAGATTTAATAATTACCGTTTGTTACTGGGTAACGAAACAGACCTGTACGAAATGTAGTGCATTTTGTACATGCTGGGGAACTGTTTCCATGAAAAATAAAAATTTGGATTTTAGAATATAATTATATATATATATATATATATATATATATATATATATATATATATATATATATATATATATCCCCGAAACAGTGTTTCATGGTAAGCAACTGATGCTCACTTGAAAAATACATTATTGGTATTATAGTAAATTCGAGAGCGAGTTGATGCAGTGATTGCAGGTGATTAAATGACTCATTGACTAGATGGTTTTTGTAACTAATGATAAAACATATTTTTTGTATAGTTTTAAAGGTGAAACACTTCAAAGACTATATATGTATATATATATGTGTGTTTGTGTGTATGTATATATACATATATGCATATATATGTGTATATATATATGTGTGTGTGTGTGTGTGTGTGTGTGTGTGTGTGGGTGTGGGTGCCTGAAGAGTAGATTGAAGAATAAAAATTAATTAATATAAGTTAAACGAGAAAGTATTTAACGCGTCTTGTGTACATTTATATTAAGAAATGGAATAAATACAATAATTTCACCAGAGAGCATTTCAGTGGAAATATATATAACAGAAGAAGAGAGAATCTGGCGAACGGGATGATTGTGTATACAGCTCGATACCTGTTCGAGCAGACGTAAACCTTTACAAATCATTGCGCATTGGTGTTTATAATAAAGTGAAGTACGATAAACCAAGTCACAAATACATTACTTGATGAGTCTATTTGCAGAATCTAAGAGAGCCAAAAAATTAAACCTACATGAATTGGAAATAAATCTTCTCTTTCTCCTTTAAGCCTGAAATGAATGGTGCAGAATAAGAGGAAGCGATTTAAAATGATTTACTTTGCTGTTTTTTTGTTTTCATTTTACTTGATTAATGGTTTTACCCTATTAATGTTTAATTAGCTTTTTTTGCGTTTCGCATTTTTCATCATTTTTCTTATGAAAATAAACGATAGATAAATTACCGAGAAGACCTTTTCGTTAAGTTTTTTTTTTTATTTTGCCTACGCGACTCAATTCTCATTCGTTCTTTCTTCGAGAAAATAAATTAAGCTAATGATATATAGTCTGTTCTAAGTCTGAACAGAGTATAGGCTTACGGAAATGCATCTTAAACATAAATAATCAGTTCTAATAGGTTTAATTTTTCTCTAGAAATTGTAAAGAAAAATGTATATATATATATATATATATATATATATATATATATATATATATATATATAAATGCTTCTTTACAATTTAAGAGAAAAATTAAAGTTTAGACTTAGAACAGATTATATATCATTAGCTTAATTATGTATACACGGCATTGCCCATAAGTAAGTTTACATCTTAAAAAAGTCAATAACTTTGTTTCTATTAATATATTTTAATTTCCCTTTTCAGAATTATAAATAAGCGTTATTGACATTTTTATTTTGTATATATAAGTTTACAACAGAACAACGAGTGAAGATAATTGAATTTCATTTTAAAAATGGGCGGTCAATTGTTGCAATGCAAAGATCTTTTATGTATCCTTTCAATGTTCAATATCCTATTAAAAGATATACTATTGAATTTGTTCAACCGCAGTAAGTAAACCTGCCAAAGCTTTGGTGGCAAACAAAATGAAGCAACTGCACATACAGCTAGAATAACAATGCAGTTGTTAACTGTGATGTTCCAGGATCGACAATCTCTTGAAATTTCGATTTTGAATGGCCTCCACGTTCATCTAATTACACAGAACTAGACTTTTGGCTTTGGGGATATCTTAAAGACAAAGTTTGTGAAAATAAGCCTCGAAGCATCAAGAACTGAAGTCAAAAATGTGCAGGATATCCTTTCCCTACAACTTCCGACATTAAGAACTGTCATAAAGAATAGCTTAGAAAGAGCCCGACTTTTCAAAGCCGAGAATGGAGGCTACTTAAGAGATCTTATCTTTCGTAATTAAATCAGAACAAATTTCCTCACTATAAACTGTGTAATAAAAAAGAAGTAATTATATACCAGTCATTTAAGAAAAAGTGATTTTATTTTCAAACTGTAAAGTGACGTAAGGGGGAAGCTATATATGGGGTGTGCGTAGGGAAATATACACACGCATATATATATATATATATATATATATATATATATATATATATATATACTATATTTATTATATATTTATATTTACACTCTATACATAATACTTATATATATATGCGTATATATATGCATATATATATATATATATATTGCATATATGCACTTTCTTCGTTCACTATCACTTTATATATACATATATTTAATTAAACGAGGAATAGATTCTTTAAGATACATAAATAAATATATAAATGTTTGGTAAGCGAGCTGTAATACACCCAGGAAAATCAGATTTAAATATATGCTAGTCATAATGATGCTAACATTAATAATCGCGTAAGGCCTTTTAATTGCCGGATTTTATGTTTTCTTTTTCGAAAACTAAAACTGAATGATTAAGCAGTAGTATGCGTTATCGGAAGAAATTATTGTCTAGAACGCGTAAACTGATGCGTAGAAAAATTATGACGAAATTTTCAATGACTTGCTGTGCCGCCACTCTAACTCACTCTCTCTGCTACGTTTGTTACGGCTAAAATTACGCCTGATTCAAAACCTGTTCGTCATGGGTGGCCCTGTCAAAAACCTCCGTACCTGACATTACAACCTTGACATTACCCGTATTTCTGGAAGATAGTTTGCCTTGTGGAATTGTTAATATCAAGGTCACTACGTGGTATAGAAGCTGCTTAAGTATTTTTTTTTTTTACCGATACCGCCGCTAGTTTAGCAGAAATAACTGCAAAAATAACACCATAAATCAAATTTCATACAAGCCAGTACAAACAACGGCTTATATTGTTAGAAAGATAAAATAATGTAAAAATATCGCATTACTGTGCCCCCCCCAAATTCTCGGCCTTTGCTAAATATTACATAATCACAATATGATTGTACAATGATTTTTTTCCAAAATATTTATATTTAATATAATAATAGCGTTACCCGTAGAAATACCACAGGAGACAGATTCATATGTAATATATTGATGTTAAAATTATGTAGATATTCAACGAAAATGGAGATGCTTTATTATTTTTGAGCTATTTTGATAAAACTGCAAAATTATTCATCCAAACTAGCCGGGACGCTCGGCGTAGCCTGGTTATAAAATACGCTTAGATATGATAGCTAAATTCTTGCAGATTGCGTATATTATTATAGAGTTTATGTTCTATTGATGTTTATATATTATAAAGTTGCGATGTCAAAAAAAAAATATATATATATAATTCATATGACTTGGGTGCATTAGCTTGAATCGAAATATTGAATATATATATATATATATATATATATATATATATATATATATATATATATAAAAAGTTTAGGTCCTTCAGCTATAAACGAACCGACACCAAACCTTATGAAGAAGTATTGATAATGTTTTTACAAAAAAGACTTCTTAGTAAAGTGCCAAGAGCTAAAATCGAAACCGAAACTAAGACTTATGAAAAATTATTGCTAAAATTATTTTTAAAACATACGTTATTGGAGTGTCATTAGCTTTAATCGAAACTAAACTAAAACTTATGAGGAATTCTTGGTAATAGTATTTATAAAAAAAATATCACCTTGGAGCAATCAGTGATAATCAAAACCGAAATCATAATTGTGAGGATTTAGTAGTTAACTTATTTATAAAAAAAAAGATCTGACTTGAGTGCTATCAGTTATAATCGAAACCGAAACCAAGACTTCTTTATAAACTTATGTATTACAAGGAATATAAGAGCACAACTATTAAACGACCTGCATGTAAGCGTTACACTGAAAATAACACACACACTATCGTGTTTAGATATAGATAATATTGAGTAATTGTATTTTGGGGTAGAGAGACAATATGGAAAGAGAACAAAATATCGTAAAATATATGACATTACTGTAAACCAAAAGTAAATTATCCAATTACGAATATTGAATAAAATTATATTAAGAAAAATGTTGCAGCATCAATTTTGCCAGAATAATTATTGAAGAGTAAAGATTACAGATATTAAAAGCTATTAGATACCCAGTCAGAATAAACTCCAATTATCTACAGCGTATAAGGTTAAAACTATAGCCGATTTTAGTTTAATAATGAGCGTTTTGTTTCCGACTATCTACGTCTTGGCCAGTTTTATACAAATCCCAAACGCGGTAGGAGCCTTCTACACTGTTTGAAAGTGACACCATGTTAAATGAGCAAATTATTACATGCGCCGTCCTATAACTCATGCTTTCCACCGGTGCAAGTTATGACAAAAGGACCATTGCCACCACCCTCAAAATGTATTGCTAGATTGTCCTCGATAAACTGGGACGTGCACAGAGTAGTGAAAACAAAGTTTACAGACACAGATATGGTCTTTGGTGTGAATTTAACTAGGAACCACATCATGCCACCTCACATCTTCGAGATCGGCTTAATAGTAAACATCAAAGCATACCTGGATGTGCTGAATAGTGTGGTGAACACCTGGTCCAATCAAGTTGCCGCTGGCAGACTCTGGGGATTGGAGCAGGGCTCGGCCCCGGCCCACATCCAAAGAAACTCAGACTTTGCTTCAATAGGAGTGCTACGCCTTTCATTGGTCCCTCTCCTGACGTGTACCCGCAAATTACTTTGTTTGTTCATACGGCGAGAACATAACAGACATGAACTCCCACAACAATAAAGGCAGCCTGATCGCAGCAATCCGCCGAGTGTTCGCTGTTTAAGACTGTGCTTATGTAAACGGCATGCGCCTACTTCCAAACAAATATCGAGGTAGTTATTGAGGCTGAACACAGCTATAATGACTAGACGTCAGCTCTATTACATAACTATTGAACTGATTTTTTGCAATAAAACTTTTAAAAAATGCAATAAAAGATTAAAATATAGCTGATGTGTTGTTTTCTTTAGGGCGACACATCTGTCATTACACTGTGTATTTGTTTCAGGACTACAATCTATAAATGAAATGTTCAAAATTCATAGCAATTCAGGTACGAGGTAGATATGTTCTTTACCACATTATTATAAATATAGTTTGTCAAAATGCTCAATATATTGCTCCAAGTGTGAAAGAAAACACAACTGAAAACTAATATAATAATAATAATAATAAGACGATTCTGAATTATTTGGAGTCATCTAACTACTGTTCTTATCTGTAAAGAGATTTTTTTAAAAAAGTTTCGGTCGATGGCCTTCGTCAGGTATATCTCGTCGAACCGGAATATTTTAGTCAAACTCAGGAATTTGGACGAAAATTCGAATGGAAACATTTATTTACTTCACGGTTGTAACCTGCTTATTCCCTCAGCTGTTTCTGAGGAAAGGTTCGAAGTAACATGCGTTTGTATTTATCTGGCGCTCACATGGAAAATTGAACCTACGACATTCGGGAGAATATCACTTTTACAATAGATTTTTCCAGGTACTCTAACGAATACCCCCGTGTATTAAAAAAATGTTCCGTTGAAAATTTCGTGCAAATACCTGAGTTCGACATAAACATTCACGAGTTCGACAAGATACACCGGAAGAAGGCCGAAGGTTGCATCGATTGAAACGTTGTGGAAATTACACCTAATATGAGAGTCCAAATAATACGAGTTAGCCAAGGTTATAAGTGATGATGAATCATGCGTAGCTCTGTGGATACAATCAATTTAAAATAGACTGATGTTCCCGTGTTCCGCACTTTACATCATCGAGGCTGATGACATTGCGCTGTGGCATAACCATCTCATTAGCGCCCAGGCAATCCTATCTTCTGTTTAATCAGCAGCGAACTGTACATGCCTTCAGTTGGATGCTACTAAGTTTGAGTGTATGCCAATTAACATTCACAACAACCACGTAATTACAACCCCCACAGATAACATACTTAAATGTTTTGAAGACTACAAGTATCAGGGATCACACATCAAAAACACTGAGAAATAATTTTACATTAGGAAGAGCATGGCATTGACAGCTTGCAATAAAATGGCTAAGATCTGGAAATCCAATCTTGCTCGCATCTCCAAAATCCTACTTACTGAGCCAATCTTACTCTATGGATCTCAAACTTGAACTCTTTCAGACAAACAACATTGGTTGGATGTTACACACGACTTTTGAAAAAGTGTACTCAATCCCTCATGGCGAAACCACCCAACTCTAAAAATGATATGGAGACTAAGATTGTAAAAGACGTGTTATGTTTGTGGACCACGGATGAACTTGTTTCATTATTTGTACTGTGAAGGAGCCCATCATCTCACAACCGATCACGAAAGTTAACATTTCCAGATAGGATACTACGGGATACGTTTATCTCCAAGGAAGATATTTTGGGTGCAATGACAGATAGGGAATACTGGAAGAGTGTAGTGAGTTCAATCTCGACTGAGGCCGCAAGAAGATTATGATGAGTATGGTGATGCTAATTGTGGTAAAAAAATTAAAAAAAAACACTAAATATTCACTAAAACAACACCGAAATATCAGAGACAAATATTTGAAAGATAACTCTTTCTTTCGCCTCGGGCAAATATCCCAATATTGTATGCTATTTGCGCGCCTTTTAAAAGTCACTAGTGGTCTATTTAGATAAGTCCCTTGCTAATTCTTTTTAATATAAATATTTACAATACAAATATGTTTATAATACTTAAAAAAGGGCTCTTTAACGAGTGACTTATGTCTTTCTTTAACATGTTTTTATTTCTTGTATGCATTGAAATTTAAAACGCGTCAATTTTTATTAATGAACGCCGATAGTTTTTTCATATTTAGTAATTAAAATATTATTTCAACAAAAGGCGTTTTAAATGTATAACCTCTTAGTGGGTGTTCCCCTGTAATGGATCAGAAACTATTTCTAATTGCAATTTTATCATGACTGAACTTCTACATTAATGGGCTGAGAGGTGTATATCTCTGTTGCAGGTATTGATGATATGAGTCTCTAAGACGGCTACCCACATAAAGGACGTGCAACAGAAGCAGAAATGTGTTATTTAATTGCTTGCAAACCGACATTTATAACGGTAATTATGTTTAAAAACTTCGCTCGTTTTAGTGGTTTCTTGTGGTTTTTCAACTTTTGGAGTAAAAAATAATTGGACTTTACTCATGGAATGACACTCGTATAACAATGCGCACGCTAGACGCCTATATACACGCATTGTTCAACTGTATTGGGAGTATTGATTAATATGTTGAAAGGTAAATACCAGAACAGAAAATTTCCTAGTGTGGCACCGTTGTTTTCGTAGTGCTTACACTTTTTAGAATTAATTGATAGAAAACTTTAATTTTGGTTTGATTATCATACTTCTGTTAGCACCATCTCCAGAATAACACTTAGTTATCATTTTGTATCTTATTATATTTTATTTATTTATTTTATTTTATTTAATTTTATTTATTCATTTATTAGATTATTTGAGGTGAGGTTCTTTGATTTGTGTATTGATTTGTGTATTGATACGGACCCGAGAATTGAACACCAGGGAAAAAACACAAAATTGGATTTTCAAAAGCATAACATCCAACGGTGATTGACATTCATGGGCCGTGCCCCAATCAATAGAGCCGTTTGGATTCTACAGTTCAAATTGAGCGTTATCTTAAACATTATATACATGTAGTCGATTCGAAGAAGAGCGCAAAACATTTCGCTGGTAATTCCATATTGGTGCTCACTCTATAATGTAATTGCTGCGACGTGTAAATCTAATTTTATTTGCAGTGAGAAATTTATTTTTTGCTTAACTTCAACTATCGCATTATTTTTGTTATAAAATGTAGGTATAATTACAACGATAAAAATGATTATATTTATGATCAGGCGTGATAAGAACGGTTTTCTAAAAATATGCCGAATATTTGAATTCTTCTATCATTCTTTTGGGGGCTCGACATAAGAAAATAACTACTCTCTGCTGATTATACCTAGACAAAGAAGGGAACTGACCTAGTAATTCACTCAATTTTATTTGTTCGCACTTTTCTCAATAACCCCGACTTTGAATTTAAAAAAAAAAATCACAATAATTAATCATAGTATAAGTAAATTTTGGTAGAACGGATTTTCCAGGAAACCGCTTATTGTTCCTTAAGGTGCATTATGGGGGCGGGGGATTGCTCCCAAATCGTTCATTTGCTTGTATGTATCTCAATAACAACGCATTGGATATTTGGCAAATTTTGCACAAACATTAGTCATGGTGAAAGTAAATTTTTCACTGATGGATGGAGACACCGAATGCTCGACTTTTTTTCTTTTTACAAAATATGCTTTCTAAAAGAAAATTTACTGTTACGTGTTGGATACTACTACTTTTTTTTTGTGTGTGTGTGTGTGTGTGTGTGTGTGTGTGTGTGTGTGTGTTTCCTTTGTTGTCTAGAAACAGACCAGGGGTTATTATTCAATAAGGTATCGAATAACAAAAATGTAATGATTTGGGATAATTATTTTTTGTCTATATATATGTATATATATATATATATATATATATATATATATATATATATATATATATATATATATTATACATTAAGAGGAGATTATATATATATATATATATATATATATATATATATAAATACCCGTTCACACACACCTTTCATGATAAAGATAGAACCCAGAATTAGATAGATTCGAGCAATTGTAAAAATCGTGAAATGTGTATGTGAACGGGTATATATATATATATATGTATATATAAGTATATACGTGTATATATATATGTATATATATGTATATATATGCATATATATGTAAATATATATATATGTATATATATATATAAATATATATATATATATATATTTATATATATATATATATATATATATATATATATATATATGTATATGAAGTGTAAGTAACATTTGAAAGGTTTGATCAATTATGTCAACCTGCAAGTGTGCCTATTTCTTGTCTGATTCTCAGATTTCTACTGAAAACTCAAACACCATAACCTAAAAAAATACATAATATTTATGAACTTGTTACGAAAAAAAAAAACCCAGAATTCAAAGGAATATTAATTTGTCTTGCATTTTTCTCGATTATCACCATAATTTCGGACATCTTTCGACTACAAGAAGATCACGTGACTCCAAACGTAACTTATTTGCGAATATCTGATGTACATCTTATTTTTGCATATCTTTGTCTAAGTACGATTAAGGGGGTAGATTTTGGGCGATATATTAATTTATCCTCGTAGGTTCAAAACTTTAGTTATATATTCATTTTACTTATCTCT
Organism: Euprymna scolopes; assembly: GCF_053919585.1. Lineage (NCBI taxonomy): Eukaryota > Metazoa > Mollusca > Cephalopoda > Sepiida > Sepiolidae > Euprymna > Euprymna scolopes. The sequence continues at coordinate 106,476,138 of NC_136501.1, read as the reverse complement.
TCTTAGATATATAAACAAAAAATGGCATTATATAATTGATAATTGTAATACAACTCTACGTAAAGACGTGCACCGACTCATCAATACAAAAACCCATGAAGTTATCAAAAAATATATATGGCAAATATTCAGTGTATTTTTTGTTTTTCAGCGTATGATTGCAGAAAAAAGAAAGATATTTTATCAAACAGACAGAGTAAAGATATCGATCAATATTTATCGATTCTTTTCTTATATACGTCGTTAATTGACTGCGGAACGAAATGTGTGCGACCAAAATGTAAACTGGGGAAGTATGTCATTGTATTTAAGAAGATATTTTGTTTTGTTTAGCCAATTAGGACTTGTAAAATGAGTCTGACTCGAGGCCGACAAACATATTGTGTGTTTTTTTTTTTAATGAATAATTTTTGAAAGTCAAGACAATTTATTTAAAATTATATCATGAAATGATTAAGTCAGAGGAATGTAAAAAAAATCTAAGAAGACGGATTTATTTGGAGTAATTTGAATCATCTTTCTCATAATAATTTGAACAATTACAGAACATTGACTGAATAAGAGATTCATAAGGAAAGAAAATAAGTACTCCTCTTCTACTGCATACACGCTTTATCGACCCATACGTACATGTGTATAAACGATTAGCGTTTCAAAAGTAATATCTTCTTTTATTTTTATCCCAAATGATTGCAAGCACATACGCACACACACACACACACACACACACACACACACACACACATATATATATATATATATATATGATTTTCAGAATGTGAGAGATTGTATATAATAAATTCCACAGCCAAACAACGTCGCAGCTAACAAGAGCCATGCCAGTCAGTTAACCGGAAGTCCAAGACTCGAGTTTCACCCTCATTTGGGCTCATCAGTTACACACATTCGGACTCAGGATTCAAAAATCCTATTATAAGTTGCTCGTTTGGTTAGCATTGCTGGATGGCGTCGTCATTTCGAGTTAGAAACTCCTACTTGTGAGACATCGGCTTGGGTTATTGACTGGTTGGATGGCCGGGTCCCTTGTCGAGACGAAGTAGGTTCATTTCACGAAAGGATTTCGGCGCGGTTTGCTTGATCTGTGTTGGTTAATAGAAATTCTTGTGTGCGGAGCGTGTGCTTAGTTGGTAGATTGCTTGCCTCGCATGCAAGACGCTCGGGTTTCGAATTCTTAGTTCGGATGTGCCTAAGGGATGAGCCCAAATGAGGGCAAAACTCGAGACTTGGACTTCTCGTTCGTTGACTGTCATGGCTCTTGTGAGCTGCGACGTTGTTTGGCTGTGGAATTTATTATATATATATATATATATATATATATATGTGTGTGTGTGTGTGTATAAATGAACGTGTTTGTATGTCTATCTGTCTGTGTCTGTGTGTCTGTGTACCTGCGTACGTTTCCCTAACTCTGTCAATTTTCAGTCTACAAACTCGAAATTTGATATACAGTGTTCTGAGATTTTGGAAAATTTTTGTAATTTGTTTGCGGCAAGAAATTTGACTTTAAAAGGGGTCCAAGTGCAACAATTTGACCTTTGGGAACTCTACCACACTCTTCGCCAATTTTGGGTCTAAACACTTAAAATTTTAGATATAGGTTCCTTAAACACTTGATTTGAGACCAAAACAATAAATTTTAAGGGGGTATAGTTGGAGTCAAATTGCCAAAAAATGACTGTTTTTTTTTTCTTTTGCTATACACACACCTCACAACACCCGGGTAACACCGGGCTGAAATGTCAAATCCTCTTTTCTATTTATTTAAAAAGAAAATATAATTTTCTCATATATGGGTTGTGGAATTGCAATCACTTGCAAAAGATCTAGCTAATTTGCATATTCATTTAAACAATCATTTTAAATTATTCCCTATTAGTTTTTTCGGTTTTCTCATGAGATGATCATCTTTAGTTAACTATTACGTGTAATCATATTCATGCAGATATTCTACATGATTTATACTTGCACAATATTTGCGTAAAAAGTTTACAGTAAACAAAAATTGTTTCCGTATATATTTATGTATACGTATATATTTTCTTTACTCTATCTATTACATCTATAAAAGTGAACGTGTTTTCGTCTGTGTGTGTGTGTATGTGAGTATGTGTGTATGTGTGTATGTGTGTATGTGTGTGTGTCTGTGTGTCTGTGTCTGTGTGTCCGTGCATTTACCTACGCAATAATTTTAAGTCTATAGAATCGAAATTTGATATAGAGCATACGGAGATCTGGGGAAAATCTTTGTGATGTGTTTTCGGCGAAAAAATTTGCTGTTAAGGGGTCAAAGTTCAACGATTGACCTTTGAGAACTCTACTTAACTCCTTTGCTAATCTTGCGTCTAAACAATTAACATTTTAGATATAGGTTCCTTGGACATGGACCTAACTTACTTACTTGATTTGCGCCCAAAGCAGCAAATGTTAACGGGTCATACTAGTAGTCAAAGTTTTAAAAATTGACCTTTCTTTTTTTTTTTTTTTGCTCAACATATACCTTAAAACACCCGTGCAACGCCGGGCTTCAATGCTAGTATGCATAAAAGTGAAAGTATCTTTCTGTCTGTGTACATTTCCCTCAGCAATAACTCGTTAAATTTTCAGTCTACAGACTTGGAATTTGATATACAGGGTACTGAGATTTGGGAAAATCTTTGTAATCCATGGTTGCACAGAAATTTGCATGCTAACGGTTCAAACTTCAAAGTTGACATTTGTAAACACTATCAATCAATTGTAAATTGAGATATAGCTTCCTTGGACATGGATCTAACTAATAACTTAATTTGAGCAAAACATTAAATTTTAAGAGTTCATAATAGGGTCACAGTTAAAAAAAAAAATGACCTCTTCGGTCTCTACCAAAATACTCAGGCAAATTACTCTGGTCTAACCATTTGAAATTTTACATAAAGGGTATTCAAAGAAAGGGCAAGATTTTTTTCCATTGTTTTCGGTCGAAAATTTGAGCTACCAATATATAAATGTATGTATGTATGTTTACATGTCTGCCTTCAGCTTTCAATAGAGGCGACGACTTTTTACATCATCAGTTTAATTTTAAAGCTCGACCGTTCAGACGACAAATACCGAAAAATTGGATAAAAACATTAATTACTTCAACCTGAACTGGCCAGTTTTGTACAAGAAGGGGTCGCTCTTTCCGGCAATATTTTCGAAACCCACCCCTTCTTTTCGATTATCTAGCCTTAATTTAAACCTACGTCACTTCCGGTTTTACGGTGGTCGTCACAGCAAATACGTCACGTTTTCCCCGTCCTTTTCCTCCTTCATTGTACGGGATCGAGCCTGTCTTCGTACTGACACTTTTATTTTGTTCAACACACACCTACAAACACCCAGGCAACGCCGGGCACCCATGCTAGTATATATATATATATATATATATATATATATATATATATATATATATATATATATATAAAGGTAAAGTGTATGTCTGCCTGTATCTTTGTCTGTGTAAATTCCCCTACGCAATAACTCTGTAAATTTTCAGTCTACAGACTCGAAATTTGATATACAGGGAAGTGAGGTTTGGGAAAATCTTTGTAATCGGTTTTCAGCTAGAAATTTGGCTGTTAATGGGTAAAAGTTCAACAATTCGACCTTTAAGATCACTACCAAACTCGTAAGACACGTTTGAGTATAAACAATTGAAATTTTGGATATAGTTTCCTTGGACATGGATCTAACTTAATTACTTGATCTGAGCCCGAAACAATAAATGTTGAGAGGTTATAATAGAAGTAAAATTTTAAAAAGAAAGTGTCTATTAAATTCTTCAGACTATTTTTGGTCTAAACATTTGAAATTTTACGTAAAGGGTATTGAGAGATAGAGCTAGCTTTTTTTTATCAGTTTAGGTCGAAAATTTGAGCTACCATTATATAAATGTATGTATGTTTACACGCCTGCCAAAAATTTGACGGAGGCGACGGATTTTTTTTAATCGGTTTGGGTCGAAAATTTGAGCTACCAATATATAAATGTATGTGTGTATGTATGTATGTATGTTTGCATGCCTGCCAAAAAATTGACGTAGGCGACGGATTTTCACAAGATCAGTATTGTTTTGAAGTGCGACCTTTTAGATGACAAATATCGAAAAATTGGCTAAAATCATTAATATCTTCACCTTCAACAGAGCACTTTTCTACACGGGGGGAGGGGGTCGCCTGTTTCGACGATATTTTCGCAAATCAATCCTCTCCTTATATTGTCTGGCCTTAATTAAAACGTACGCCACTTCCGCTTTCTCGGTGATCATAACAGCAAAGGCGTCATATTTCCCCCCGTTCTTTTCCTCCTTTGTGGTACGGGTTCGAGCCTGCCTTCTTACTACCACATTTTTATTCGCTGAACATACACAAGCAAACACCCGGGCAAGTCCGGGCCCCCATGCTAGTCTATATATATATATATATATATATATATATATATATATATATATATATATATATATATACATATATATACATACATATATATATATATATATATATATATATATATATATATATATATATATATATATATATATATATATATAATTGCGGTTACGCACCGGTGCTCGTCAGATCACTGAAGTTAAGCAACGTAAAATCTGGTTAGTACGATATATATATATATATATATATATATATATATATATATATATATATGTATATATATATATATATATATATATATATATATATATATATATATATACCTTAGTTCACTGTCATGAAGCTGTGAAAATGTCTGTAAGTGTAGTGGCGCGAGGAATAGTGAGGCAAGGGTGGCCCAATTCCCAACAAAGCTTCTCCAGAAATTACGCTGCTTTGGTCCTGTTGGTAGTGGGAGGCCTATACTAACTGAAAACAATGCCGAGATAAACGAAGTGTAAGGTGGGATTGGTGTTTACTTAATGAGTGAACATTTGAGAATTTCTAGTGCCATGTGTGATGTCTCTCCACACACGCACAAGATTATTGAGTTTTGAAATTATTTTTTAGCGATTTTGTGGTATTTTTCCTCTCTCTTATCGCTCCTTGGGTGCTCTTTAAGAGAGAATTCATATGACCTTTCTTTACATTTAAGCCGACCCACATTTTGGGACTCTTGGTAATATTTCATTTGTTATTTAAATATTTTTACGAGCATAAAATAAGTTATCCATAGGCATGTATGTTTCGAAGTATTACTTCTCTTGTATGTCTAAAATTTATTGACAACTATCGAACTACTCACATTCCGGCAGCCGAGCTCGAATAGGTTGGTCTTACCATAATATATTCTGTTCCTGCTTATATGGAAAGCTGCTAGCCAACAGATTCTGAGCAGCATCTCAAAGGAAACTTTGTTTAAGACGCATTTTTGCCCCATCCAAAATTCTTGGGTTGTCAGTGTTATTTTGAAATCCGCTCGGTCACAGGACTGCTTAAGTATTCTTGCGGACAGTGATGTTGGGATAGGGCTTCTTTTTCTGCAGATCAGTTGCTAAATGCTTCCAGTCTGTCAGGCCTACATGCGTCAAATGTGTTCCATCGCCATAGGACATTTTTTTTTACAAATGTTTAATGGAGCTTTTATAACCGAGTTTAAGCTTTGTACGACAGCTCAATTTCTCTCTCTCTCTCTCTCTCTCTCTCTCTGATCCAAAAGTTTAGATCAACCACAAGCAGGAGCGAGATAGCCAGCAACAAGTAAAACTGCAGATCATCCTAATGCGGGTACTTGTACTTCGCTTTATGTTTTTTTTTAAATCAAAGAGTGGCTTATCCTGGAGGGTTTGCCGTCACCAATGTGTACCGGAGCCCTCTCAACCCCAATGACATTCGATCCATGTATAGGACTTCACGACCTAAGTAGGTCATGCATGCCATTCGAAAAAAGGAAAAATTCCCAAACTAAATATTAAGCAAAATAATTTCACTGCACAATCACGTTGACACACCGGTTCCCCCAATATAACTGAAGTTAAGAAACGCTGAGCCTTGTCAGTACCAGGTGAGAGACAATTTGCGAAGACTAGGCGCTGTATGTACCTTCTGGGAAGGTTGAGCCTAGGGTCATCACTCTCAGCCACGAAATAAAAACCTCAGTCGCTACAAAAGCATCTACTAAGTTGTAGATAGCCTATGCCCCTCCATGGGGTTAAAGGTTATGGATGGGATGGATGGAAAAACATTTCGTGCTATTTAGTTATATTTGTATGGATGTGTACATGTATATATGATGTATGTTATATATATATATATATATATATATATATATATATATGACATGTATATATGTATGTTATGCATATACACACACTATATATATATATATATATATGTGTATATGTGTGTGTGTCTATACATAAAATACATTTATACATGTCATATATATATATATATATATATATATATATATATATATATATATATATGAAACATACATCATATATACATGCTTTGTTTCCATAAAGACGTTCAGCTTTATATATATATATATATATATATATATATATATATATATATATATGTGTGTGTGTGTGTGTGTGTGTGTGTGTGTGTGTGTAAGCTGAACGTCTGTGGGTGTGTCTGATCACGAGTAGGCTCGTATACGTTTGATTATTATAGAAAACTGATCACATATAATAATAGAAGATGTATCGAGACACAGGAATGGGTATGTTTCATCTGGCATAATGATGCTTCATTAAAATTGTGGGGTCTGCATACGCGCCTGGTCCACAAATATGGAAACAAAGCATTTATAAACTTAATAAAAAACATTTACAAGTGTTTTTGATATAGATGCACATAATAATACTTTGATAAATCTGTTTTAACTTAGATAGGGATGGTATAATAAAATTGTGGGATCTACGTTCGTGCCTGGCCTCCACAGAATGAAAATAGGCACACACATTAATAAAGGCTTTTCATATCTATCTCCGTAAGTATACTTTGATAATTATGTTTCAGTTTGTAAGATATATGGTATAATAAAATTAAGGGGTGTTCGTTCGAGCCTGACCTCCATAGAATGGAATATGTCACAAAGTTTAACAAGGTTTTTAAATATAGATCCAGAGACTATTGTTATAAGTGGTTCGATGTGAAAAGGTATGGTATAATAAATTATGGTGTTTAGCTTTTTTTTATGTTTACTTTAATCATACTTTGCTTTGGTTTTGATACCCCTGAATTCGAAGCTATCTCTTTACAACTCTTCCTTTTCATAACCTATCATACTTTCATAAATCAGAGTCCATTTTCTGTAGGCTTTTTTAACCTAGTCAACGACGGATACTTTTGCTAATATATATATATATATATATATATATATATATATATATATATATATATATATATATATATATATATATGTGTGTGAGCTGTGAAACAGCGAAAGGGTATATGGATGACTATAATGCTCCTCACCTGGAGTTGAGCATATTGAGAAGTGATACACGAATTACCATTAGCATATAAACGACGCTCTTTGTGTAAACAAATCGAGCGGAGGTATTTCAGGCGATGTCAAAGCATCGGTAAATTCACTACTCATTCAGCAGCCGCCAATAGCCTAAAAGTTAGGAGCCTTGACTGCCGTACAGTCGGTCGGGTTTCAATCCTGGCTAAAGGTAGTTGCCTGTCTAGCCGCACTGATAAGCTGCGAAACAATACTGTATGTTGATTACTATATATATATATATATATATATATATATATATATATATATATATATATATATATATATATATATTAAGTAATGTGATTTATAATTTAAAAATTTAAAAAAAAATTTAAATTTAAAAATCAAATTTTAATTACATTAAAATCAGCTTCATAAGAAGGAACAACAACAAAATCAATTATCTGTACGATCATTTCGGAAATCCGTGCTTTTTATTGTGGTATACATGAAGTTATGTAGAACAATTATATATAGTTTTTTTGGTAAGCACGGTCTCCTCATCAGCAAATTTAGGAGGATTTTTATTGAATTTAAAAGACACCATGAATAAACCTAGCATTAAAAGTAAGGCAGATGAATCTGAAAAAATTGAAATAAAAGGTTTGGATTTAAAATTTATAAGAAAATTAATATGGGTTAGAGATAGAAATGAGTAGAAAAAATATATATTTTTGAATTTACATAATAAATTTGATTTAAAAATATATAGAGATAGTTACCTTTTATTTTTTTTTAAATCAGGAACTGTGTTTAAAGTAGTCATTTAGATGTTTGCTATAGCTTTTTTATTTTATTGAATGATGACTTTTAAAAGGACGACGCTCGTGCAATAAATTGTTTCCGTTAGCGTATTTTTGATTTAAAGACGTTACAGTTTATATATATAGAGAGAATATTTATTTTACAAGTTTTTAAGGGGAGATAATTGTCATGTGTTCTTGACTTTATTTATTATTTGTTTTACGGGTCTAAGGGAGGCAATTGGTCTAACTTAATTTATTAAAAAAAATAATAATAATTGTAATCTATTTTTACTAATGAGTAATTTTTAATGATTTAAGGTGGTTTATATTTATTAAATTTAAACCAACGTTTATGATTACATGTCAGAAGCTCGTGTCTTGAATTTAATAGTTTGGTTGTACTTTTTATATCTTCATATTTTTAAATATTTAAAGTATCTTTTGTACATAGTGCACAAAATTTATCTCCTGGTTTATATGATTTGCAAGTCTCAATTATTTGCCATCCATTTTAAGTTGAACGAAATATTGCTATTTTTTTGTTGCCAAATATAGTTGGATAGAGTAGTTTGGTTTGATAGAGAGTTATTTTTAAAAGAATATTCGTGCGTTGAAATTCTATGTTTTATTAGGCCAGATGTAGAACCAATATATATTACCTCTTGATTATTGTGATTATTTTCCGTTAGGTCTATTGTTGGATTATTATGTGGTGGGTTGATTAGTAATTGATCGGTAGATTGATTTAAGTTGGTGTTATTATTTTATCTGGTAGTTGAGTTATGGCTGTTAATAGGTTCTTGTAGATTTGGAGTTTTTGATACTGTGCAGCTATAGATAACATTTTTAATTTTACATGAGCCTTGTAGGGGACATTTATTTTTTCTTCTACAGTTACAGTCCGATGTATTTTGTATAGTTGTATTTTGTAGTTTATTAATTTTCTTATTATTAGAGCTAATTATTTTCTGATGAAGGTTAGGCATAGTAGAGTAAGATACTTTAATTGTGTTCTTATTAAAAATTTTATTATATATATGGGGGGCTTTAAAGTTCTTATCTAATATTTAAAAAAAATTCTCTGGCTATGTTTGTTTCTAGGTTTTTGGAATACGGGGTGTTGAACCATAGGATCTCCTTGTGTCTATTCTTACGTTTACGGGTTTTAGTTTGCTGTTTATTTGTATTATTATCTAATATTTGTAGTTTGATTTTATCTTTTTTTGTCTCTTGGTTATTTTTCTTAACTCGTATACGGGAAGACATTGCCATATTATATGTTATTACGCTCTTAATAGGTTTATTTTTAATGCAGTTTATGTTTCTATCATTTTCATTTATGAATTTAATTTGTGAATTATATCCAGAGTTTTTAAGGGCTTCATTATATTATTTTTCATTTTTGGTAAATATTGATTTAGTAGAAGACAGTCTAGAAATTCTTAAAGCGATATTGGGAACTATTGATTTTCATATTGATTTAGGGTGGTTTGATTGGTTGTGGACATATAGAAGTGATTGGTTAGGTTTATGGTATGGTTCAAAGGTAGAATTTTCAAGATTTAAGGTTATGTCTAAGAAATTAACAATTTTTTTATTAGGGTCGATTGTTAATTTCTTAGACATTTCGTAGCTTTATGAATAATTACTAAACGTTCTGTCCTAGAATAAAAAAAAATGTCATACTACATAATACTGTGTAGGACCCATAACATTAGTTTTTGAAATTGCTATTACTCATAAAGAATTAAATATATACAATAAAACGTTGTTTGTATACGAGAGCTACCTTCACACAACGAATTAGAAATAGCTATACTGAATGTTATGTTGGCATTTGTACCTAACTCGATATACGGCATTTCATAAAATAGAAATTATAAACTAGGTTAATTTTCTTTTTAAAAAGGCACACTGCAAAAAACAGTCTTCTACGGCACAAAGAACAGAAATAACTCTATTTAATGCGGATCATTTTAGAAGCTATTCGTAGGAGTCAGAAATCATCCGCTTGAAAATATTCTGCCGCCCTTTGGTGTAATGTTCCCACTACATCCACATCTTACATGAGGAGCCCCATTATTATCCATGCTGATTGACCTTAATCTAAATCTCCATTAAGCTTAATGTAATTTTCACGTCAGATGGAATAGATTTTCGAAACCAATGAACAGTAAAATAATAGTATATTGTTCTATAGACGAAACTCAATAGATTAGGTCTAACTTGTTTTGAGTATGCTGAAAAGTCTGTTACTCATAACATTATATCTAGGTGGCCAGTATGTTTTTCTGAGTGTAAAAAGCATTGAATTCTAATACTACGTGTGTTGTTTCCACGGAATGGAGCGACAGTATATACCTCTAGGATTTAATGGACGTTCTAACAGATTTTTGCCACCGGCTTATATCCACATTTGCTGAAAATCGATGTTCCTACCCTATTCTCGCCTTGTTCATGGGTAATTTTTGCTTGTAGGCATATGTCATAAAGCGTGGTTATCAGAAAAACTACCGAACATGGAAGAAGTAAAGGAAAATATTCGTCTTGTAGTTGCAGCAATAAAAGACTTGCTGCCAAATTTCATAAACGCATTTATACTTGCATCACTGAAAATTTACATCAAACGAAGACTACTATATGCTAGAAACGTATTTATCAACTCGTAAACGTTTTGGAAACATGTGACTAAACAATGATCTCATTCTGAATACATTTTCAACTTTTATGTTATTTTGTATTTTAGAACAAATTAATTTACTGTTTATTACATTCTTTAGTGTTTGCAAACGTGCTTACAGCATTGTTAGTTGGTTCATAGATGGGTATATAAGACTCAGACTAAAATTATTTATGAGTAAACACATCGATGGCTTCTTCGTATCATCAGTCTGCTAACTATCTACATGCATACCTAACTCTTTTTCTTTCATTTCACGACACCAATAATATCCACTTTTGTTTTGGTAAATCGAACTATTTTTTCTAAATATAAATTCCGTTTATGTAACTCCTTCGTTAATTTTCCTGATATAAATTTTAACGTCTATTTTTATTTTGTAACCTGATTTTTGCTATTAAAACATGATCTACTAAATATGTTTTTTTTTTTAATTTTATGACAAATATAATCACCTATTCCGCCCCAATGAAGTCGTCAGGCGTTTTCCGGGATACCACTTTTCAACACATAAAATGGGCATTCTTGTCAATAAATTCGCAAAACTAAGTTGTGGATGGTAAAACCTATTGTGGAATATATTAACCGATCTTTTGTGACTGTTACAGCTATATCTTTATAAACAAACAATATTTTAGTTTTTTTTATGGTGCATTTATTTTATTCGTAGCAGAATCCGTTAAACGGCGTTGCCCAGTGGAAACATGCCCCACTCCTCTTGTAGAAAAACTAAAGTACGTTTTGTTGTTGTTGTTGTTGTTGCACACACCCAACCTCCTCGTGTAAGAGCTGCTTTCGTTATAGACACCCACAACATATGCATGTAAGGATCAGCTGTTGGAATGGTCACCGGCATCATCCTCATGTTAAGAACTACTTTTGGAATAGACCCCCCCCATTTTCATAGTGGGAGTTACTGTTCAAATATTTGAAAGTAAACTTTGGCAATCGCTGTCAGGAACTTCACGTGCAAATACTATGAACCAAGAAAGAAATTTTAGGGTGAGAGTTTCGGTATTATATAATTAGATTTTTTTCCATAAATACTTATACCCCCCAAATATAAATGAGATTTTCTGAATCAGTATTGTAGAAAGTTCATAAACGTAATTTTAAAAGAGCATGTTTAGATGGATATAAGGTAATGATTTATATTAAAACAATTAGTCTATAATCAAACATCCCCCTAGTAAACACTAATTATGGTTGTTACTATTGCCCAACCTTCTCATGGTAAAAACTGATTTCGGAAAAGACACCTTCAACCTCCCATGTCACCCGTAAAATTCGTATATTAAGAATGGCTCTTGGTGTAAGTACCCATTCTGTTAGTTGGGAAGGGCATGGCAGAATATTTAATCCATATTTAACTTTAATATTCATAGTATATAATAATTTCTTACTCCTACGGTTTTTTTTCTTTCCCTAAATAGTTAGACTATGAAATTCCTATGTGTTCTGAATCAATGAATGTAATATGACACTTCCGTGCCTTAATCTACAGTGCCTTTATTGGCACAATTATTAATAGTATCCCCTTATATCCATAGTGGCAATATACCTCCTATAGTGTTCCCTTTAAAAATAGATTGTGTGTGTATTACTATACATTTAGATCCGAAAAAGTTGTCACAAAAACAAATATATGACATATAAATGCTAACAAAGTTACTGTTCTATCTAACTAAGTTTTTATTTCATGTTACATGTTTAATCAGCTCGACACCATACAGTGTTTACTGATTTATTGGAAAATTAATAATGGCGCACGATTCTGCTGAACATATATTGAGCGAGATTCTAACAGTAATTTATATCTCTTTGTATTTTAACTCATTTTCCCAAACTTAGCATGATCAACATAGAATCGGGCACCATTTTTAATTTCCAATTAATCGGTAAGCACCTTACGTTTTGAAGCTGAATAAACGTTGTACATTAAATAAAAACGTTAAAGAAAATGTCTAGTCGGACAGAAAAGTTACTTTTCTTGACTTTGGTAACATTTATTTCTTATAAATTTATTTGTCGACAACTTTTTCGAATCTTTCTATGTAGTAATACCAACACAATATGTTTCTAATCCCTGGGGTACGGCATAAAAAATAGTAAGAAAATAGAGTATAGTATATAATACACATGTATATAATAATTAATTACCATTGTAAATGACACCATAACGCGAGGAAAAAAACGTATAATGGTCCGAAAAAAATATTCCACATCGTAATCTACAAATAAGAACGTATCCTAGGGACACCGTATTCCATGGTTTTGCTGTTTTCTAAAATTATTCAAAATGGACGATAGCTTTAAAATATTTTCTGACGATAATGGTTTACCAGGAAAACTAATTAATTATAGTTAAATGACCTGAAAAATTGGTCGTTCTCGTATATTGTTACGTGACATACGCTACACACATATATGGGTCTAGCAAGAAAATAACGCAAAACATTAATATAATTAGATGTATTGGTTTTCTTCCTGTTTATTACGAATGCATACGATGGATTTCTCTTATTACAGCATGTTTTAATCGCTCTTGCGCCCCCATCTTTTACCAATAATTATAAAAAATGATCAAAACAGAAAAAGTAAGAAAACAAATATCATTTAAGTTTGTAAGCATTACTCATATAAACAGTGCATATATATCATTATTCAAGTATTCTTAAGACATATGGAATCTATTTAAACGTTCAGTGCAATACACACACACACACACACACACATATATATATATATATATATATATATACATATATACATTATGCATAGGCCATCGTATAACGTCTAAAACATTGTGTCTGACGTAAACAAAATTTAAAACTAAAATGTTTAAATTCAACATTATGTTTCGCAGTTAATGGTAGCCGATTGAATAGAGTTTTTGCTAATCGAGTCATAGATGGCTCGTGTTACCGTGTTCGAATGTCGACTGGTGTTAATCGTGACACCTTGCACTGAAGATAATCGTCAAAAATTACATCGAAAGAACCTTGAGTTAATTTGTTTTATTGTATATTTGTAAATACTTTTAGTAACCCCCTTATGTACGATCAGGATCCGGTGTATTAAAAAACCGATTAGGCTTCCGCTTATTCTCTACATTTCTATGACAAACAGCAGTAGCAGTTAGTCGTACATTGATCGAGATTAATTTTGGTCCTACATATTTAGTACATTCAATGTTTTCTTTTGCTTTAAGTTTTTACACTTTATACACTACTTTCATTAGATTGACGATTTTCATGTTTTCGACTATGCTGATTAGGAAAATTTCATCCTCATTTTAAGGGACTACTAAGTTAAGAGATCACTAGTTGCCAGGTTTTTATGCATGAACGATACAACAATTTACTTACCTCCAACTGACACCGGCACACATTTATTTTTAATAATTATCTCATAGGTATTTGCTGTTTATTAATAAAGTTTGCCTATATGGTCTGTATATACTAATTGTTTGTAGGAATCAGATATTCTAAAGAGACTTCTAAACCAAAACCGGGATCCTGATTTAAACAAAAAAGCAAGCAAGTAAGGAAGACAATTGTTAATTATTGGTATCAATAAATAGATATGTATAATTATTATTTTCTTTTAATTCAAGGGTGTAAATAACAGGGTTTTTTTTAAGGAACACGCTGTAAAACAAGTTAAAACACACAACTGTCATTTACCTTGTGTATGTTTTTATTAGCAATAGCGGCTCTAAATTTCAGATCGAAATAGGTCAGCACAGGTATTTTTGAAACCAGAATTTACAAACAATTTTAAACACTCCAGTAAGGAAGCTGATCTGACTGTATTTGTATATATATATATATATATATATATATATATATATATATATATATATATATATATACATATATATATATATGTATATATACATATATATGTGTGTGTGTGTGTCTATATATATATGTCTATATATGTGTCTCTCTCTCTCTCTCTCTCTCTATATATATATATATATATATATATATATATAAGTCAGATCAGCTTCCTTACTAGAGTGTTTAAACCCTATGGATTGTTTGTAAATAATGGTTTCATATATATATATATATATATATATGTATATATAAAGGGGTATAGCAAAAGAGAAGAAACACCTTAAAAATCAACAAAACTTATTTTAATTTGGTGTAGGCCGACCTTCTTCGGCAATTACAGCATTAATTCTCCGCGGTATTGATTCATACAAATTGTGACTTGTTACCAAAGAAAGTTTATTCGGCTCTTTAGCTGAAACATCCTCATGTTGTTTTAGAAAAAGTGGCGGCGGAAATCGATTTCTTACTGTCATCTCCAAAATCGACCACAATTTGTCAATATTGTTGAGATCTGGGGGGTTAGGGTTAGGGTTAGGGTGGCTAAATCAGATGCTCTACTTTACTGGAATTCTCTTCGTGTCAATCTTACACTTCTAGCTGTATAAATTCGGGCAGGATCATCTTGAAATAATTCTTTACCAGATGATGAACCTGGTCAACCAAAATTCCCAAATAGCCTCGACTGTTAATTCTTCTATGAGGAGTAATCATTGGTCTAGCGTACTACCAAGAAATACCACCCCAAATCATTAAAAAAAATCCACGCCATTCCTTACGGTTTTGAGGAGGCAGTCTGGATAAAATGTTTAGACTCGTCCGGTGAAATAAAGAAAATCCATTATTGATCTGAGAAAATAACATTTTTCCACCGTTAGAAGGGGCAATTTTGTAAGATTTTACACCACTTTAATCGCTTTTACACATTTATATTGGAGATCATAGGTTTTCTAATTGCAGTACTCCGTTAAATCAAGATTTTTGCAGCTCTCGACCACAGTTTTTGTAGAAACTGGGTCATCTAAATGTGTATTGAATTCTGCAGTTACTTTAGGAGCGTCGCCTTGCGATCATTTCTAAGAATTTGCTTAGGAGTCTGACGGGCTCTTTCAGACATCTTTATATTTCGACCAAACGTGTGTTTTTCTGTGGATGGTTTTCCTTCTATTTAAAAAAAGAAACAGTTAACACTTTTGAGACAGTGCGTCATGAAACGCTAAGCATTCGTGCAGATTCTATGACAGGAGAACCTGCCGTACGAGCTCCAACCATTTGCCTCTTTGAAAGACCGTAAGGCTTTCCATTTTTATCCGAAAAAAGCTTCTGATACATTTAAATAGCTGTAAAATTAACTTATTTTTTATTACGTATCTCATATGACATAAATAATAAACAACAAAAAAATTAAAATGTGTCAAGATTTGATTGTTTAAAACACGTTCAAATATTAAAGCCCAAAATCTTAGGTGTTTCTCTTTTTCTTCAACCCGTGTACTGTTTTTGATAAATAAGAGGAAGATAAATGTATATACACTTATAGATAAAACTTATAAAGAATAGTTAAGTCTATGAATTTCACACTAGTTTTTGGTAGCAGAAAAAACAAAGACTGGAAGAAGTCAGGGGGGGCAGAAAGGTTATCTTACTATTATAGAGTTTTCATTTTCTGTTTTTATTATTAATTTATATCACTAACTCTTCTAACAACTTTATGCATGGTATTCTTACAAAGTTTCAGCTGAAGACCCTTCCGAAATATTTAGTTCAAATATTACTAAGGCGTTTATTTAAGCCATTGTAATAAACTGCTAATATTCTATCCGCAATGACTCACCTAGACATTCAAGTAATCTTAAAAATAGTAACCCCTAAGTATTAGACTTTCTACACCACGAATACGATCAGAGTTAGGAGACCTTGCTCGGAAAGAAATGTGCAATATATGTTTAACAAAATTTTAGTCTTTCCTCTCTCGTGATCTTCCCCGTTTTTTTCTTTCTTTTTTCTCTTTTCCGTGTATTTGTGGGTCGGTTCCGATTTCTAATAGTTAATAATATTCAAGCATACATGTACACACTGACACACACACGGACACACACACAAACACACACACACACATATACATATATATATATATATATATACATATATAACATAAAAATACAATAACAATTACAATTAAATTTACCAAACTTATCCAAAATCGTAAAACTAAGTTATATTGTAAATATTAAAGAATTAATATTATAAAGTTATCTCAGCCAAATGTAAAAGCTCGATAAAACAAAATCGGAGATAGAGCTTATAACAGGAGCAAACATTTAATAAAACATGTTAAAAACACTTTGAAAAAGAGTTAAAAACATATTTAATCTAAAAAGGAAACACTTGATAAGTGGATATTCCTTAATCCACGGATTAAGGACTATCCACTTATCAACTGTTTCCTCTCTCTCTCTCTCTCTCTCTCTCTCTCTCTCTCTCTCTCTATATATATATATATATATATATATATATATATACATATGTATATGTATATATATATATATATATATATATATATATATATATATATATATATATATATAAATGTGCGTGATTATACGTTTCGGTGTGTGTGCCAGTGTGTTTGTTAGTGAATAAGATAAAGAATAATGTACGTATAGTAGAGGTGAGGTAGATAGAATGGTACATATATTTCTGTGTTTTTTTTTTATTTTTACTACGGGACTAATTGTTTATGAAGGTAGGTGGAACAATGAGTCGGGGGTAAAGATGTTTTCTTTCCGCTCCAAATGATATTCGATATAAGAAAGGGCAGGCTTTCTGTTTGATGAGTAAGAGCTCATCCGCCGGTTATTTGTAAAAAAAAACAAAACAAAAAAAAACAAAAAAAAAACAAATAGGTACAACGTATATAAAAAAGGCTCTGTACTTGGCAACAAACATTGTAAATTGTGTGACTCATCAGACAGTTTAGAGGGCGCTTCGCACGTGCTCTGGTTTTTACGGAGCGCCGCCAAAGAATGTAGAAACGCCAACGGACACTAAGTCAAAACCATTGCTCACCTGAGGTAAGATCTACCTACACTTAAATATCAGAAAAAAAATAGTTGCCAAAAAACAGAAATTCTTACTGAAGAATTTAAACGTCAGTAGATAAACAAAAAAAAGAGTTATTCTTATGAATTCCACCATTGTAGACATTGGGTTTTCCCAGTATTTTATAGTAAGATATCTTTCCAGAAATACATCATGTATTTACGAGAGACACCACGTGGATTTGAAAGCACCCTAATTGCAACTAGTGTTTGGGAAACAAACTGGATTCAAACATTGAATAATAAGGTTTTCATTCTCTGTCGTCGACGAATTCATCCTATCAATTACCATTGCCTTAGATAAGATTAAACATTATGATATTTCGATTATTCAAACTATTGTTCGATTTTTTTATATTGTTCTTAAAATCCGTATTATTAAAATTCTAGAATGTTATTTTTCAAAGTTTTTTTTTTTCTTTTTAAAGCTGCGATTTTCTTTAAAGGTATCTTGTTGAACTCAGAATCAAGCAAATCGCGACGAAATCGAACAATGGAATGAACGTTCTCCGTCTCAAACAATGAGTATGGTAATCGAACTAGCTATTACGCAAACCTATATCTCACAGGTAGGAATTATACACTCGCTATATATACTTAAAAAGGTTGTAGTGCCCACAACCCTCTTTATATATATATATATATATATATATATATATATAT